>NC_073380.1:55258377-55620877 GCF_028641065.1 Leucoraja erinaceus
GGTCATATTTAGGGTCCTTTCTAGCTAGAAATGTTGGGTGTACAAAATCATGAGAGGAATAGATCTGGTAGACGCACAGAGTCTCTTTCTCAGAGCAGGGGAATTGAGAGCCAGAGGACATGTGATTAAGATGAGGGGGGGAAGGATTTAGTAAGAGCTTGAGGGGTGACTTTTTCTCTCCGAGGTTGGTGGGTGTATGGAATGAGCTGCCGGAGGAGGTAATTGAGGTATTGCAACGTTAAGAAACATTTGGGCAGGTGCGTGGATAGGACAGGTTAGGAGGGATGTAGGCCAAATGCAGGCAGGTGGGACTAGCGTAGATGGGACATGTTGGTCGGTGTGGGCAAGCTGGGCTGTTTCGCACACTCTATGATTATAACAGGGAGTTTCATCTCTGATCCTGGATAGAGTGGATGTGGAGAGATATTTCCACTAGTGGGAAGAGTTTAAGACCAGAGGGCAACACCTCAGAGTAAAAAAGATGTACATTTAGAAAGGTGATGTGGAGGAATTGTCAGAGGGTGGTGAATCTGTGGAATTCATTGCCACAGACGGATGTGATGGGCAAGTCATTGGGTGTTTTTACAGCAAAGATTAACAGATTCTTGATTTTTAAGGGTGTCAAATGTTATGGGGAGAAGACGGGAGAATGGGGTTGTGAGGAAAAGATTGATGTGCCATGATAGGCTCGATAGGCTGAATGGTCTACTTCTGCTCCTATAACTTATGGACATCCAATGTTTTCAACAGGGATGATCCTACATTGTACAATAATGACCAAGTATGATCTCCGTATGGCTAAAATCAGAGATGCCAAGAAAGAATTTCAGAACAAACTAGAGGTTCAATTAAATTGCGACACAGTGGCGCATTGGTTGAGTTGCTGCCTTACAGTGCCAGAAAATGGGGTTTGATCCTGACTACTGGTCCTTGCCTGCACGGAGTTTGTAAGTTCTCCCCTTTCCCAGGGATCTCCGGTTTCCTCCCACACTCGAAAGACGTACAAGTTTGAAGGTTAATTGTAAGTTGTCCCTAGTGTGTGTAGGTTTGCAAGGATCGCTGGTCGGCGCGGACTCAGTGGGCCAAAGGGCCATTTTCCACACTGTATCTCTAAACTAAACTAAAATTGAGCCGAAACCAAGTGTGTGAGGTAGAGCCTGAATTCCATCAAGGGCACGAGAGGAAAATGGCCCTTGGTGAATGAAGACCCTGGAAGATGAAAAAAGTACTAATTTGTGTTTGTGCTTTTGTTAAATTTTTAATTCAATTTCAATTTTATTTTTTAATATGTTTTATTATTTATTTATTATTTATTTTTATTATTTTTCTTGTGATTTTTTTTTAACGATACTGCTGTACGGGAAATTCATTTCGTTGTCTCAAAGTGAGGCAACGACAATAAAATTTGAATACAATACAAGAATACAAGGATGGATTCTGAAACCATGTGCCGATCAAATGGTCATAGTCTTTGTTGACATCTTCAACCAGTCACTTCAACAGTCTACCATCCACATCTCCATCATTCCAATCCCCAAGAATAGTTAAGTGATCTGCTTCAATAACTGCTGCTAAGTACCTCTAACATCGAAGTGCTTTGAAAGATTGATAACAGTCCATATCAGCGCCAATCTCCCGGACATTGTGGACACCCGTGCAATTTGGTAAAAAGAAAATGGATCTACGGTGGTGTGAAGTGTCCATGATGTAATAATAAAAGAACATTTTACTCTGAGGATGGTGGGTATATGGAACGAGCTGCCAGAGGAGGTAGTTGAGGCAGGTACAATAACAACATTTAAAAGACACTTGGACAGGTTCGTGGATAGGAAACGTTTAGAGGGATATGGGATGAGCTTAGATGGGCCAATTTGGTCAGTATGGAAAGAGTTGGGCCAAAGGGCCTGTTTCTGTGCTGAATGACTCTGGCTCTATGACTCTAATAAATTGGTTTATAACAGGTAATCAATGGGCTTAAAGAGAATGTCGATGGAGATATGTCACGGCAAAGCATATTTTGGGGTTTGAGGTCTTTAAATTATTTTTTTTTCCATACAAGTGCACAAAAGAGTCGCCATGTTTCTGGCACCGATAAAGATGGAAAAAGTACTAATTAGAGTCATGTTGGTCCCTCTATGTTCTCGGTGATTATCCCTCCCCCCACCTCTTAGTGCCTCTTAGTTTCAGAAAGAGCCATCCGGCGGGTGGGGGGAGGGAGGGGATAATCAGAGAGAACGAACAGGGACCAACATGACTCTAATTAGTACATTTAGTTTTTCTGTGTTGAGATATTTTGTTCTATCAATCACTAGTTTTTACTTTGGAATTCAGATGTCAATTCCCGAGATCAGCAGAGAGGTTTGCATGGAGGATATTGCCATAGAAGCCAAGGAAGTGATCAAAAACATTTTCAAAATGTTCCCAAATTCATAAATGGTAAGTAATTACTCTGCTCTTGTCAGTACCAGCTTATCGTGTGCAACAGTAATTATGTTGTAAAGTATTGGTAGTGTTGTGACGCGGGGGAGGGGGAGCAAGAACGGAGCTGTGGGGTAACGAGGAGGCACGTCAGAGATCCAAGTGAATTTGAGTGCAGGATGGAAGTTGATGTCCCGGTAGCCAAACACTTTAATTCCCCATCCCATCCTGACCTTTCTGTTCTAGGCCTCCTCCATTATCAGAGTGAGGCCAAATTCAAATCAGAGGAACAGCATCTCCTATTTCGCTTGGGCAGCTTACAACCCAGTGGTATGAATATTGATTTATCTAAGCCCTGCATCCCATCTCTCTCCATCCCTCCCCCACCCAAGTTGTACCAGCTTCAGTCGTCTGGTTGAGATTTATTGTCTGTACTCGTTTTCACCGAGCATAAGTAAGTAAGTTTATTGGCCAAGTATTCACATTCAAGGAATTTGCTTTGGTGCTCCGCCCACAAGTAACAACATGACACACAGTGACAGTTACAAATGACTCAGAAAACACTAAACATTAATAATAATAAAACATTAATGATAAAACACTATTGATCAAGCATGTGAACCAACAAAATACCAGATCAAAGGGAGGCTGCAGATTTTTGGCTGTTAAGTAGAGCAACTACTTGTGGATAAAAACTGTTTTTATGTCTGGCTTTGGCAGCATTGACAGTCCGGAGTCGCCTTCCAAACGGAAGTGATTCAAAGAGTACATCTAACAAAGGCCTGTTTCCTTTATTATCAGTACTTTTTTGTATATCTTTCATTGATTTGTTCTATATCTCTTGTTTCCCTTTCCCCTGACTCTCAGTCTGAAGAAGGGTCTCGACCCGAAACATCATCTATTCCTTTTATCCAGCGATGCTGACTGACCCGATGAATTACTCCAACTTTTTTTTGTCTATCTTTGGTTTTGACCAGCATTTGCAGTTCCTACACACGAAAAAGATCCATTATAATACTCATCTGCATTTGCTTGGATGCTACTTGTAAATTCACCACTCTCAGGTTGTGAGTCACTGTTGGGGATTGGAGGGATGTGTTGGTGGTGGAGAAAACCTAAACTTCAATATGGTCGAGCTGTGCACAAACAATCTTTTATCCCAATACAGTAAACTCTCGTTATTAAGACCTCTTTATAATGGATTTCAGTTATAGTGGATTGTCCCTTTAAGAATACAGGCTGCTAGTTACACGGAGGAGGCTATTGAAATTGACACTGCATGAAATTGACAAGGAATCGTTTTGATCGGCGCTTACCCGGTAACTCTATTAAACAATGTAACAAACAACCTTTAGTATTTTTTGCTTACAGAAACAAAATACATTTTTAGCTTTAGACTTTAGTGGTTCAGCACGGAAACAGGCCCTTCAGCCCACCAAGTCCGCACCGAACAGCGATCCCCGTACACAAGCACTATCATACACACTAGGGACAATTTACAATTTTTACTGAAGCCAATTAACCTACAAACCTGTATGTCTTTGGAGTGTGGGAGGAAACCAGAGTACCCAGAGATAACCCACGGGATCACAGGGAGAACATACAAACTCTGTACAGACAGCACCCATAACCAGGATTGATCCCAGGGTCTACCGCTGTGTCACTGTACACTCAGCAGGTTAGTGTCTTTGGAAGGAGAAACTGAGTTATCGATGGTAATCAATAGTTGGCGTGGACTTGATGGGCCGAAGGGCCTGTTTCCAAGCTTTGTCTATAAATTCTCAAAAATTTCTAATGTTCGGCATTCACGGTGAAATTCTTTGTTTTTTGCATACAATACACAAAGTGCGCAAAAGTCACCATATTTCTGGCACGGACAAAGTTACAAAAAGTACTCATTAGATTTTTGTTGGTCTCTCTACGTTCTCAACGACCCCATCCCTCGCTGCCAGGTCTCTCTTTGTTCTCAACTGCTCCCCACCCCCATACTAGGCCCATCTTAGTTTTCGGCAGACCCCCCCCCCCCCATGCTAGGTCCCTCTTAGTTTAAAAACAGTTGTAAAACTTTCTAGACTTTTAGTCTTTCTGTATTGAGAAAGATTCTTTTCCATCAATCACTAGTTTTTACTTTGAAATTCAGATGCCAATTACCGAGATCAGCAGAGAGGTTTGCATGGAGGATATTGCCACAGAAGCCAAGGAAGTGATCAAAAACATTTTCAAAATGTTCCCAAATTCCTGTATGGTAAGTAATTACTCTGCTCTTGTCAGCAACAGCTTAACGTGTGTAACAATAATTATGTTGTAAAGTATTGTAGTATTACAGAAGCAGTATCAATCATAACATGAGATATTAGATCACATTGGGTTATTTGTTGATCATAGTTGTATTTATTGTATACTTACACTGGCCTTCACATGATCAAAGGATTTAATTGTGCCCGAGTGTAGACAACAATACACTAATCGGAATCTGAATAGAAGGTAGGTTTTGAAGAGCTCTTAAAGAAGAGATGGAGAGGCTTGCAGTAGAAATTCCAGATTCCGGGCTCATGGCATAGCTGATGATATGTCAAGCGATCAGGTTTGATAAAGAAAGGTTAGGCACAAAATAATGAATCCAGCTGCTTGGTGGAAATTCCAAATTATTTAGAGATGCAGCACGGAAACAGGCCCTTAGGCTCACCAAGGCCTTGAAATTGACAAGGATTTTTTTTTTCAATCGGCACATAACTCGATTAGACTACGTAACAAACAACCGTTAGTATTTTTAGCTTGCAGTAACAAAATACATTTTCAGCTCTAGACTGTAGAGATACAGTGCAGAAACAGGCCCTTCGGCCCACTGAGTCCGCACCGATCAGTGATCCCCGTACAGTAGGACAATCATACACACTAGGGACAATTTACAGTTATACCAAGCCAAATAACCTACAAACCTGTACGTCTTTGTAGTGTGGGAGGAAACAGGAGCACCCTGAAAAAACCCACATGATCACAGGGAGAACGTACAAACTCTGTACAGACAGCACCCATAGTCAGGAACGAACCAGGGTCTCTGGTGCTGTAAGGCAGCAATTCTACCGCTGTTTTACTCAGCAGGTTAGTGTCTTTGGAAGGAGAAAGTGAGTTGACAATGGTAATTGATGGTCAGCATGGACTCGATGGGCCAGAGGGTCCTGTTTCCACGCTGTCTCTACATTGAAAAATTTCTAATGATGTACAGCATGCAGAATGTGGGCTTAAAGGCTCATTTCTGTGGTGTATTGTTCTATGATCAAATGGTTTGAGCATTTATCAGCTTCAGGAATACGTGCAAGCGAGAAGAAATTAGGGTAGAGTTGGGAAAAGGAAAGTTTTGTCTTAAACGTTTATTTTTTTACATTGCAGCCAGAGACTTTGCTCAACACCGTGCTGCAGAAATCAATGCCATGTTAAAAGCAGTAGTGCACAAATCTAACTCCCAGTTTCTGCAGTCCTTGCCACCACATTTGCGTAGAAGAGCAATGAGCAACAACGCTAAACGTCTCCCACGAAGACTTCGGGAAATTGCAAAGAAAGAGGTAAATTTATTACAAATTAATCAAAGTTATTAGTGCTGGGAATAGTCGTCTGCTTGGGGCGAAAACAAAGAAGAAATTATTTGGTTTGTTGGTTGCTGTGAGTTGGGGTGAAGGGTTATGATTATTTTAAGGTGGAAGGTAGACCTATTTGGATGGATCGCTTATATCTGTAACTGAAAAAGAACTGCAACTTCTTAAATTCATAAGTCATGGAAGCAGAATTAGACTACTCCACCAGCCAATAATGGCTGATCTATCTTTCCCTCTCAACCTCATTCTCCTGCCTTGTCCCATAACCCCTGACACCCGTGCTAATCAAGAATCTGCCAATCTCCGCCTTAAAAATACCCAATGACTTGGCCTCCACAGCCGCCTGTGGCTAGGGCTCTGGAACTCTGGCCCAGCTGGAGCCGGCAGATCTGTTCTCATAGCCGACTTCCGAGGCCGAATTTACGGGCTGGTATCTCGATGCCTGGACAGACCATTCGGATACCTTTTGTCTCCTCTCGGTGGCTGTAGCTGCTGTTGTTCCGGCAAAACACATAATCCATAACGGGTGCCGGAAAATCACTGGTGAACCTTTATTGCTATTTTAGCATTTTTTAAATTATCTTTTTAAAAGATTTTGAGTTTGGATTATAATTAGTGGTGATGTTGTTGATAGTGAAGAGAATGGTCTCGGGCCACAGAACAACATTGATTAGTCGGTGAATCAGCAGAACATAAGAGACAATGGGCCAAATGTCGTAAATACGATTAGTAAATGATGGGTACTTTGGATCAGTTTGTGTATTGTCACGTGCATAGAGATACAGTTAAAAGCTTATTCTACATGCTATGCAAATTCAGAGGAGCTCAAAGATGAAGAACTGGGAAAGGAAAGCATGGTTTAGTTGAGAGATGCAGCATGGAAACAGGCCCTTCGGCCCACCGAGTCAGCGCCGACCAGTGATCCCTGTACACTGGCACTATCCTACACCAGGGACAATTTACAATCTTTACTGAAGCCAATTAACTGACAAACCTGCATGTCATTGGTGTGAAGGAAGATTTGTATGTTCTCCCACGTGGTTACAGGGAGAACATACAAACTCTGTACAGACAGCACAAGTAGACAGGATCAAATCTGGGTCTCTCAGATTGTAAGGCAGCAACTCTACTGCTGCGTCACCGTGCCGCCCCAAGGTTGAAATGAAAGCAGATAAATGAGTAGTTAAGATTTCAAAAATTTTGAGAGCATATTACATTTGAATATCAGTCGTCATACCATACGTGAGTACCATAGATCCTGTTGATGAACAATATGAACATTGCGGCCCACAGGTCCATTTTGAGCTGTATCACTCTTTGACTCTATAATGGACTATAAATTCCTCTAATGCTGCAAAACATACTTGGCTAATAAAGTATGATTATGATTATTATATACACCCATTTTATAAGTTAAGTTGCAACTGGTTGAAACTGTAGTGGGAACGTTGCTCTGAAGTAAACTGCGTTCAAAAGTTGATGAAACGTATGTTTGTGAAGTTTCATACAGATGGTGGTGGGTTTATGGAACAAGCTACCAGAGGAGTTAAGGCAGGTACTTTATAATTTCATAAGTTATACGAGTAGTATTACCCCTTTCAGCCCATGAGGTCTACTCCGCCATTAAATCGTGGCTGAATCTTTCATGGCAAATCTTTCCCTTTCAACCCCTTCTCCTGTATTCTCCCCATACCTCCTGACACCGTTACTAATCAAGAATCTGTCAATCTCCGCCTGAAAAATATCCATTGACTTGACTTCCACAGCCTCTAGCAATGAATTCCACAGGCTCACCACCCTCTGACTAAAGAAATTCCTCCTCAATTCCTTCCTAAAGATACATCCTTTTATTTTGAGGCTATAGATTCTGGTCCTGGACTCTCCCACTAGTGGGAACATCCTCTCCACATCCACTCTAACCAGGCCTTTCACTATTTGATAAGTTTCAATGAGGTCCCTACTCATCCTTCTAAACATAATTTAAAAAGTACGTGGACAGGGATATGGGCCAAATGCAGGCAGGTGGGACTAGTGTAGATGGGGCAGCTTGGGCAAGTTGGGTCGGAGGGTTTATTTCTCTGCTGTGACACTTAAGTTGAAAATTGCCTAAATGAACAACTTACTGACCGGTGACTCCCTACAGATGGAAAAAATTGCCCATTTGAAGAAAGAGCAATCAAAAAGCAAGTCTCGCAAAGCCCGGCGACGACATGGAAATTTGTTGCATGAATTTAATCGAAGACAAAGGAAAAACATCTGGCTGGAAACCCACATATGGCACGCAAAAAGATTCCATATGGTCAAAAAATGGGGATGCTGTTTGGCTGATAAACCAACTGCTAAAAGTTACAGAGCCTGCTACCGTGCCATGAAGCAGAAGTGCCTACTTCAGGTACCTTTTCATGTTCATAAATTCTCGGAGCAGAATTAGGCCATTCGGCCCATCAAGTCTTCACTGCCATTCAACCATGACTCTTCGATCTTTACCTCTCGGCCTCATTCTCCTGTCTTCTCCCCATAACCCCTGAGGCTTGTACGAATCAAGAATCTGTCAATCTCTGCCTTAAAAATATCCAATGACTTGGCCTCCACAGCTGTCTGTGGCAATGAATTCCATAGTTTCACCACCCTCTGACTAAAGAGATTCCTCCTAATCTTGTTTCCAAAGGTACGTCCTTTTATTTTGAGGCTATGCCCTCTGGCCCTAGACTCTCCCACGAGTGGAAACATCCTCTCCACATTCACTCTATCCAGGCCTTTCACAATTCGGTGAGGTCGCCCCTTATTCTTTGAAACTCCAGCGAGTACAGGCCCAGTGCTGTCAAACGCTCATTATATGTTTAACTATTTTGTGAAGGAGAATTGCATTCTTACAGTAACTGGTTCAGAAGTATTTTTCACTGAATAATTTCAAAATTGACTTCCACTATAGCTGCAAAGGTGCTTTATAATGTAAAAAACTGTATGTATGCATCCATCAATGGTTCAATGGTGCTCTATTTGTCACATGTGCAACTGCGCAATGAAATTATTTTTGCATATTGACATTTGCAAGCTTTTGACATATTTTGGTGCCATTTTCAAGGTCCACAGTCTGGTCTGCCAGTATGCTCAGTCTACTGGAGCAATTCCTGATCCAGGTCAGCCCCAGGCTCCTGCAGGTGCTCCCTCCGTCGCCTTCGACTGGATCAGCCAGTGGACCGACATCCCTCTCTCCTCGCCTGGCCATCTTTGTGTCCACGTAGTGCTGATCTTGCAGCCCACCTTGAAG
The DNA here is from genome assembly GCF_028641065.1 of Leucoraja erinaceus. Lineage (NCBI taxonomy): Eukaryota > Metazoa > Chordata > Chondrichthyes > Rajiformes > Rajidae > Leucoraja > Leucoraja erinaceus. The sequence goes on from NC_073380.1 coordinate 55,267,660, forward strand.
GCGCTGGAGGGATTACCCTGGTTCACCTTCCTACCGGCCCTTGATCCTCGTGCCCTACATCTGCTGTGGCTCCGTCCCGGTACCACGGTCAGACGAACCTTTGGGCGGACGGGTTCTGGTCAGACACCACGGCCAAGGCAACTCAGGAAGGTCTCTCTTGTCTTCTCCACCACGAATAATATACATTGCTGCCTGTTTAAAGCTTCATATGCTGAGAGTTTTGATTCAGCTTTTTACTTATTTTCCCGAACACTTTATCAAAGGAAGGTTTTCCCAGTGATATAGGGGTTAGTGAGTTTTTGTTCAATCTTGAACCAGTGACAGTATTGCATAGTCCACTGTTCAATGTCTTAATTGGAAAGTCTGGACAATATCATAATTTATTTTTTCATGCATCTCAACTGTCCCTAATCCCTTAATCATTGTGATTTTTACATAATTTCTATAATCCAGCAATGGCCTTGAACACCAGTCACTTTAGAATGTAGAAGGCCGATTGCACAAGATTAATTTAGTAATCACTCCCAACATAGAGTATTATAATTCATTTACTTTGTTTTGATAGGTCTATGAACCATGTTTAATTCTGCTCCACAAAGATTATATTTTATTGAAGACGGCAGCTGGAGATTGTCCACTGGTGTTTAGTCCAAAGAAAATACTACGCTGCCTGAGACCAAATGCAATTATTTATTTTTTAAAACATGGTATTTCCAATCTGATGATCTGAATAATTTGCTATCATGTACTTTGATTCAATGAAGTAAGAAATTTAGTCCAAAAAATTTAGTGGGTGATTTTATTTTTTAATATAATGAAACTCTGTTGATGATTTTTTTTAGTTTAGTTTACAGATGCGGTTTGGTTTAGAGATTCAATGCAAAACGGGCCCCTCGGCGCACAGAGTCTGCGCTGACCAGCGATCCAAACACACTAACATTATCCTATATACCGGGGACAATTTACAATGATACCAAGCCGATTAACCTACAAACCTGTACGTCTTTTGAAGTGTGGGAGGAAACCAGATCACTCGTGGAAAACCCACGCAGGTCACGGGGAGAATGTACAAACTCCATAGTCAGGATCATACCCGGGTCTCTGGCGCTGTATGGCAGCAACTCTACTGCTGCGCCACCGTGCCGCCTAAATGGGCAGTGGATTCAGCATGGAAGCTTTGTCATACTGAGTCTATGTCAACTGTTGATCGCCAGTTCACACCAGCTCTGTTATCCACTACCTCATCCACTCTTGACACACTAGGGCCAATTTACAGAAGCCAATTAACCTACAAAACAGCACATCTTTTGGTTAGAGTCATACAGCATTGGCCCTTCGGCCCAACTTGCCCACACCAACCAACATGCCCCATCTACACTCGACCCACTTGCCTGCTTTTGTCCATGTCCCTCTAAACCTATCCTATCCATGTACCTGTCTAAATGTTTCTTAAACATTGTGATGCGGTAGAAAACTGGAGCATCGGAGGAAACCCCTGCAGTCGCTGGCAGAATGTGCAACCTTCACACAGACACGCCCCGAGGTCAGGGTTGAACCTGGGTCTCTGCGCCACTATGCCACCCAATACTACAATTTGGCGATATTCCAAATCTCTACTCTTATCCATTTATATTTTTTATAAGAATAAGCATTTGACTGGAAAACAAGTAGCTACTTGTTTAAAGCTTCAGAGCTTGGCTCAGCTTTTCGCTTATTTAGTATTGTCTGACTTGCTGGGCATGTTCCAAGCCTGGTCACGAACACTGCAAAAAGATGATTAATATGTTTTAGACAATAGACAATAGGTGCAGGAGTAGGCCATTTGGCCCTTCGAGCCAGCACCTCCATTCAAGGTGATCATGGCTGATTATCCCCAATCAGTACCCTGTTCCTGCCTTCTCCCCATATCTCCTGACTCGGCTATTTTTAAGAGCCCTATCTAGCTCTCTCTTGAAAGCTTCCAGAGAACCTGCCTCCCCCACCCTCTGAGGCAGAGAATTCCACAGACTCGCCACTCTCTGTGAGAAAAAGTGTTTCCTTGTCTCCGTTCTAAATGACTTACTCCTTATTCTTAATCCGTGGCCCCTGGTTCTGGACTCCCCCAACATCGGGAACGTGTTTCCTGCCTCTAGCGTGTCCAAACCCTTAACAATCTTAAGGTTTCAATGAGATTCCCTCTCATCCTTCTAAACTCCAGAGTGTACAAGCCCAGCTGCTCCATTTTCTCAATATATGACAGTCCTGCCATCCCGGGAATTAACCTTGTAAACCTACGCTGCACTCCCTCAATAGCAAGAATGTCCTTCCTCAAATTAGGCGATTACAACTGTACACAATATTCCAGGTGTGATCTCACTAGGGCTCTGTACAACTGCAGAAGGACCTCTTTGCTCCTATATTCGATTACTCTTGTTATAAAGGCCAAAATGCCATTCGCTTTCTTCACTGCCTGCTGTACCTGCATGCTTACTTTCATAGACTGATGTACAAGGACCCCCAGATCCCGTTGTACACCCCCTTTTTCCAACGACGCCATTTAGATAGTAATTGCCATTTAGATTTTAACTGCCCCTTAACTATCAGAATAGTTAACCTTTTTCAAACTATCAGATGAATTGTAGAAACAAAAAAGTGCAGATGCTGGTTTATACCAAAGATAGACAAAGTGCTGGAGTAATTCAGCGGGTCAGGCAGCATCTCTGGAGAAAAGGAATAGATGATGTTTCAGGTTGAGACCATTCTCATTCGATGACTCCTGTTTAGGAAGAAGGGTCTCAACCCAAAACATCACCTATTCCTTTTCTCCAGAGATGCTGCCAGACCTGCTGAGTTGCTCCAGCATTCGTGTCTATCTTCAGAGGAATTCTTTGTTCTGCTACCAAAAAATAATTTAAAAAGGTAAGTACAGGACAAGAGTGGGCCTTTAAGTCCACAATGTCTGTATCGAATATGATGTCAAGACCAACTCATATCTGCCTGCATATAATCTATATCCCACCATCCCCTGCATTTCTACAACCCAATCCAAAAAGTATTTTAAATGCCACTATTGTATCTGCCTCAAACACTCCCGACAGCACCCACCACCCTTTGTGCAAAAAATACTTGTTCCACACATCTCCTTTAAATTTTGCCCTTCTCCATCTTAAAGCTATGCCTTTTAGTATCTGATTTTTCCATCCTGGGAAAAAAGTCCTGACTGTATACACTCTCTATGCCTCTCATAATTTTATATGCCTCTATCAGGACTCCTCACAACCTTCGGCGTTCCAGAGAAAACTGAGGGTCCAATTTCTTCCTGTAGCTAATGACCCCTAATCCAGTCATCATTTTGGTAAACCTCTGCACCCTTACAAAAGCTTCCACATCCTTCCTCTAATGTGGTGACCTGAACTGCACGCAATACTCCAAATGTGGCGAAAACAAAGTCCTGTAGAGCTGCATGATTTTCTGACTCTTATAGTTAATGTTATGACCTATGAAAGCAAGTGTACAATACAGCTTCTTTACAACTTTATTGACTGGTTTTGCCACGTTCCGGGAGTTATGGACTTGGACCTCTGTACATCAATGCCGTCATTAATTGTTTATTTTCCCTTTACATTTGACTTCCATAAGTCAACATCTTGCAACTCCTTAGGTTAAACTCCATTTGCCATTTTCCCGCCCATTTCTGTAGCCGATCTATTTCCCGCTGTATACTTTGACAGCCTTCCTCATAGAAACATATGTCCTCCGAGCCAGCTGATGGCTGATCATCTAAAATCAGTACCCCGTTCTGTTTTTTCCCCATATCCCTTGATTCCTTTAGCCAACGGAGCTAAATCTAACTCTCTTGAAAACATCCAGTGAATTGGCCTATATAATCCACACTCCTAGATGACCCAATCTTGGTGTCATCTGCAAACTTACTAACTAACCCGTCTACATTTACAGTATGTCCAGGTCATTTATGTATATCGCAAACATCAGAGGTCCCAGCGCAGACCCCTGCGGAACTCCACTGGTCACTGACCTCCATCCTGAAGATTGTCTTTCCACCACCACTCTGTCTTCTATCAGTAAGCCAGCTCTGATTCCAGACAATTAAATCACTATTAATCTTGTGCATCTTAATCTTCTGGATCAGCCTGGTGTGGTGGACATTATAAAATGTCTTACTAAAATCCATGCAGCCTCCTCAAAAAACTCGATCAAGTAAGTAAGACGCGACCTGCTGTTTTTATCTTTGGATACAGTCAAAAGTGTATCCTGGCCCAAAATGTTGCCAGTCCATTTCCCCCCACACATGATGCCTGACCAGCTGTATTTTGAAAGATTTAAATTTTTTTTTAAATATTCTTCTAAAATTAGAAAAATTGACTTTTTGGACAAACTCTCTTATGTAATTGAATCATAGTACATGATTGTAAATTATCTAGATAATCTGACTGCATTTAAAAAATAATAAACCTTTGGTCTCACTGACAAAGTGTTCCAGACCTGGCATTTTAATTGTTTGAAGAAGGGTTTCGGCCCGAAACGTTGCCTATTTCCTTCGCTCCACAGATGCTGCTGCACCCGCTGAGTTTCTCCAGCTTTTTTGTGTAACCTGGCATTTTAATTGTTTGTTTCCACAGGTGCTGTTTGACCTGCTGTGTTTCCGGTATTTTTATTTAAGTATTTTTATATATTTGCCTCTCAGGATTTGTCGTATTATTGCTGCTTGGAGCTGAGTGGTACACAGGAGAATCTCTTGAAGGCTCTTTCGCCCTTGAGTAGCTGGGAAGCAGGTATTTTCATCACTTGTTAAAAAATCAAACCATCTTTTCCTTTAATTCTATAGTTTCTTCAGTTTTCGATATGATGCAGTTTGCTTCCAGAATTCTGGGCACTCTTTCCTGATACAGTTGCTAGCAGACCCATTGAGTTGCTCCAGCATTTTGTATCTATCTTTGGTATAAACCAGCATCTGAAGTGTTTTTTAACAGCTGTTAGCATTTTATGGTATGTGCTGGGCAGGCCAACGGTTTATTGGGAGATACTGACATCTTTGGAAGCCTGGTGAATAATAAGCCTTGAATGGGGAATAGTCCTTTCAATATTAACCCAACCCACACAGTTTCCTGGTAATAAGGATATAGTTTTTTTTTTTGTACTTGTTTATTGCTCTTTTGTTTGCCACAAATGAATTGAGATTTAGGTTTATTATCACCTGTACCAAAAACTTTATTTTGTATGCTATCCAATCAAATTAGATATATCATAAGTAAATACAACAATCATCCTCAATAGATACAATAAGTGGAGCAAAGGGGAAGATACAGAGTGCAGAATATTGTTCTCAGCATTGTAGCGCATCAGTTCCATAGACAAGGTCCAATGGGATAGAGGTGAATCAAATAGTACCCTAGCTTATGGAAGGTCCCTTTAAAAGCCTGATAACAGAGATCAAGAAGCTGTTCTAGTGGTGTACGTTTTAAGATTCTGTACCTTCTACTGGGAGTAGCGAGAAGAAGGAACGACCAGGGTGAGACAAATCTTTGATCATGTTGGCTGTTTTCTGAGGCAGTGTGAAGTGTGGATAGACTCAATGGTGGAGCAACCTTATCGCACCTTGTCCTCCCTGCTCAGAAGCTTGAACCTTAAACTAAGAAGTGTGGTCCCCAAGGCTGACGGATCTACTTCCATTGACTTCCTTTTTCACCCCATCCCCAACTCCACATCTACCATTGAGAACTTGGTGGCCATTTAAGTACTTGCAACTGTGTACTTCCACTCCATTCCTCTCCAGTAATGCACCTCCTGTTACCTCCTGCCCCTATTCCCATTTTAGTTTAAATTTAATTTAGAGATACAGCATGGAAATAGGCCCTACGGCCCACCAATGTCAACACTGCTACCTGTAAGATTAGTTCTATCCTAAACACAAAGGACAATCTACAGAAGCTAATTAACCTACAAACCTGTACATCTTTGGAATGTGGGAGGAAACCGAAGCACCCGGAGAAAACCCACGTGTTCACACGGAGTACGTACAAACTCCATACAGGCAGCACCCATAGTCAGGATCGAACCCATGTCTCTGGTGCTGCAACTCTACCGCTGCGTCACTGTGCGCCCCATTTTATCTAAACTGTCATGTGTTTTAACTCCTTGTATGGAATATCGCAACATCAAAGATAGACACAAAATGGTAAGAGTAATTCAGTGGAGTAGGCAGCATCTCTGGAGAAATGGATTAGGTGACGTTTTGAGTCGAGATCCTTCTTCAGACTGAAAGTCAGGGGACACCCCAGCAACACCCCGGCGAGCGGTCCTGGACATCGAGCCACCCCTAGCGGCAATTGCGGAGGGCACGGGGAGGCCCTGACCACGGGGAATAGTGAAGGAAGAGACTGACTTTGGTGCCTTCCCACACAGTGGGGAACTTTGAATCTGCTGTGTGGGGATGTTTTATGTCAAACCCTATAGTGTGTTGTGTCCTGTTTATTTTTATTGTATGACAGTATGGGAATTCATTTCACTGTGCCATCAGGCACATGTGACAATTAAATCTATCTTGAATCTTGAAGAGGGAAAACTAGAGGTATGAAGAGGTACAAAGAATAAAAGGCATGCAAAAGGACAAATCAAAACCAGCAACAATGATCAAGGAAAGGTAGAGCCCACAATGGTCCATTGGTGGCTGTGGAGAAGTTGATGAATGAGGACTAAGCAGGAAGACTAGGATGGGGAGCGACGGTGAGAGAAGAAATGCAAGGGCTACATGAAGATAGAGAAATCAATAATCACACTGCTGGGTTGTAAGCTACACATCACAGCATCAAGATCATTTAATAATTGTTTATAAAAAAGAAATACACTTGTGATTTTATTTTCTGGCATGTTTCTCCATTGTACATACAACTTGTGCTTGCTTTAAACGGTCTCATGAATATCCATCCCGCTGATCCTTGTGGTGCTGCAGGTACAACGTTTGCCTCTGTGGATTGCCTATCTGGGAAGCGTCAAGGATCATTGGTGCTTTACAAGGCCGAGCAATATCCCGCAAAGCCACTGGGTCCTATTGTGTTCTTGTGGCGACCCAAAGCAGAGCCGGAAAACCAGTCTGAAAACAGGCAGCTTTGGATTTGGGCACATCCAGCACTTAAAACGGTAACTAATTGCCATTTGGATATTTTATCAGGTAGAGATTGGTATTGGTTTATTATTGTCACATGTACTGAGATACCGTGAAATACTTGGTGTTTTATATTTATAACATGTTAACAGGTGTCTTTGACAAAATCAAATTAGTAACCAGCCAATTTGACTTTAATTGATTGCTGGAATGTTGAAGAATATCATATACTAGAAACTATTGTATGTACGAATAAAGGAAATAGCAGCAGGAGCAGGTCATACATTGAAGACACAAAAACCTGCAGATGTTGGTTTACAAACAAAAGACATAACGTGCTGTACTAACTCAGCAGGTCAGGCAGCATCTCTAGAGAACATGAATAGGTGACGTTTCGGATTGGTACTCTTCCTCCGACTAATTATGGTGCGGTGGGGAGAAAGCTGGAAGCGAGGTAGGGGCAGGACAAAGCCTGTCAAGTAATAGGTGGATACAGGTCATGCAAAAGAGAAGAGCAGGATTTGCACCAGGTGGAAGGTTATAAAGAACTAAGAACATAGTTCAGTGCAAGAAGAGTCCCTTCAGCCCACAATGCCTGTGCAGTATATGATGCCAAGACCATCACTCACCCACCTGTACATAATCCATATCCCTCTATTCCTAGCATATCTATATGCCTATCCAAAAGCCTCTTAAATGCCACAAAGGATAAAAAGTAAAGATTAAAGATTCCCCCCCAGTACAGATGGTTAGATAAGATACCTATCAAACTGGGACTACTTTAAGATTTGGGATTACTTTAAGTTTTGCATTGAGCTCTGCTCTGGAATAGCCCTGTATAGGCTTATTTGCTGGTGGATCTTTTACAACATTGGTGGAAGATGTAAAAAAATGCTGGAAATATTCAAGTCAAATACTCAAGTATCAAGAAATACTCGAAAGGTATAGAAGTGTGAAAATGCACACCGCCAGAATCTGGGACCGTTTTTTTGCCCAGCTGTTATCAGACAACTGAACATCCCTGCCAACAATTTGAGAGCAGTCCTGTTCTATATCTACCTCATTGGAAACCCTCAGACTGTTTTTGATTGAACTTTACTGGACTTTATCTTGCACTAAACATTATTCACTTTATTCCCTTTGTCATGTATTTGTACACTGCATAGCTAGATTGTAATCATGTATTGCCTTTCCGCTGACCAGTCAGCATGCAACACAAGCTTTTCACTATACCTTGGTACACGTGACAATAAACTAAGCTCAAATTCAAATTCAAACTCTCTGCAGGTAGAGAAACAGTTAATGTTTTAAGTCAGAGACCCTTGATCAGATTCAAAAGATTTAAGCATTTGCAGGGTTTTTTTTACTTATAGTGAAAAAATTGTCTAATTTTTCTTGTAACTGAGAATGATTCTGCTGGATCTCAAATATGGCTGGTACATTTTTCTGTGCATGTATTTGTACTGTGGACTGGTGACTTCTTTGTGGATCTGAACTTAATTTGTTGGCAACCCATACAATCTGCGTTTCTTAATGTATTTTGTATTCTTTTTAGGAGGCATTAATCGAGCTCCAGTTGGCCTGTCAATGTTCAGATGCTCCCTTACCTGAACCAGCGCCTAGTGAATGCAGTTCTTCAGCACCGGTAAGAGCTGGCTCGAAAAGAAAACTGCAGGATCAAGCTGGAGAGGAAGTCATACCCAAGAAAAAAATCATAGGCAATAGTACCAGAGATCCTTTGAAACCAGTGTCTTGGACATCGTTAACAACTGGTATTGTAATAGAGTGAGTAGGTGCAGAAATCTGTATGTTAATGACTGGATGGGATCACTGATGTTACCTGAACTGAAACACTGCTGGCTATAATGGTTCTTATTATTATCACATGTACCAAGGTACAGTGAAATGTCTAATTGACAGATCTTATACTTCCAATTTTATTTTTACTTCTTCACACTTCTATTTGTTCTGTGTTCTTCATTTGCATTTCCCACATGTGTTGTAATTTTGATTAGTTATCTACTTTAGGAAAGATTATTCTAATTCAAGACTCGGCTTGTGCTGGTTAGACTAGGCTTGTACTCGCTAGAATTTAGAAGATTGAGGGGGGATCTTTAAAGGAAACTTACAAAATTCTTAAGGGGTTGGACAGGCTAGATGCAGGAAGATTGTTCCCGATGTTGGGGAAGTCCAGGACAAGGGGTCACAGTTTAAAGATAAAGGGGAAATTCTTTAGGACCGAGATGAGAAAAAAAAAATTTCACGCAGAGAGTGGTGAATCTCTGGAACTCTCTCCACAGAAGGTAGTTGAGGCCAGTTCATTGGCTATATTTAAGAGGGAGTTAGATGTGGCCCTTGTGGCTAAAGGGATCAGGGGGTATGGAGAGAAGGCAGGTACAGGATACTGAGTTGGATAATCAGCCATCATCATATTGAATGGCGGTGCAGGCTCAAAGGGCCGAATGGCCTACTACTGCACCTACTTTCTATGTTTCTAATTAGGGTTTGAGTTTAATTTTTTTATGTCGGATTTTTTTATCTTTTTCTTTTCTATTATTACTAGTATTCAAGGTCGGGGGGTTTTCAGCTGTCATTCAAGTTATATTAACCCTTTGACTACACAAAACCACAAAACTAAAATTGCAAGCAATAACAAGTTAAGTTAGTCCCTGGTGAGAAACTTCAAAGAAACTCCTTCTCAACCTCTCCGACGCAAAGGCGTTTGCCTGACCGAGCGGTAACAGTCAGTTGGGGGTGGAAGAGGTCTCTCATGATTTTTGTTTCTCTGGAGTTGACCTCCTGTGGATAGGTGAGTGAGTTCGGGTCTTGACGCACTACTCTCAGCAGACTTTGTGTCAATTTAGTGTAATTAACAAACATGCTGCAGATTCTTTGAATTTTCAATTGCCTGAGGGCTGCCTTAATACTTCACTTTACCAATGTCTTGACCTACTCATCAAAGTCACTTTAAATATTTCATCAAAGTTTGCGTTTTTATTTTAGTTTAGCGGAACCAGGCTCTTTGGCCCACCGAGTCCGTGCCAACAAGCCATCTCCACACACTTACACTGTCCCTTACATAATAGGTAGGTGTGGCGGTCCCTGGGGGGTAGGCCACTCCTTGGATCACCCCCTCGCCGATTGAGAGACAGGAGCGTTGATCTGCCACGGGGTTTCCGGACCACCCTGGGTTTTGTGCTCTCGAGGTGTGTGTGTGTGTGGTGTACTCTCGCTGTAGGGATTAAAAGACTACTGTTTGAACCCGCGTGGCAACCTCGTCCAGGCTGCTACATAGGATTGTTACAAAATTTTGATGTTTTAAAAATTAAGCCTGTAATTTATCCCATCAGATAATGCATAAAAATAACTTTAATTTGATACCTAATTCACTTTCATATCTTCAGTATTAAAAACGTTATGGCCATTTTCATACTCTTAGCATCTTGTTCCCTATTGCTTTTCCATTAACTTAACACAAAAGCTGTATTCGAGGACAGTCAATTAACAAAAAAGCCCATAACTTTCTTAAAAATTAAGAGAACTGAATGAAATTTTCAGTTATTATAGATTGAAGCATTCTGAAACAAATATGATACATCTTACTTGGATGGCCTGAAATTAAAGTATATAAATAGTTAATTACCTAATTAGGTAGCTAAATACAAAATTAACCGTTGTGACGGAAATAGTAATAAACACCCAGACTGCCTTAAATTAAAAAATGTGATATTCTCAAGATCAGAACTTTAATATTATGGTAACGTTATAACAAATAGTAAGTGCCCAGCAAAAAATCATATTAATCAGTGTCATCAAATCAATTAAATTAATCTAAATTCAATGACTAGTTCTAAATATCTATTCCATTCTTAAGAAAAGGTTAAAAATAAATGTTGAAATAGCCAAAGTATCCAAATAACAAACTGTTCCTATTCACACAAGAATTCACAATATAACATGATTTTTAAATTTCACTTTGTCACGAATTTCTAAGCCAAATGGAAGAAATTGACTGTTTAATTCCCATAAATGTTACTCTTTCTCAATGCAGCAGGCATGGGCCGTTTTACACAGACATTTGTTCAAAATCCAGAAACATCCACTCTCAAGATAATCAAAATCATTATTTTTTGCACAATCATGCAACTAAATTATCTATATTTTGTGTTATTGTCTATCCACGATCAATATTCTCATACTAAACATCTCACTAAAACTTTACTGTGGAAGTTTTGAGATATTTAGTATGAAAATATTGATCATGGATAGACAATAACACAAAATATAGTTGATTTAGATGTTCTTATGACCTGATTGTGCAAAGAAATAATGAATTTGATTATCTTGAGAGTGGCTGTTTCTGGATTGTGATCAATCAGAATGTGGCCGCAAAACTTATGATATAAGCCCCTATCGGCCGATATCCTATCAGGGCCTAAATAACATTTTTCATATCATCATATTAAAATGAAACCACACCAATAGCAAGAAAAGATGTTAAATAAACGACATACCTTTTGTTTTGTCCTGCACTTGCAATCCGTGATGTTGAAGGCGTTAGAAGTCGCGTTTAACTTCAATCCAGCGATGCAATCGGCCAGCAACTTAAAAAAAAATGGGGGCAGGATCGCAGATCGATTTTTCTTCATCAGCTTGAAGTCCAAGCAAATTCCTCTCCGACAACCAATGCAAACCTGCATTTTAATCCCGTCCCTCCCAACAGCCTCCGGAAATGCAGGCACAGGGAGTGGGCAGATCAGGAGCGCCACTGATTGTAGGGATTTGTAACAACGCACCACTAGGGAAAATTTACAATTATACCTAGCCAATTAATCTCCAAACCTGTACGTCTTTGGAGTGCGTGAGGAAACCGGAGAAAACTGATGGAGGTCATGGGGAGAATGTACAAACTTCATACAGACAGTACCCGTAGTCAGGATCGAACCCAGATCTCTGGCACTGTAAGGCAACAACTCTACCACTGTGCCACCATGCTGCAAACGTTAATTTACTTTCAATTACAAATAATTTTAGTTTCAGTGTTCAATAATAATATAAATGCAATTTATCATTTGCTTTTCTCTCATAAGTGATGCTTCTGAGTGCTTTACAGTATCAATGTTTACATGTATGCGATTATCTCCAGAGATCTGACGATGGAAATTCTGAGGTATCGATTGGTCGGTCCCCTTTCTCACTCTGTGATATTTGAAGTTTTGCAACCCGCTCTTGTCTTGGAAGTAAGTCTTTGAGATATTGAGTTATGATATCAGAATCTTCAGAGGTGATATGGAGCATTAATTGTAATTGCATTTTTAATGTGTAGCTGCATTTCATTGCGCACAGGTAAACATGCAAATAAATGTTGTCATTCATTTGTGGAACAGATATTGTGCATTCCTATGTTAGCTGTGTCCGTTTTTGAGATCATGTAAGACATAAGAGCAGAATAAGGTCATTTGACCCATTGAGTTCCTCCGCCGTTCGATCATGGCTGATCTATTTTTCCCTATCAATCCCATTCTTCTGCCTTCTCCCTGTAACCTTTGATGCCCTTACTGATCAAGGACCCACTTTAAAAATAGCCATATCTATAAACCGGCACATCTTTGGAGTGTGGGAGGAGAGCGGAGATCCTGGAGAAATCCCACGCAGGTCAGAGAGAGAATATACAAACTCTGTACAGACAGCACCCGTAGTCAGGATCCAACCAGGTGATTCAACCTAGTCATAGTGAGATATTATTCTGGGAGTATTTCTGAAGTGGCTTGTTATTCTGCTGCAACTTGCTGTGCTTGTGTTACTTTTATTTGTTTCCCTTTCTGACATGAAACTGTCTTGGATCTGTCCATAGGATTCTGAAGCGAAGGGAGAAGTGATGGGAGCAAGAGATGTGCCTTGCTGGTGGTCACAGTATTGCGGGAAATCCGAGGATGTGGACCTTCATCATCGTCAGGGGGATTTCCTACAGTTACTTTCTGGTGGGTTACTTGGAGCATGGAGCTCCAAGCCTGTAACAGTTGTGCGAATCAGGCATGGTAAATTTAGGTCTGAATTTGTCTTTGAGTCTAGTGAGCACCCTTCTTGCTAATTTGACATTAGAACTAGAATATCTGATTCTTGACTTTTCTATTGGCTTATGCCAAGAATTGATTCTTGGCAGTGTTTATTGAGTATTATGTCGAGAAATTTGATGTGCTGCTACAATTAAGAATTGTAAGAAGTCACGTGTGAGGCCACGCAAATTGGAGGAACAGCACTGCATATTTCACTTGAGCAGATTACAGCGCAGCAGTATGAACGTTTGTTTCTGTAATTTCAAGTAACCCCCGCAGGCCCTCCCCTCTACCCCTCTCCCATCCTAGATGTCCTACCAGTTGCACTGTCCGCATCCTTGTATCCCTGCCGTTATCACATCTTCCCCAGCCAACAAGGGGCCATTATGGCCTCCACCCATCCTGAGGTCATCTGATGCCGGCCCTGATTTGTTCTGGCCATTTCTCACCTCCAGTTTTTTTTTCCCTCTCTTAAGATTTTAATTGTTCTGTGCATATGCCAATTAAACACACTTGGCTCTTGACTAGTCGTAAAAGTTGTTAGGTTTCAGTTTAGAACAAAAAGAAACATTATAAGATTACTAAAGGACATGAAGTGCTGGAGCAACTTTTTAACCTCCAATTCGAGTTTTATTTTCTTCCTTTCCCCATCCTGGCAGATTAGTTTAAGCCCACTCCAACAGCATAACAAAGCAAAGTGCTGGAATAACAAAAATGGGCCAGCACAATGGCACAGCAGTAGAGCTGCTGCCTCACAGTGCCAGAGACCCGGGTTCTATCCTGATCTCGGGTGCTGTCTGTACGGAGTTTGTATGTTCTCCCTGGGACCTCGTGGATTTTCTCAGTGTGTTCCAGTTTCCTCCCACACTCCAAAGACCCGCACGTTTGTAGGGTGATTGGCTTTGGTAAAGATTGTAAATTGTTCCTAGTATGTAGGATAGTGCTTGTGTACGAGGTGATCGCTGGTCGGTGTGGACTCGGTAGGCCGAAGGGCCTTTTTTTCTTGTTGGTGTGTAAAATCACTTGTTTATATATTCTTGGAATGTTCTGTTATAGGAGGATGCAGATAACAGCTGTAAGTAAAGAAACAAGTACTATTCTGTTATAGCATTTAGCATGATCCTCTATTGATTTGTCATATTTCTTGTACCTTAGCTTTTCTATTATTGCCTTGGGATGGTTTCCTGCCACTGTCTCCTGTAAGATACTTCATGCCAGTAACTAGTACTTCCACCATTTTGTGTTCTTTTGTTTTTAAGGTGTTGCTTCACCAGCAGAAATCTCAGCAGGGTCTATACTTGGACTTACTGTGAGGGATCCTCGACTAAACATACCTGAAAGCAGGACCCCAGCGCTGCCTGACCCATCAGAGTTTAAAGGTAGCACCCATGGTAACACTGCAGAACAAAACTCAATTTCAATTCAATTTATTGTCACGTTTACCGAGGTACAGTGAAAAGCTTTTGTTGCATGCTATCCAGTCAGCGAAAAGACAATACATGATTACAATCGAGCCATTCACAGTGTACAGATACATGATAAAGGGATTAAAGTTTAGTGCAAGATAAAGTCTAGTAAAGTTCGATCAAAGATAGTCCGAGGGATTTAAGTGATTTAAAAAGAGTGGAGTGATTGCAATGAGTGATTGCAGATCCACTTCAGTGACTAGCACACAAAGAGTCGCCTGAGTTGGGCGCCATAAACTGGAGACATACAGCATGTTTCTCAATCATTACAGGATCTTGGGGTCCAAGTCCATAATTCACTGCAAGTGGCAACACCAGTAAATAGTGGTGAAGAAGACAAGTGGTATGCTTGCTTTCATAGGGCATGGAGAATAGGAGTCAGGAAGTCACGATGTAACTGTGCAGGACTTGGGTCATGCCGCATTTGGAGAATTAGGCCTGTGGACTCTGTTAATAGCTGAGTCATATAGAATGGAAACAGGCCCTTTGGTTCAACTTGCCCACACCGACCAACATGTTCCATCTACACTAGTCCCACCTGCCCGCATTTGGCCCATATCCCTCTAAACCTATCCTATCCATGTACCTGTCCACATGTTTCTTAAACATTGAAATAGTACGTGTATTCAATTAATTCACTGTTGAGAAAATCTTAAAGTGAGCTCAGATTTAAATAGCATCCATGGAGCGAAGGAAATAGGCGACGTTTCGGGAAAGGTTGCCTATTTCCTTCGCTCTATAGATGCTGCACGACCCGCTGAGTTTCTCCAGCATTTTTGTCTACCTTTGATTTTCCAGCATCTGCAGTTCCTTCTTAAACATCAGATTTACATAGGGTTCGTTTGAATTTAGAATATATTAGATATATGAAACAATATGTTCAAGATTTCTAACAATGGGTTGTATTTATATTTAATCAGTTATTTATTGTGAATAGTTTATTCAAGCCTGGAAGTTGTGCCAATATAGGGTTTGATTAGATGCTGAGCAAGTCTTTCCACAGCGACCTGTAGTATAGCTTGCTGGCTCGGGAACCAACTGTCGGTTTGCAGTTTTCCATCAAGGGAAAGCAAGATGTTTGTGGCTGCAGTAAAACACAATGTACAGGAGGTAGGTATTGAGTTTTGCAGAGTTTCACCGCTATTTGATCTGGGGTGCTGTCTGTACGGAGTTTGTACGTTCTCCATGTGACCACGTGAGGTTTTCTCCGACTGCTCCAGTTTCCTTCAACACTCCAAAGACGTACAGATTTGTAGGTCAATTGGCTTCAGTAAAATTGTAAATTGCCCCTAGTGTATAGGATAGTGCTAATGTATGGGGTGATTGCTGGTCAGCATGGTCAAAAACAAGTTATAACTTGGATAAAACCCTCTAGGTATAATGTAAATGTCGTGCCTTCACTATGTTCTTTGGTCTTAAGTTAATGTGGCAGTATGTGATCTCAATAACAGCAAATATTTCGGCACATTTTGCTGGTCTTGTGCTCGGTGAGAGCCTCTGTTCTTCATGCAGATGTTCCAGGTTTGAATCCTGGCAAGGCCATCTTAGTGCTCAACACTATTTGCAACAGAAAATTGTGCAGATTGACATGTTGCTTAGGATCTAAAGAGACAGAAGAATATCCACATTACATGGGGTGTCACCTCTGCTTACAGGGCATGCTGTTGTGGTGTATGTATATAATTGACTAATTTTTGCCGCAGGAGCTGTTTAATGAGCAATTTAATCATTGACATTTTGCTTTCATTGCCAAGATATTCCTTTATATCAGCTACTCACCTGTTTTTTTTGGGTTTTTTTGCATCTTAGATCAAATATTCTCCAATTAATGATTAATAAGCCGTGTATAAGCACATTTTAAATACCCCAGTGGCGCAGTAGTAGAGTTGCTGCCTTACAGCGCTAGAGACCCAGGTTCGATCCTGTATACGGGTGTTGTCTGTATGGAGTTTGTACGTTCCCTTGTGGCTGCGTGCGTTTTCTCCGAGTGCCCCGGTTTCCTCCCACACTCCAAAGACGTACAGGTTTGTAAGTTAATTGGCTTCAGTAAGTTGTAAAATTGCCCCTAGCAAAATGCAGATATTTGCAGCATGCCTTTTTTTAACAGACAACCTTCCTAACAACCCCAACTGTTCCTGAAGATTTTTTTATCAGCAATTCACAAAAGCTTTTACACTTCCTTGCACATCGAAGCATGTATGAAACATACTAATGATCTCAACCTGAAACTTCATCTATTCCTTTTCTCCAGAGATGCTTCCTGACCCACTAGTTAATCCAGCATTTAGTGTCTGTCTTCGGTGCAAACCAGCATCTGCAGTTCCCTTTTACACATTTGATAAGCTCACCTTCATTGAATATGAGAGTCAGGAACTCATGATGCAGCTATATACGACTTTGGTTCGGCTGCATTTGGAGTGTTGGATGCAGTTCTGGTCACCCCGATTACAGGAAGGATGTGGAGGCTTTGGAGAGGGTCAGGTTTACCAGAATGATGCTAGATTAGGAAAGATGAGCTAATGGGAGAGATTGAACGAACTTGTATTGTTGTCTCAGGAGTGCTGGAGGTTGATGGGAGAGCTGATATAAAGTAATGAGAGTATAAACAGTTATGAGAGGAGTAGATAATGTAGACAACCAGAGCCCTTTGCCAAAGTGAAAAAGTCAAAAGACTAGCTTTAAGGTGAGAGGGGCAAAGTTTAAAGGAGATGTGCGGGGCAGTTTTCTTTACATTTAGACAAAGCCAATGAACCTACAAACCTGTACATCTTTGGAGTGTGGGAGGAAACCAAAGTTCTTGGAGAAAACCCACGCTGGTTACGGGGAGAACGTACGAACTCTGTACAAACAGCACCCGTAGTCAGGATGGAACCCGGATCTCTGGCACTGTAAGGCAGTAGCTCTACCGCTACGCCACCGTGTCATCCATTTAATATATAATCAATATTGATTGCTTTCTGTTTGTCTGCTCCATTGTGTGGGTTTGTGAACTTTGATTTCTTGATAGTTTGATAACTTTGATTTGTGCTTTTGTTTTCTTTTATAACTGCTGCAGGAATTCCCTCAATCTGCAGTTGGTGGTTGTACCTGTGGATATTTGTTGGGAATTAACAAATATTCTTTGTTTCCGGGAAGAACTTAAAATCCACAAATTCTATCTTTGAAACTATCACATATTCATAGTAATTTTACAACATTCTCTATCCTTTGTTTTGGAGGAAAACCGAAAGGGCCTGTTTTGACGCTGTGCGACTCTATGAATGCAGTTCATGCTTAATACTTTTTTTTTGCTTCAGCTCTCCCCTATTCCGGCTTTGTTTCACTTCCCCATGGCTTTGCCACGATAATCTAGAAAACAGCACGATCCTACGGCATAAGTGGAAACTGTTTGCTTTCTGAATCTATGCGCGCGACTGACACACGTTCTCTGCAACGATCTTCCCATGCATTGTAGATCTGGAAAAAATAAAGGAATTGTCCCTGAGAGGAGTTCCGACGGAATGTGCTCAGAGTCCAATCTGGGACAGAAATATCCGCAATATTGTCACCGAAAATAAAATTTCGGAACAGGTAATTTAACTGAAATGAATGAAAAGAATAATTGCTGTAAAATATATTCTTCAGGGATATGGATTTTGGACTTTTTTTGTTTGTATTAATATCGGGAATTTTTATTTATTGCACTTATATGCTAACTATGTTATATATTAAGGTTTTTTTGCAGGCTGTTTTTCTGCTCCAAGTAAGTGTTTTATTCTGTTTTGTCAATTAAACACTCTTGACTTGAAGATTACTCCTGATGGAAGTATATAAAATGATAAGGTAGACAACCAGAACATTTCCCCCAGGGTGAAAATGTCAAAGGTTAGAGTGCATAGCTTTCAGGTGAGAGGGGCAAAGTTTAAAGGAGATTTATGGGGCAAGTTTTTTTTTATTTTTACACACAGTGTGTGCTGGGTGCTTGAAACGCACTGCCAGGGTGATGGTAAAAGCAGATGAAGAGGCTTTTGGATAGGGACCTGTACATACTGCTCATACAGACCAGTAATGCTGTTACGTCAGAATTTCATTGTTCCGTTTTGGTACATGTGACAATTACACACTCTTAATTAACCCTGCTGTATGGAAAATGGAAATTTTTATAATACTTAATGTGTTCTGGACATGTGTGCGCTTACTTGAAGTGTTCAGGATGGAGCAGCTGAGGCAGAGATTGCTGTATCTCTGAGTAAATATTAAAGCAGAAAGGGAATGACATCAGCCAAAGTGGGATGGCGGTAGTCTTGGATTGCTGTAGCAGGGGACGGATAAAGACATTATATAGAAAACGAGATCCAACTTTGTTGTACAAATGTTTCAATAAAACAAATTTCTGGCAAAGCTTTAAATGTTTTATTGGTTAACCTCACCGAAGTAAACAAAGTTGGAATTTTGGGTGGCATGGTAGCACAGCGGTAGATTTGTTGCCTGACAGCTCCAGAGACACGAGTTCAATCTTGACTACAGCTGCCGCCGCCTGTAGCGATTTATACGTTCTCCCTGTGACGGCGTGGGTTTACCCCATGTTCTCCGGTTTCTTATCACACCCCAAAGACGTACAGGTTTGTAGGTTAATTGAGTTCCGTAAATTGTAAATTTAAATTGTCGCTAGCGTGAAGGATAGTGCCAGTGTACGGGGTGATCGCAGGTCATCACAGATTTGGTGCGCCGAAGGGCCTGTTATTGTGCTGTATCTCTAACCTAAACTAAACTTTTGTATTGTATTTTTCAAAGAACCTTAAGACCAAAGTGGTTTTCATCTCGTGTCTTGCTGCCAAATTAAAGATGCTGCTGATTGAAATGTTTTCCAGGAATTAAATCAGATGAAAAGCAAACTCCTGGTTCCTGGATCCCAGCTGAACCTGGGGCCTCGGGAATCCAAGATTCCCATCCTGCTGGTGCAGCAGCCCGGGAAGAGGGCTGGGAAGGAGCATATTGGATGGGGGAGCGGCTGGGATATCCTAATCCCGAAAGGATGGGGAATGGCGTTCTGGATTCCTTTGGTATTGTTATGCGCAGTAATATTCCATCGGAGGGGAGGGGGAGGGGGGGAGGTGTGTGTGTGTGTGTGTTTTGTATGTGTGTGTGTGTGTTATGATAATACAAGGCAAATTATATGTCTGTCTCTAGGCTTTAGAAATGTCAAATGCTAGAGGGAGTAGCTTAAAGCTGTGAGGGTCTAAAATGAAAGGAGGTGCGCAAAGGCAAGTTTTTTTTTACACACTATGGGTACCTGGAACACGCTGCCAGGGATGATGGTGGAGGCAGATACAATAGTCTAGTTTTAAGAGACCTTGGATAGATACATAGATATGCGGGGAATGGAGGGATATGGATTATGTACCAACTGAGAAGATTAGTTTAACTTGGCATCATGTTGGGCACAGATAGTGTGGCTTTGAGGCCTGTTCCAGTGCTAGACTGTTCTATGTTCAATGTTGGCCTTCATTATAAGAGGGTTTGAGTGCAGGTGTTAAAGATAAGTTCCTGCAACTATGAAATCAAATGTGGAGTTTTGCAAAGTTATGGTTTGTCTTTTGATTTGTAGAGGATGCATTTCCGTGGAGGGAGTACTGTGAAGATTTATTAAACTGCTCCCAGGGAGGGGGTGGATGTAGGGGTAAGGGATAGGCTACATACCACTGAGAGGAGCAGACATTTCTTCACTTGCAGGGAGGTGAATCTTGAGAATTCTCTACCCAGACAGCTATGTAGATGCAGTTATTTTATTTTTAGTTTAGTTTAATTTAGAGATAACAGGCCCGTCGGCCAACCGTATCCACCCTGACCAGCGATTCCCACACATCAACACTATCCTATGGTTGAGGCCAGTTCATTGGCTATATTTAAGAGGGAGTTAGATGTGGCCCTTGTGGCTAAGGGGATCAGGGGGTATGGAGAGAAGGCAGGTACGGGATACTGAGTTGGATGATCAGCCATGATCATATTGAATGGCGGTGCAGGCTCGAAGGGCCGAATGGCCTACTCCTGCACCTAATTTCTATGTTTCTATGTTTCTATGCACACTAGGAACAATTTACAATTATACCAAGTCAATTAACCTATAAACCTGTACGTCTGGATTGTGGGAGGAAACCGGAGATCACGGAGAAACCTCACGGGGAGAGCGTACAAACTCCGTACAGACAAACCATAGTCAGGATCGAATCTGGGTCTCTGGAGCTGTAAGGCAGCAACTCTGCCGCTGTGGCACCGTGGCGATTGAGTTCATCTAAACAAAATTATAAGTTTCTGGATATATTAAGGGAATTAGTCATAGAGCCATATAGCATAGAGTTGGCCCTTTTGAAGAATCTCATCCATGCTGACTAATTTGCCGAACCAAGCTAGTCCTACTTGTCTGTACCTGGCCCAAAGCCCTCCAAACCTTTCTAATCCATATACTTGTCAGTGTCTTTTAAATGTTGTCATTCCAAATAAGTACTATATTCTTCAAGTTCCTTTTAACTATTTCACCTTCGACAAATGCCCTCTAGTTTTAGACTCCCCTACCCTGGGGAAAAGAGTGCGGCTATTCACCTTTTATATGCTGCTCATGATTTTATAAACCTCCATAAGGTCACCCCTTGGCCTCCTACACTCCAAGGAAAAAAGACAGCCCATCCAGCCTTCCTTTTTACTCAACCCTTCCAGACCCAGCAACATTCTCATACATCTCCTCTGCACCTTTTCCAGTTTAATGACATTCTTCTTATAGTGGAGTGACCAGAACTGTACACAGTACTTCAAATGTGACCTTACCATTGTATTGTAAAATGCTGTCTCAGCTCCAGTACTCAACACACCAACTATTGAAGGCAGTTGTATCAAATGTTTTCTTCACCATACTTTCTTACCTGTGTTGCCACTTTCACATAGAACAATGTCCCCGAACCCCTAGGTCTCTCTGTTCATTAACGCTTTCCAAGCCCCTACCATGTGTAAGTCCTGCCCTGGTTTGTCTTACCAACCTGCAACACTTCCAGCTGCCATTCATTGGGGTCCAGTTGATCAAGATCCTGTTGTCAATGGATATTTTTAAAGCAGAGATGGATAAATTCTTGATTAGTACTAGTGTCAGGGTTATGGGGAGAAGGCAGGAGAATGGGGTTAAGAGGGAAAGATAGATCAGCCATGATTGAATGGCGTAGTAGACTTGATGGGCCGAATGGCATAATTCTCCTCCTATCACGTATGAACATACGATAACCTCCTTCTCTCTCTACTATATCACCAATTTTACTGTCGTTATAGTGTTTATTTCGTAGTCTATATTGTGTCAGAATAAATTTCCTCTGCATTCTCTCATGAAATTTGTGGCCCATCTTTTTTGGAGTCATATTTTAATGCGTTCCTAACAATCTGATAACCAACTCCGGCACCATCCTTATTTGGAAGCCTATCTTTTAAAAAAAAAACTTGATTCTATTTACTTTAATCGAACAGCCTCGTCAACTTGTCACTTATAAAGACATGTTTAGCCGGACTCCTTCTGCCCACTTGCTTTTAAAGATTTTTAATTTACTGAATTTATGTTCTTGTTCCTTGTTCCAAACTCTCACATTTCCCTGCATTAAATTTCATTTACCCAAAGTCTTCAAAGTCCTCAGGATTATCTTTAAAATTATGGAACCTTTTATAGAGTAGACATAGAGAAAGTGTTTTGTCAACTGGGAAATATGCTTTCAATATGAGATAGTTACAAAAAAAAAATCAAAGGTGGATTCAGATTAAGCCCATTTCCCCGGAGTCTAGGCCCTTTTGCAGAGTATAGAATATCAGAATATAAAATTAATTATCAAAGGAAGAAGTTGAGATGACTATTTCAAAGTATTTAAAGGGAAGTGGTGAAAAGATATAGTTCCCTGAAAGTGGTGTCGCAGGGGGACAGGGTGGTGAAGAAGGGTTTTGGCACACCGGCCTTTTATCAGTCTGGGAGTATAGAAAGTTGGGACGTTATGTTACAGTTGTACAAGACGTTGGTGAGGCTGCACTTGGAGTATTGTGTTTGGTTTTGGTCAGCCTGCTGCAAGAAAGATGCCATTAGGCTGGAGAATGTGCAGAGAAGATTTACGAGGATGTTGCCAGGACTCAAAGACCCGAGCTATCGGGAAAGGTTGATCGGGTAGGACTTTATTCTTTGGAGTGAAAGGGGCTAAGGGCTGATCTTCCAGAGCTACATAAAATCATGTGGGAATATATGGGGTGTATGCACATAGTCTTTTTCCTAGGATTGGGAAATCAAGAACTAGAGGGCACAGGTTTAAGGCGAGAGGGGAAACATTTAGTAAGAAACCGGGGGGCAACCTCTTTTCATATCTGGTGGGAACATGGAATGAGCTGAGTATGAGATGAGAAAGTAGTTGAAGCGGGTCCAGTAGCAACATTAAAAAGAACGGAAAGGAACGGTTTCGAGGGGTATGGGCAAAAGGGACTAGCTTGGATGGGGCAAGCATGGATGAGTTCAACTGAAGGGTCTGTTTCTGTGCTGTATGACTGACGCTGTGGAGATGAGGGAGACGCATAAGAACATAAACACTGGCCTGGACTAGATGGGCTAAGTGGCCTCGTTCTATGTAGATTCTTTGTAATTTATTAACCCACTTGAAGTTCTTCTCACAGTTAATCATGCCTTCTGTTTTTGTTTTGTCTGTCAATATTGCTATTGTGCCTTTATAACCAAGACCAGTGGGGCTGCTGATAGATCTGCTGCCTCACAGCTCCAGTAATCCGGGTTCGATCCTGACCACGGGTGCTATCTGCGTGTGGAGTTTGCGCATTCTCCCTGTTATCGTGAGGATTTCCTCAAAATTCCTCCCACATTGCAAAGAGGAGCCAATTTGTAGGTTAATTGGCCCTCTGTAAATTGAGAGTGTAAGGAATGCGTGCAAAAGTGGGATAACATAGAATTAGTGTGCATGGGTGATCAATGGTCAGTGTGAACTTGATGGGCCTGGTTATGTGAAAAATCTCTAAACTAAACTAAACCAAACCAGAATATTCAGTTGTATTTTGAAATTAACGATACTGTTTAACAATATGACAAGTGACTCTTATTTTGTTCAAGTTCTTGAATGTCAATTAGACTGGTTTTGGTCATCCAACCAGCCTGTTATAGTACTGATACTTCTAATATGGCACATAATACATGTACCATTCAACATCTTATCAAAAGTCTTTTGAATATTCGTGTTATAGGAGCAGAATTAGGCCATTTGGCCAATCAAGTCTACTCCGCCAAGCTGTTCTATCTTTCCCTCTCAACCCCATTCTCCTGCCTTCTCCCCATAACCCTGACACCTGTGCAAATCAAGAATCTATCAATCTCCACCTTAAAAATATCCATTAACGGCCTCCACAGCTGTCTGTGGCAATGTATTCCACAAATTCACCACGCGCTGACTACAGAAATTCCTCCATCTTCTTTCTAAAGGAACGTCCTTCTATTCTAAGGTTGTGGCCTCTGATCCCAGACTCTCCCAATAGTGGAAACATTCACTCCACATCCACTACCCAGGCCTTTCACTATTCGGTAAGTTTCAATGATTTTGCCCCTCATCCTTCTAAACTCCATCGAGTACAGGCCCAGTGCCGTCAAACGCTCATCTACCGCTCTTCTTTTTTCAATGTACTTAAATACTTTCTCAAAGAACATTTACCTATGAGACATAATGTTACTTACACATATTTGTGCTGGCTGCCATTAATTATATTTTTGAGAGACTATTAACTTTCATCTTCTAATGCAAATCTGCAGTTCCTTCTTACACTCTTCTAATGCGATGCTGACCTTATCCAATTTACTTTCTGTTCCATTGGCACCGTCAAGCTAATTATCCAGAGTTGTTTGATCAGAGCCATTCTTACCTCCCCCCTCAATTTAGTATTTAGTTCAGCGGTACAGCATGGAAACAGGCCCTTTGGCCCTCTGAGTCCATGCCGAACAGCGATCTCTGCACATTAACACAATCCTACACGCACTAGAGACAATCTTACTTATACCAAGACAATTAACCTACAAGCAAATATGTTTTTGGCGTGTGGGTGCAAACTGAAGATCTCAGAAAAAACCCACGCGGTCACGGGGAGAATGTACAAACTCCGTACAGACTTCACCGGTAGTCGGGATCAGCCCTGGGTCTCTGGTGCTGTAAGGCAGCAACTCTATTGCTGTTGCACCGTGCTGCCCAGTTGACTCAATAGATAAAGATGCTGCCTGATCTATTTCAGTGTGTTCCTCATTTCACTCCAGCAAATAGAACATTCGCCATGATGTTCTTTTAAGGTTTTGATCAATCATACATTATTTTTTTTTTCTGATTATTATGTCAGATCTACAGGGGTATACGCGTAGGAGGTTTGCAAGAAGGAGCCAAGCATTCCCAGTACCAGGGAATTCCTTGTTTCCCAGATGATTTTCCAGACTGTCCCGCTGGTACTCGGCACTGTGAGGAGACTGAGAAGGAGCTAGTTGAGAAATACAAGAGGTAAGCAGCAGTCCTAATTCAAGAATTTAATAATGCAAATTTAACAAAACAGGCCCTTCAGCCCAACGAGTCTGCACCAACCAGCATTCACCCGTACTCTAGTTTTGTTATCCTACCCACGAAGGACAATTTACAAAAGCCAGTTAACTTACAAACGGGAGGAAACCTGAGCACCCGGAGAAAACCCACAAGGTCAAAGGTAGAACGTGCAAACTCCACGTAGACAGGCCCTGTGGTCACGATCAAACCCGGGTCTCTGGCGCTGTAAGGCAGCAAATCTGCCACAGTGCCTTTATTGTTAAATTGTAGTTTTACCTTTTTGTTCTGTTGACTAAGTAATCTAGTTTATTTCTAGATATCCACCGGCTAAGAGGCCGAACTATGTCCATTACGGCACAATGACCCCATTTCGTTGCCCGTGGCAACGGCTGGTTGAAGAGTGGGAAGTGAAGACCAATGCAACTGACGTCACACCTACAGCCAGTGGCAAAGACCCGGAGGCAAAGTCGGAAGGGCTGAACTCCAGCATGAAGCCAATCGGTGTAAATGAAGCAGAAGTGTGCAAGCAATCGTCAGATGAAGAGAAAACCCTTGAACCCAAAGAGGAAATGGAGCAGGGTTCTGGAAACATCACTGTTCTGGAACCAAAGACCTTGAGTATTGAAGACATTTCAGCAGAAAGCGGCCATGCTTCCATACTAAGGTTTGTATACTTGGGCCTGTGTATGACTTGGGGTATGAACGTTAAATTTTCCCATTTTAAATAATTAATCCATAACCGCCTTAACCCCCCCCCGTCCTCTTTCTCCCCATCCTTGGAGCATGGCCGACCTCGTAGTAGATCCACCCCCACCCCTTCCATGTGCCGTTTGCAATAGAATAGATGCAAGTTTGCAGCTTTTCTATCTCTGACCGTAACAATTCACAACTCTTTATCCTCTCGGACTTACACCTTTATATCTGGTCTTTGTCCAACAATCTGCCCATCAGTTAACCCCCTCGCTGCGTTCACCTATTATCGGCTGTACTCTGCTCTGCTCCTTCTCTCTCCCAGCTTTCTTTTCTGCCCTTACAATATGTCTGAAGAAGGGTTCCAACCCAAAAGTCACGCCCATTTTCTCCAGGGATGCTGCCTGACCCATTGAGTAGCTCCAGCCATGGATACGCAGGGATAATATGGTTATGGATCATGTGCAGTTAGAGGAGATTAATGTTTGGCACAGGCATTGTGGGCCGAAGGGCCTGGTCTGTGCTGCACTGTTTTAAGTAGTAGAGTAGATTAGCTTGATCCTGTGATCAAGTAACACAATTTTAATTGTGACTAAAATAGTTTAAGCCTTTTACATGCAAGGTCGTCATAGAATCATACAGCGTGGAAATAAGTCCTTTGGCCCAACTTGCCCACACTGACCAACATGCCCCTTCTACACTACTCCCACCTGCCTGCGTTTGGCCCATATCCCTCTAAACCTATCCTATCTATGTACCAGTCTAAATGTTTCTTAAACATAGTGATGGTGCCTGCCTCAACTACCTCCTCTGGCAGCTTGTTCCATACACCCAACACCCTTTGTGTAAAAATAGTTACCCCTCAGGGTCCTATTAAATCTTTCCCCCCCTCAGACTAAATCTATGTTCACTAGTTCTCGATTCCCCTATTCTGGGCAAAAGACTGTGTGTCTTCCTGATCTATTCCTCTTAATGAGGAAAGAGGACAGAATAAGCAGGTAAGATAATGATGGCCAGGAGTGGCATTCTACCTAAACTCAGCCATTCTGAAAGACATACAATATTTTTGCAGGTCCAGACCAGCCCTGGGTAACAAGTGGGCCCTATTTTTACAGATGTCCATGTCAGAAAATACATACAATTCACTCATAACCATACCTCCACGGACTGTAATGAATGACATCAAAAGCCTATGAGAGTTGTGAGAAAGGGGAATTACTAAGATGGCACAGTGGCGCAGCGGTAAGGCTGCTGCCTCACAGCGCCAGAGACGCAGGTTCAATCCTGACCTTGGGTGATGTCTGTGCGGAGTTTACGTTCTCCCTGTGACCGTGTGAGTTTCCTACGGGTGCTCCGGTTTCCTTCCACTTTCAAAGATGTTCAGAGTTTGTAGGTTAATTGGCCTTCTGCAAATTGCCCTCAGTGTGTGAGGAGTGAATGAGAAAGTGGGATAAAGTAGAACTAGTGTGAAGGGTGATCGATGAACGGCGTGCACTCAGTGCGCTGAAATGCCTGTTTCCACGCTGTGTCCCAAAACTCTACATCACTCTGTTGTAACCATACCTCGACAGTATTGCAATGAATGGCATCAAATCCCTATGAGTGGTAAGAAAGGACAATTAATAAAAGTGGAGGGACAGGGAACGCTAATTCTGCCATTCATACAAATGAACGTGTGTACCAGCATCAGAATTAAATAACATGTGGAGCTCACTCATGGGTTGGGGTGGCCATAACTGGAGGGGGTTTGTAACCTTGGGCTGGACTGCATCTAATTTTTAAAATTACATTTTTAAAGGAATTTCCTTCTATTCTGGGAATCCTTCCCACATACTGAGCCCTGTGTGTGCTTGAAAGAATGAGAGCTGCCCAGGTGGGAGTAGTGTTGAAGGGGCATGTTGGTCAGTGTGGGCTTGAAAGAATGATAGCTGCCCTCAGACTGAAAGTAGGGGATGAAAGAACTGGAGGTAAGAAAAGACCAAAACAAAGCAGAGCTGGTAACAAATGACCAGGGAAAGGTGGAGCCCAAAATGGCTGTTATCACCTCTTCCCAAGCCAATATGGGCTCCAGTTCCCTCCCCTCTGCTTTCAGTCTGAAGAAGGGTCCTGACCCAAAACTATTATGTAGTATTTCCCAGAACAACAACAACAACCGAGTAAGTAATTTAACAGTAATTTAGTAACAAATCTTCAAACATGGTACATCTCCCTAATTTACATTAAATGGATCCAGTCTTTTAAACCGAGTCCCGCGCAAGTCCCGCATCCCCGTTCTCTGATCGGACGGTGTTCCCTATCTATCGCGCATGTGGGACGTTCCTGGCCAGCAGTGATGCCGACACGCATGAGTGGAAGACAAACATTCAAGACGGTTCAGAAACGTCACCTATCCATGTTCCCCAGACACACTGCCTGACCCGCTGAGTTACTCCAGCATGTTGTGCCTACCATTGTTCCCTTGGTGTTCCAGGTCTAGAAAGATGTTGAGGCAGCTGTCTGCATGGTGCCAACCTACATCAAGCTGTGGACAGAGGGTGAAGCCGTTCGCCAGGTCTCTGCCAGGACAGATGACCACAGATGTGGTCAACTCCATCGTCTGCTCCCTTCCCCGCTTCCTTGTCTGGGCTAAAGTGTCGCTACTGAAAAAGGGCAGTCCCGATGCTAACGCAATGATTTGTATCCCTTCCAACGAAGACCTCCAGCTTATAGCCTCAGATGCCAAGAATTGTGCTCCACAAGAACCAAAGCACAGAGACCCCTTCAAGCGGCAGATTAAAACCTTAAAGGATAAAAAGAAAAAGGCTTTGTCGGAAGATCTGGAAAGTGGTTCCGGCGTTCAGGATTCCCAACTAGTTTCCAATCGCCGAAAGGATTTAATTCTTGGCCTGTGGCCTGATCAGCCAAAGGATGTGATGTCCCACTGTTCCAGACTAACAATCGGATACGTAAGCCACGGGGACTTTTCATTGAACGTAGGCTGCGGGGAAGGCTTGGGATTTGTCAGTTTATCGGGACTTTTGCACATGTTGTCCTGTCAGCCAGCTGAAAAACGCGGCTTTGTACTCGTGAGGAACCCAGCTTCGCTGCAGTATCGCTTGGCCAAACTGAATATTGAAGTCTAAAAAAATACGCTAGATTTTCGTGCAAATTTCAGGTCGTATCTCCATGCATGTCTGAAACAACGTTTGCGTTTATCTCTCCAAAAGCCCGTAGCTCTTGCCTTTAATTAAATGGTACATCCCTTAACGCCACATTTGAAATCTGATGCTGACTAAGTGACAGACATCGGTAGAAGATGGCTTGATAGACAAATTAGTTTCTTATTTGCTGATTCCAACCATGCAGTGCTGGCGAGATTACCCTGCATGGGTCTGCACAATGTTCAAATTCATTGTCTCTACAATAACATTCTACTGACATTAAATTGAACCCTTCTTTGTTTAATTGTAATCAGCATGTTTGAATCCGGAGGATTAATAGGAGATTATGTCCGCATGAAATGAATTGAACAGGAAATCGGTTCAGTAGACTTCATCATCATGAAAAATAAAGTCGCTGGAAGCAATGTTGTTTGTTTTATGCCTGTGTTGCTTTATTTAGAAGATGTACTTTAAGGCAAAGTAGAGCTGAGTGCCCAAAATCTGAAATAAAACAGAAAATGCTGGTTTATGCATTTCTGGCGGAGTAGACTTAGGTTATCTAATTCTGCGTCTAGAATTTATGAACTTGAGAATTCACCAGTTAGTTTCCTCAGTATTGAGACCACATCATGAACCAACAGTAGACAGTCAGAATCTTCTTCTCAGGGTGGAATGTGAAAGCCGAGAGGGCATAGATGACAGGGGGCAAAGGTTAAAGGAGATATGTGGGGCAAATTTTGTTTTTACACAAGGGGTCCACCAAGGCAGCTGAGCCGAGATAGCGGTTGCAAGAGATACCGGCCTTGGAAGTTGGCTTTTGGAACGGTTCCAGAGCCTCAACCACAGTGGACAAATTCGAGCCGCTGATCTGGGCAGACGTCCCAGTGTCAAGATCGGCTTCTTCACCCAGATCCAGACCAGGTGTGTGTGGGCGGGGGGGGGGGGGGGGGGGGGGGGGATTCAAGTGCGCTCTCGTAATTTTGTACGGATTTAAGGAGATGCCGGACCACCAGTCGACGGTGGACCTTTTAGTTTAGTTTTAGTTTAACGTTACAGTGCAGAAACAGGTCCTTCGGCTCACAGAGTCCGCACCGACCAACAATCCCTGTGCATTTGCACACACTATACACTAGGAACAATTTAGAATCTTTTTTGACCTAAGCCACATTAACCTACGAACCTGTACGTCTTTGGAGTGTGGGAGGAAACCGGAGCACCCGGAGAAAACCGATGGGGAGAACGTACCAACTCCGTACAGACAGCACCCGTGGTGAAGATTGTACCCGAGTCTCTGGCGCTGTAAGGCAGCAACTCTACTGCTGCGGCAATGTGTCGCCCATTTAACTTTACTTTTACCTGTATAAGTAATTTACTGCTTCACCAAGCGATTCAGGGCCTGGGTGACTGAATGGGGGGAGGTGGCTTTGGCAGTGCATTGGAAGATGCCTTGAGAGGGGGGGGAGGGGTGGATGTTGGTGATGGAAGATGAACTAGAGCAATGTAGAGGGAACGGATCTTTATAAAGGATATGCTGGCATTGGAGAGGTCCCAGAGGAGGTTTAT
Source organism: Leucoraja erinaceus (assembly GCF_028641065.1). NCBI lineage: Eukaryota > Metazoa > Chordata > Chondrichthyes > Rajiformes > Rajidae > Leucoraja > Leucoraja erinaceus. Next base: position 55,298,242 of record NC_073380.1, read on the forward strand.
GAGAATGATCATGGGGATGATTGGGTTAGCACATGAGGAGCATCTGCGTCTGTACTCACTGGAGTTTAGAAGGCTTGGGGAAGATTTCATTGATATCTACTGAATAATGAAAGGCCTGGATAGAGTGGATGTGAAGATGGTTTCCAGTAGTGGGAGAGTCTAGGGCCAGAGGACACCGCCTCACAATAAAACAACGTACCTTTAGAATGGAGTTAAGGAGCAATTTCTTTAGTCAGAGGATGGTGAATCTGTGGAATTCGTTGTGGAGGCCAAATCAATGGGTATTTTTAAAGCGGAGATTGATAATTTTGTGATTTGCATAGAACATTAGCATGACATAGATAGAACATGTTATTTGAATGGTTCAGTGGTGTTTTATGATCACTCGTGCAAAGTGCTAACAGTGAAATTCTTTATCTTACAAATGGTCCAGAAGAATGTTGCCAAATCCCCAATCCTCCATTAGCAAGTGTACAGAAATAGTCTACTGAGCCCGCATGCAAGCGGTGCCACGTTTCCGCGCTCCAGTTCTAAGGAGCGAGTCCCAGGTTGTGGCAGGGCCTCCAGCCATCTCCTTCCTTGTACGCCACGTCCCTCTCCTCGCCCTTCTACCTTTATTTCCCCGGAGGCGCCTCACACAGACAACCACAAGGGCGTGGTAGACCTGACCCCGGTCCCCTTTCCTCTCCTCTCCTACCAGCCTTGCTCCTCACGCCTTTGCGCTAAGTGTTGCTCCTCATTATATCTTTGCACTAAATGTTTGTGCTCTTTATCCTTTATCTTTGCACTGTGGACGGCTTGATTGTGTTCATGTATAATATTCTTGACTGGATAGCATGCTAACAAAAACATTTCACAGTACCTCAGTACATGCAACAGAAATACATTAAACTAAAGTAAGTACAGCACAGGAACAGGCTCTTTCCACAATTTCCGTACCAAACATGGCGCCAAGACAAACACTTATCTGCCTGCACAGAATAGAAATGGGGTATGGAGGGAGCCAGCCAGACCACTCTAAAAAAAATTAATGTATCGGAAGAAACTGCAGACGCTGGTTTAAACCGAAGATGGACACAAAAACCTGGAATAACGCAGCGGGTCAGACAGCATCTCTGGAGAAAAGGAACAGGTGACGTTTCAGGTCCAGACCTTTCTTCAGACTGATTTTGAGCTGGGTTATAAATGTGGCCTCCAGAGGGCAGTGAAGCTTCAGTAACTACCATCCTCTGTCTATTTGCCTGGATTTCCAGCGATGAATCGAGATATTTGCGTTGCTGTTGTGCTTTTTGAAGCCATTGGCCACCTCAGAGTGTTACAGCTGATGAAACCTCTTTGAAGAGCAGCTTCGGATGACATTTGATCTGTCGAGCAAAAGTACAAAACACCCATTAGTTTATTTTTGAGTCTGAAGAAGTTGTTCCCACCAGAAACATATTTCTCTGGAGATGCTGCCTAACCCGCTGAGTTACTCCAGCACCGTGTGTCTCTTTGGTTTAAACCAGTACCTGTTGTACCTTCCAATACAATTAGTTTAGTTTGTTGTCACGTGTACCAAGATACAGTGAAAAGCTTTTTGTTACATTTTATCCAGTCTGTGGAAAGACTATAGATGATTACAATAGAGCCATCCACAATTTACAGATACATGATTAAGGGAATAACGTTTAGTGCAAGATAAAGTTTAGTAAAGTCTGATTAAAGATAGTCCAAGGGTCTCCAATGTGGTAGATAGTAGCTCAGGACTGCTCACAAGTAGTAGATAGGATGGTTCAGATGCTTGATAACAGCTGTGTATAAACTCCCTGAATCTGGAGGTATGCGTTCTCACACTGAAGGGCCTGTCCCACTTGACTGTCATTCGCGCGCCATTTACGCTGCTAGCATGTGAGTAGCACGGGGTGGGCGCATGGAGTGGTGTGGAGGAGTTTGGAGTGGTGTGGAGGAGTGGGGACTTCATCCTGCACGAATTCTTTGCGCGCCATCGGCCTGTCGCGTAACTGACGGCCAAAGTGGGACAGGCCCAAGACCCTGGCGTGGCGCAACGTCTCGCCTCCAACAGCAGCAGAAGCAGGCAAACGATCGCCAAGCTCGGCCTGGGGCTCACGGCCATTTGCAAAACCGGATCTGCCCCCACTCCTACTCCTAGAGCGGGGCCAAGACAATTGGAGATAGACACAAAATGCAGGAGTAATTCAGCGGGACTGGCAGCATCTCTGGAGAGAAGTAATGGGCGACGTTTCGGATCAAGACTCTACTTCAGACTGAAGAAGCATCATCCATTCCTTCTCTCCAGAGATGCTGCTGGTCCCGCTGAGTTACTTCTGCATTTTGTGTCTCTTCAAATGACATCACGTGCTCCAGACGGCTGTGCGGACGAATGATGATGCGCGCACCGCCGAGCGTCAGTCACTACCAGCCTGTCGCGTAAATGACGGCCAAGTGGGACAGGCCCTTAAGACATAATGTGAATTTAAGGATCAACTAAATCGTAACATCTCATGGAATTACATATTTTAAACACAGCTTTCTGAGCATGTGATTGTAATAGTAACCCTCAGTCACTAATTTCAAGTGAATAATGATTTTTCTTCATGTCCTCATTTGCTATTGAACAGCTCTCTGGATTAAAACGGTTCTGCTGTTTTGTCTTTTAAAAATTGTGTGTAACGTTTCTTCCAAGAAGGAGATACAAGAGACTGCAGATGTTCATAAATTTGCCTGTGTGGATGTTTAGAGATGCAGTGCGGAAACATGCCCTAGGCCCTACCAAGTCTGCGCCGACCAGTGATCCCCGTTAGAGTAGTAAACAGTGCACACTCGGGACATTTTTTACTGACACCAATTATCCCACAAACCGGCACGTCTTTGGAGTGTGTAAGGAAACTGGAGCACCCGGAGAAAACCCGAGCAATCACAGGGAGAACGTATAAACTCCGTACAGGCCGCACCCGTATTCAGGATTGAACCCGGGCCTCTGGCGCTGTACTCTATCACTGCCCCCTCCATGCCACCCGTCATCATGCTTTACTTAACAACTGGTTGTAAGGCATTTTGTGGCAGTCAGGTGATTTTGAAGTGGTCCCTAATATTGTATAGGAAGCCAGACAGCAGCCAGTTTCCATAAACAGCACAGCGATAATGAGCAGACGGTATCTCGCCATGACAATTTTGCTTTTGAATGTAAGGTGAAAATATACACTTTTCTATGAGTATATTGCCTTTAGGCAGATCCCTTAGCAGCATTGATGTACAGAGGGATCTTAGGGTCCAAGAATATGCAAACTCAAACTGTGTGGAGTTTGCACGTTCTCCCTGTTGCCACATGGGATTTCTCCGTGTGCTCCCATTATCCAACATCCCAAAGATACGCAGGTTGTCAGTTAGTTGGTCTCTGTAAAAAATGCCCTTAATGTGTAGAAAGTGAATATGTAAGTGGGATAACATTGAACTAGCGATGGCTGGCATAGATGGGCTGAAGGGTCTGATTCCATGCAGTCTTTCTAAAACAAAAGTCCATAATTCCCTCAAAGTGGCAACAGGAGTAGAAAGAGTGGTGGGTATGCTTGCTTTATTAAGTCGGGAAATTAAGTATAAACGTCAGGAAGTCATGGTACTGTTTTATAGTACATTGGTTAGTCCGCATTTGCAGTATTGCCTGCAGTTCTGGTCGCCCCATTACAGAAATGATGTGGAGGCATTGGAAAGGGTGCAAAGGAATTTTACCAGAATGATGCCTGCATTACGGGGTATTAACTACAGGGAGAGGCTGAACAGACTGGGAATGTTTTCTCTAGAATGGAAGAGGTTGAGGGCAGACCTGATAGAAGTGTAAGGTTGTGAGAGGCATAGATCAGGTAGACAGTTACACCCTTTTACCCAGGGTGGAAATGTCAACAGTTTTAAGATGAACGGGGAAAAGTTTGAAGGAGAGGTGCAGGGCAGGTAAAGACAATTGGACAGATGCACGGCTACAAAAGGGTTAGAGGGATATGGATCAAATGTGGGAAATCTTTAAAGGAGATACAGTACAGAAACGGACCCTTCGTCCACCGAGTCCACACCGACCAGCGATCCCCGCACATTGACACTATCTTACACACTAGGGACAATTTGCACTGAGACTAAGTCAATTAACATATAAACCTGTACGTCTTTGAAGTGTGGGAGGAAACCGAAGATCTCGGAAAAGCCCCACGAGCTCATTGGGAGAATGTACAAACTCCGTGCAAACAGCAGCCGTAGTCAGGATCGAACCCGGGTCTCCGGCGCTGCAAGTGCTGTAAGGCAGCAACTCTACCACTGCGTCTTGTGTGGGGCCAGCATTTACACAGATGCTGGTGTGTGTCTGGAACGCGCTGCTGGATGTGGTAATAGAGGCAGAAAATAGTGGTCTTAAGGGACTCTTAGGGCACAAGGATATGCAGGGAATGGAGGGTATGGATCACATGCAGGTAGATAAAAATTGGTCTTGGCATAGACATTGTGGGCCGAAGGGCCTGCACCGTATTGTTCTATGTTCTATGTGGCCAAACTGTACAGGATGAAAGTTCTAGTTCTGTTCAGGCAGCTAGTTTTTTTATCAACGGCAGCACAGTGGTGCAGCGGTAGAGTTGCTGCCTGCCTTACAACGCCAGAGACCCGGGTTGAACCCTGACCTCTGGTGCTCTCTGTATAGCGTTTGTACGTACTCCCCCGTTACCACGTGCGTTTTCTCCAGTTTCTTCCCACACACCAAAGATGTGCAGGTTTGAAGGTCAATCGACTTTATTTAAATTGTAAATTGTCCCTAGTAGAGCTAGTGTACTAGTTACCCAGGATGGAAATGTAGTTACCCTGATGGCTAGTCGGCGCAGACTCGGTGGGCCAAAGAGCTTGTTCCCGCGCTGCATCCAGTTGCATTCGAGTTGAAGTCCCGTGAGTGTGTTTGGTATTTCACACCCATCCCCAATACACAACCTTTGCACATGGATCAAACTAACTAGCATATCGTAGAGAGGTTTTTCAAATCCACTTGGCCAACACCAAAAAATATGAACTAGTTATTTTTTTGTTTTGTTTAGGCAAGAGATGCGCGGGTTTGTAGGTTAATTGGCCTCGTAATTTTAAAAAAAATGCCCCGATGTGTATGTAGGGAGTGAATGAGAAAGTGGGATAATATAGAACTGTGTGTAGGAAGGAACTGCAGATGCTGGTTTACACCGAAGATAGACACAAAATGCTGGAGTAACACAGTGGGTCTGGTAGCTTCTCTGGAGACAAGGAATAGGTGATGTTTTGGGTCGAGACCCTTCATCAGACAGAGTCAGAGGGAAAGTAAAAGTATGAGAGCTTCGGTTTAGGTTTGTCATGTGCAGCAAGAATATTATTATTTTGCATATTATCCACAAATTTCAAACAAATTTAAACGTGAATATAAATCAAGCTAAACTCAAATACAATCGGTATAATGAAGGGAAAGATATAGAGTGCAGAATGTAATTATCAGCTGAACGAATGGGCGATCAATGTTTAGTGTGAACTCGATGGGCTGAAGAGCCTGTTTTCATGCTGTATCTCCAAAAATCTAATACAGGTATAAAGAGACCACATTCTGAAGAGCCCATGCCCGACGGCAGTCCCTTATCTGGCTTAACTACAATTAAGACAATTTAAAGATATTTGGACTGCAACATGGTGGGATAGATTTTGGAGGATATGATCCACGCAAGGGCAAGTGGAACTAAAAGATTTCATTAAGTTAGGAGACACAAGTAACTGCAGACACTGGTTTATAAATAAAGACCCAAAGTGCTGGAGCAAGGCAGCGGGTCAAGCAGCTTCTCTGGAGAACATGGATAGGTGATGTTTTGAGGAGAGTCCTGACCCGAAACACCACCTATCCGTGTTTTTCAGACTTGTTGCCTGACCTGTTCAGTTACTCCAGTACCTTGCGTCTTTTGTTTTTAAAGCAAGTTTAATTTAGCTTTGTGTTTATTATTGCCACGTGTTCCGAAGTAGAGTGAAACACTTTGATTTGCATACTAGTCAATCAAATCAGACAATACTTTACATGTTCATAAATTGGTCGGGTTGGGCCGAAGGGCCTGTTGATGTGCTGCATGGGTGTGTGGGTGTGACCATCCTCCACCATCACACTCTCTGCTGGTCTGCGTAAAAGCTTTTCATTGTACCTCGGTACACGTGACAATAATAAGCGAAACTAAACTAAGGGCACCAGATTTCTGGGGTACACTGATCAGTGAGTTGTTTTTGCTGGCCTTTATCCAGCGCAGGTACCCCCACCTATCTTATTGAGATTGAGACCCAGCCACCAACATGGGTTGGGATGAGGGGTGGCCACCGTGAGGGGAATTGGAAAGTACTCTAACTTATGGATGGAGTCAGCAAGAGACACACAGTGGAGGGTTTTCCATTTATTTATGTGGAACCAGTGATTAAAGGACTCCGAAACGCCGTCAGCAACAAAGAAACCATCCGAACACGAACAATGATCCAACTTATCTTGGCTACGTTTAGATTTTTGACTTGGCAAACGATGACAACTGTAGAAGATAGTGATCTGTATGTAATGAAATAATTGGGAACACATTTAAGAACATGTTTACACAGATTGTAAGATTTTGTCTTATACCATTCGCAGATGTTCTCAACTTTCATTGTGCTTATATTTATTTTGGCTTTTTCGACCACTGTCATAGGCTTCCATTTCCACAGCTGTGACGGTGCGGAGTTCTGAGGCAGGATGAAGAGGTCTCGTGCTGCTAATACAACACAGAACGGTATGGCACAAGAACAGGCTCTTCAGCCCGCAATGTCCGTGCTGAACACGATGACAATTTAAACCAACCCTAAGAGATTAGCAGATTCATCCCCCTCCATAAACCTTCATTAAGGGTGGTACAGTAACACAGCGGTCGAACTGCTGCCTTATATCGCCAGAGATCTGGGTTCGATCCTGACCACGGGTACTGTCTGCAGGGAGTTTTTGTACGTTTTCCTGTGACCGCATAGGTTTTCTCTTTTTTTTCAATTCAAAGATACGGCGCAGAAACAGGTCATGGCCCACGAGTCCGTGCCGACCAGCGATCCATGTACACGAGCCCTATCCTACACACAATTTATAATTTTACTGAAGACAATTATTCTACAAACCCACACATCTTTGGAGTGTGGGAGGAAACCGGAGCACCTGGTGAAAACCCACGTGGTCACATGGAGAATGTACAAACTTCGTACAGACAGCACCCGAGGTCAGGATCGAACACGCATTTCTGGCGTAGTAACGCGGCAACTCTACCGCTGCACCGCGATGCCACTACCTTTAATCTAATCTCCTAAGAGATCAAGAGTCTGAATGCTTTATATGGAGCATCTGTAGAAGCTGGTGGGATTTGTTGGGGATATGCCGAACTTCCTAAGCCTTGTAAGAAAGTAGAGGTATTGTCAGACAAGTTATTGCAAGCAAATAAGTTAATTGTCACGCATGTCTCGTGTCAGTTATTCAAACAGCGGCGGGTGGACGGTGAAGGGGAAAGCCGGTGGACTGTGAACGGTCTGTCAACCCACCTCCCGTGGTCTTGGAAAGTGCCGTAATGGTTGTGATCGGCACTAGCTCGCGGCAGCTGCAGGAAAGTCGAAGGAAGGAGCCTGGGCCAGGCCGACCCCTACTTCATCGATCCAGGACATAGGACCCTAAAGTGACAACATATAGGGCACTGCACATCTCCATGGAGCAAGGATGGAGTTTTCAGAGAATTTAAAGTAGCAAGATGGTGCCAGAACCTGGTGACTCTCTGCGTGCTGTTCCAGAAGACGATCTATTGTACTCAAGTATGGGATGATTTGACTGGATAGCACACAGAACAAGCTTTTCAATGTATTTCTGTCAATGTGACAATAAAGAAATCATTGAACTATTAAAAAACACAAAAAAGAACCCCTAAAGGTATTTGTTAATTTTACTTCGGAGTCACGTGAGTGACTACGTGAAGAACCCGCTCAGCACGCATGCGCAGGATCGGCAGGCAGGAGTTAGGCACTCCCGCTACAACCCTGAAAGGAAGCTTTAGGTAAGTCTTACCTTCGGGTTAACAGCGACTCGCGTCTGTTTGTTGCTCCAGGTGGAGCAAAGCAGCAGAAGAAAGCGGCCCCCGTTGGACTCCGGGTAAGGAGTGTTCCGTTTCACGGAAGGGGGAGAGCGCCACCAGGACCGCACATGCTGCGGTCCACAGACAGGGAGCTGTGCCGGGTTCCAGTCCAGAGACAGCGGGAGTCAGGCGCTCCCGCTACAGTTTAAAAACGGACCATCAGGTAAGTCTACTCTGAGGTTGGTTTTACTGGCAAAGGAGAGTTCTTTGCTTATTCCAACAGCCAAGAAAAAAGAACAAGACTTTCCAAGAAGCCTGTCCCCAGCTCGGCTCCAGCAGACAGGCCTCTCATCACAGGGGGACAGAGGGCGGTAGGACCGCCAACCCGGCGCTCCGCCATCCCCGACGCCGAGCCGAGCCCAGTTCCACTAGCGCCTGAGCAGCGGACTGGATGTCAAGACATCCGGCCGGTGGTATCCGATTGGCAGGACGGGGACGTCTCACCGCCCGCTTAGGGCAGAGACAGCCGCCTGAGCCGCATGGAGCGGCTCGTAGAGCATAAGCTCCAGCGAGACTTGCTTTATGGGGAGCAGTTTCGCAGAGGGAGTTCAGGCACTCCCTCCACAGTGCCTCATGCACTGGCCATTGCTTTCTCCTCATTCGAGGACAGCTTTGGCGACCAGAGCTGGGCTGGTCAAGAAGAAGGGGCACTGGCTGAACAACATCGGGAGTATGCTTGAGGTACAGGAACAGGAAGAGCTGCTGGGTGTGGCCGCTATGTGGTTTCACCACGAGCGAGATGGCTTCAGTCTTAACTGATGGCCAGCCTACTACCTGTCTTTTCCAAAAAACCTCTCCAAGACAGGTAGCCATGAGGCGTTGGTTTTATCACGCCTCCCCTAAATTGCATTTACTCAAAGTGCCCGCCATTATTGGGGGATACATTGAGCAGCGCATTTCACCTAAATATTTAAAAAATGCATTTGATACCCTGACGTCGGCTATCATGTTTACCTGCTCATTCCAGAAGGGCAGGGTAGTATGGCAAAACACCTGACCCTACTGTTCAACGGTATACCCCATAACTTCTCAAGTGAAGTCACAAACCTGCCCTCAATCTATGAAATTAACAGGACTATGAGAACGCCGACCTCACAAGCACAGATCCTGCTACCTGGCATTTACCAAACCAGTCCTAAAAAACTGGACGAAGTGTTCAAACTATTCGGCACAAGAGGGCAGAGTCTGGAATGAGCACCACACAGAAGACCAGACAGCAGTACCTCTCCGCATCCACCAGGGGCGTCTACCTCATGGTACTGGTGAAAGCTCGGGGCCTGTATGCCAAACCCGTAGCATTCTTAGGTCTCGGCCCGGAGCAGGTCCCAGGGAAAATGCGCCAACCCCCAACAAACATCGTCCCTACAAGAACAAGGAACCAGAAACCGAAGAAAACAACAATGAAGACAGATAAGTATGGTTCTTACCATCACATAAAGGTGAAGGGTTGTACTAACAAGGGGTGGGTGAATCACGCCTGGTTAGGAAGCTATCACTCTTGGTAATTATTTACCAAAAAATAAATACAAGGGGAATAGAATAATATCTTGCCACCAATTCAGCAAGCACCCCAAGGGGTCTACCCTCCCACGATGGTGAATGTCGCACCATCATTGATAAACCACTTGAGTATTTCACTAGGTATACCCACTTATGGGATTTGTAACTTCTACCATGGATCCAAGGATACTTTATGGTAGACATCGACCTTGAAGATGCATACTATTCAGTACCTTCTCATATAAGTTTCGGATATACCGCAATTGCCTGGATGGAGTAACCATGATGAGCATTGCGGCATTTAAGTCAAAGCTATCCAGAATCAACCAGCCCTGACACTTAAGAAACATTCCGTCATGGCATGTCTATATATTAACGACAGACTATCCTTGGATACAGCTTTAGCTGCATTAGCTACTAACTTATTTAGCGGGCACTGCCATATATCCAGATTTTACGTTGACTATCCACAACTTTGTCATCTGGTATTCATTAAGACTATCAGTTATGGTAACATTAACCACCAATCAACTACGTGGCAAAGTAATTGGGATAGTAGCAGCATTACCAGCTACTGAACATTGTACCTTTCCTATGAGCTGAGATACTAGTGTACAAAACTATCTCCATACCTGTAATATGGGGGCAAATGGACTAATCTGGAGTGTTATCATGGAATTTATCGGCAGGAAGGATTATGGTTGTACACTTCCACCTGTTTTGAGTAACATCTTATGTGTCCGGATGGGTTACTGAGCTTGTAATACTTAGTGCCAATGTGAATTGACTTAAACGTGTTATATATTAACTTACTTAATTCTAGTGAAGCATTTGCTCAGTAATCCATCAAATTTGCATGTCCGTTTATAAGTTAACAACATCACAGTGGTGGCATATACCAAACCACTTGGGCGGAGAACATTGATATTAGGTGACAATTTTTTAACAATTCGTAACCGAATGTCGTCAAACATGTTTTGACCATCAGTAACTCACCTATCAGGTGAGCTAAATACTGTAAACATACATTTAAACCAAAAATATTTGCTGAAATTACTAAGCAATATGGACACCAGATATCGATTCCTTATATCCAATTAAATCACCACGTACTAATTTACGTCACATGAAACCAATTTCAAGGCAGCGGCAATGGAGACATTCCCGCATATTGAGGGGTGGGGGGAATCTAATTTCTATGTTCTCCTTTCCTTCTACCTCTTCAATAGGTACTACGGCTTCATCAGTCGGGTACTACGCAAATTACAGTGGACCAAGTCCACAGGCATGGTTCCCAGTGATCCTCGACATGGTTATTAAAAGAATTGCAGAATTGGGAAGACCACTGCTGTGCTTGGATCAGCAGCACTATCAACCTGATGACAGCATTCCGTCACATATCCTAGGGAATATACCTGAGCATCAAGAAATGGGACACTGTTTTTTCCAAAACAGGAATTATACATGCAACTACAACAAAAAACTGTACTGAAGCTCCTGGCAGGTCTTCACCACAATGAAGGAAATGTTTCTGTCAGCCTACTCAACTTGGGTACTGCTCACTGGTGATCAGATACAGGAGAGGTACATTCAATCCATTCCCCAGAAATAGGTACACCCAAATTGGGATGTCAGTGAAATCCTGACATACCTTAGGGGATGATCACCAGCCAGGTCACTCACCCTGGAACAGCCTACCCTGAAGATGGACATGCTGGTGGCCTTACCTCAACACAAGAGCCAGTTCTCCCATCTACTGCGATTGGACAACATGGTTATAACACCAGATAGTGTCACATGCCCATTCAAGGGTTGGCCAAACAGAACAGACCAGGTACATCAGGTCCAGTCATGAAATTCCGGGCATACCCACCTGAACCACGTTTTATGTGTCATGACCCACTTAGAGATCTACATCGACACAATAAGGAATACCGAGGGAGAGGAAAAAGCCTTACGGGTCAGCCACAATAAACCTCTTGGTCGGGTGACGAGCTAAACTATCTCTAGTGGCTCAAGCAGGTACTGGGAGTTGCTGGAGTAAATACTAACGTGTATAAATCTTATTCCACCAGGACAGCTTCCACATCAGTAACTAAGAGGATGGACGAGCCTATGGACCACATCCTGGCTACAGCAGGGTGGTCTAGGGAGTATACGTTCCAAACTTTTATAACAAACCACTGACAGAACCTGTATCATTTGCAGAAAAAGAATCTGCAAAAAATATATAATTTAAGCCCGGGGGAGCAATTGGTTTTGTTGTTGTTAATAACACCATTATTGTTTTTACAAACAGATTCATGGTTGATTACGATAACATACTTCCTCCCTCGAATGACTTCGGCAGCGAGTGAAGTATGAACTGTTACACGGTTTGAAATCACAGAGCTTTGAAGTCTTCACGTAGTCACTCACGTGACTCCGAAGTAAAATAGTAAGATTAAACAAGAACTTACCAGTTTGAAGTTTGATCTGTATTTTATGAGGAGTTACGATGAGGGATTACGTGCCCTCCGCTCCCACCCTCAATAATATGGATCAAACTGATAAACTGATGTCTCGTCTTACTATGTTTATTTCAATAACTGTGTCTATCTGTGATTCCACACCGCTGCTTTGAAGTATGCCGCGCATGCGTGCTGAGCGGGTTCTTCACGTAATCCCTCATCGTAACTCCTCATAAAATACAGATCAAACTTTAAACTGGTAAGTTCTCGTTTAATTTACTATTTTATCTGTAAACCACACTGCCAATAAATATAAAAACAGAAGCAGAATTTCCATTTTAATCCGTTGCGCTTTAAGAAGTTGTATATGGTTTTCAACATATCTGTGAATATATTTGTATGTGCAATGGGAAAACTTCTTTCCTCTGTTATCAGGCTTGTGAACGTTCCTTCCATAAGCTAGAGTACTGTCCAATTCACCTCTACCCCTTTGTGGACATTGGACCTTGTCTATTGAACTGGTGCATATCCTGCACTCTGTATCTTCCCCTTTGCTCCATCTATTGTACATGAAGTTGATGGTTGTCTTTACTGTATATATGGTATATCTGATTTGACTATAGCATGCAGAACAAAGCTTTTCATTGTACCTTGGAACATGAGGCGATAATAAACCTTTTCAGTGGTGTGAATTAGTAATAGGGTGGCCACATTTTAATGAGGAAATATCACTTTAATAATGTTGAGTGCATATTTAATGATTTAGTTGTGGAATAGTGGTGCAGCGGTAGAGTTGCTGCCTGACAGTGCCAGAGATGCGAATACAATCCTGACCATGGATGCTGTCTGCACAAAGTTTGTACATTCTCTCTGTGACCGCATGGGCTTTCTCCGGGAGCTCTGGTTTCCTCCGACATCTCAAAGACATGCATGTTTGTAGGTTAATTATCCTCTGAAAATTGTCCCTAGTGTGTAGGATAAAACTAGTGTATGGGGTGATCGCTGGTCGGCACAGATACGGTGGGACAAAGGACCTGTCTCCATGCTGTATCTCTAAAAAGTAATAAAAATGCAGTTTTCTAATGTTTATTTAAATAATTGAAAATACCAGGTTCCGCTGAATACTAATTAAAAAAAGAAAATGAACTAAAAAATAAAATCTAAATGATTCAGGCAGAATTTCTCCCTGGTTTTAGTCTCCGTGATACTTCCTTGGATTCCGGCTGACTCTTCTCAGCTTCTGGTATTAAGACAAGATGATCTGGAACAGATTAGACGGAAACAGGATCTGGAGTCCTGCCCCAAATTTTTTTCCCTTATCCTGTGCCTCCATCTCATCAGCATTTATTTTTACCTGCCTCCACCACTTCCACTGGGAGCTCATTCCACACCGCTACCAGGAGTTCCCCCTCATATTACCCTAAACTTCTGTCCCTTAATTCCAGTCATGTCCTTGGCCCTATTCTCAGCTTGCCTCATCATTTTAAAGACCAGCAGGTCCCCCCTTAACCTTCTTAGAATAACGACCTAACTTATTATCTCAATCCAAACCAACTTTCTGCTATAATTGGGCGACCAAAATTGTAACAGATTTGGTTAGAATCAGAAATGGGAATAAAGGGGTTACTGTAACAGCGGCATGATATTGCAGCGGTACAGTTGCTGCCTCACAGCGCCAGGGACCCGGGTTCGATCCTGACTACGGGTGCTGTTTGCACGGAGTTTGCAGGTTCTCCCTGTGACCGCGAGGGTTTTCTCCGGGTGCTCCGATTTCCTCCCTCATGCCAAAGACGTGCGGTTTTGTAGCTTAAATGGTTTCTGTAAATTACTCCTAGTGTGTAGGAAGAGGATGTGAAAGTGGGATAACAGCGAACTGGTGTGAGAGTGATTGTTGGTCGGCATGGACTTGGTGGGCTGAACAGCCTGTTTCAACACTGTTTCTCTAAGACTAAAACAAACTTGTTCAGCTATTCAAAACCAAGGCAGTTATTGTGACAGGGCTGTGCAGAGTGCAAACAGGCCCTTCAACCCACCTTGTCCATATGGACCAAATTGCTCTCATCTCATTTGCCTGCATTTGACCCAGACCTCACTAAACCTTCCAATCACTGTATCTGCCTAAAAGTCTTTTAAAAGTTGTAATTGTATCCGTATTGAAGAATCTATTAGATCAGCACATGGATATGGAGGGATGTGGGTCATTTTGCAGGCAGAGAAGATTAGTTTAACCTGGTATTATTTTCAGCACAGGCGATGTGGGCTATACCGTTCTATGTTCTGTAAAGACAATGGATTTAAAGAAAGGCACCGGGTAAGAGATCAGCTTGGTACAGTGGCACAGCGGTAGAGTTGCTGCCTTACAGCGCCAGAGACCTGGGTCCAATCCTGACCTTGGGTGATCTTTGTTCGGAGTTTGTACTTTCTCCCCATGGGTTTTCTCCGGGTGCTCCAGTTTCTTCCCACACTCCAAAGACTTGCAGGTTTGTAGGTTAATTGGCTTCGGTAAAATTGTAAATTGTCCCTAGTGTATGTAGTGTACATAACATGCAAACTAGTGCTAGTGTACGGAGTGACCACTGGTCGGCAGGGACTTGGTGAGCCCAACAGCCTGTTTCCGAACTGTATCTCTAAAGTCTAAAGAAATAGGAACTGGAGAATAGTCAAAGCAAAGAGAACATTCAAGTGCAGAAGGCAACATTTTATTTCATTAGTTGATAATTTCAACCGAAAACTATTTTAGTCGCTAAGGCAAAATAACTTTTGAAAATATCAAATATTAAGTAAATACTCTAAATTAAATATGCTATTGTGCAGATTAATAGAAATGTCTAGACTTTATGATGACAGTACTTGTGGGAGTGAGGGTTGAGCAGCAGAGATACACGAGTAATCAGTCCACACTGTCACTCCAGGGCCACAGGGAAAGACTGCCGCACTGTTGGAGGTGCCGAGGGTCAAATGAGAGTTTAAAGCCTTGCTCTCTCTCTCCAGCGAATGCAAAATGACTTATCGTATCCCCTTTATTTAAGAAGGAACTGCAGATGCTGGAAAAATCGAAGGTAGATAAAAATGCTGGAGAAACTCAGCGTGTGAGGCAGCATCTATGGAGTGAAGGAATAGGTGACGTTTCGGGTCGAGACCCTTCTTCTTCTTTTATCGTATCCCTTTGACGATCGGGAGATACCCCTGCAGTCCTGGTCAATATTAACCCTACAACCAACATTGCTAAAGCAGGCACGCCCATCGCATGTCGGCTGCGGAGTCTTGCTGTGCGCCATTGGCCGTCTGCATTTCCTGTGTTGAGACCGCAACTGCATTTAAAGACCATGTCATCGGTTGCAAGGCACTTGGGAACGACCTGAGGCTTAGTTTTAGTTTAGAGATACGCCGTGGAAACAGGTCCTTCAACCCTCCAAGTCCAGACTGGCCTGCGATCCCCGCACACTAACAATGTCCCAGGGACACACACTCGGGACAATTTACAGTTTGACCAAAGCCAATAAACCTACAAACATGCACGTCTTCGGAGTGTGGGAGGAAACTGGAGCACTTGGGGAAAACCCACGCAGGTCACGGGGAGAATGTACAAACACCATACAGACAGCACCCGTAGTCAGGATCGAACCCAGGTCTCGGGCGTTAAATGGCACTGCGTCACCGTGTACTGTACGGTGTGGTCTCGGAGAAGCTGTATAAATGCAATTCCATTGCTTCATAAAATAATCTCCCCATTAATCTGATGCCACCCTTTCCTCAACCCATCCATTGACCGCAGTCACCAAGTTTGCAACTTCCAACATTGCTACAAACAAATCATGAAAAGAGTTACCATCTTGTCTCAACGTTTAAATCTTGGAATACATACATTTGTTTGTCAAGTGGCTTTCAAAATGAGTGGTTCAGGATCAATAGGTGCAGCATGGTGGCACAGCGGTAGAGTTGCTGCCTCACAGCACCAGAGAACCAGGTTCAATCCTGACTACGGGTGCTGTCGGTACGGAGTTTGTACATTCTCCCCATGATGGTGTGGGTTTTCTCCGGGTGCTCCGGTTTCCTCCCATGCTCCAGAGACGTACAGGTTTGTAAGAAATTGGCTTGGTATAACTGTAAATTGCTCTTAGTGTGTGTAGGATAGTGTTAGTGTGCAGGGATCGCTGGTCAGTCCGGACTCGGTGGGCCGAAGTGCTTGTTTACACGTTGCATCTCTCTAAACTGAAATAAAATAAACCATGAAGGGTGTTCTTTCATACTTCTCTACTTAGAAGCCACACAACTGACAAAATGATATTTTCCAGTGTAAACATTGAAGTCTGATTGAATGACAATAGCTCCACAGTGGGTAGAGTAGGGGTCTACCCGCAGCCAGCAGCCAGCTCAAGAACTATTCTAATACGATGAGGTGTTAACGTTGAGTTAATACTTAGTTCAAGTTCTAAATCCATTTTGATCTGTTGCTTGATAGTTATTTTGCATTTTCTCCCACAGAATTGTTCTGTTGTTCACCCCGTACAGTTCCGTAAGAATTTATATTGTTGAGATCCGGTTGTATTTTTCCTGCCTTTTTCTGCTCTGTGAAAGAAACAGAAGATATGATTACATCCACTTTCTTTTAACACATATAGAGTCGCAGGGCTATAGATCATCCAGCAAAGAAACAGGCCATTTCAGTCCAAGTAGCCCATGCTTGATCTCCAATGACCCAATGGTAAATGTGGAATAATCTTTGAAAGTTCCGTCGAGTATCAGCTCACAGAGGAAATACAAGATTTGAAGATGCTGGAATCCTAAACAAATCTAAACTACGAAATCCAGACTAATGGAATCAAGACCACAAAAAGTAGTAAACACTGCCCAGTCCATCATCGGCTCTGACCTCCCCACCATCGAGGGGATCTATCACAGTAGCTGCCTCAAAAGGGCTGGCAGCATCATCAAGGACCCACACCATCCTGGCCACACACTCATCAGGTAGAAGGTACAAGAGCCTGAAGACTGCAACGTCCTGATTCAGGAATAGCTCCTTCCCCACAGCCATCAGGCTATTAAACTCAACTCAAACAAAACTCTGAACATTAATAGCCCATTATCTGTTTATTTGCACTTGATCTGTCTTATTTATTCATGTGTGTACATATTTATATAATTGTATATAGACACACTGATTTGTTCTGTATTTATTTATGCCTTCTATATTCTGTTGTGCTGAAGCAAAGCAAGAATTTCTTTGCCTTATTTGGGACACATGACAATAAACTCTCTTGAAATAAACAAATGCTGGTGGAACTCAGCAGATCTGATAGCATCTGTGGATGAATATGCCAACTGAACATAGAGCATTGAACAGTACAGCACAGGAACGGGCCCTTCAGCCCACAATGTCTGTACCAAACATGATGCCAAATTAAACTGATCTCATCTGCCTGCACATGATCCCTATGATCAATAAAGTATGATTTAAGATAGTTCAAAGGTCTCTAATGAGTTAGATGGGAGGTCTGAACTGCTCTCTAGCTGGTGAGAAAATGGTTCAGTTGCCTGATAAAAGCTGGGAAGAAACTGTCCCTGAATGTGGATATGTGCGTTTTCACACTCCTGTTCCTCTTGCCTGATGGGTGAGGGGAGAAGAGGGAGTGTCCGGGGTGAGACTGGTCCTTGATTATGCTCGTGACCTTGCCGAGGCAGCGTGAAGTATAGATGGAGTCAATGGTTTGTGTGATGCTCTGGGTTATGTCCACAATTTTCTGCAATTTCTTGCGGTCTTGGATGGAGCTGTTCCCAAACCATGTTGTGCTGCATCCCGATAGACCACCAAAATATAGTTGTGATGGACGTTTTGGCACGTCTTCTGTGCAGTTTTGTTTTATCTTTGACAATCATTTGTAAAATGACCAAAACTGACAAATATAATAAAAGATTCATACTTGGAATGGTGCCCATGTCAATATATGGGACTTTAGCTGTCTGCTTCTCCCTGTTCTTGGCTATTAAGAAAACACCCAGGAATGACAGCATACACCTAGAAATATGGAAACAAGACATTACAGCAGGAGCGAAGACAAAACAAGCTCTCCATCTGTATTCTAACTTTTCCTACATAATTCTATGTGGACAAAATGGTTCTAGCTTTCACAAGTTATTAACACGGGCGATTACTTTACACTTTTGAGAAACAGCATGGAAACAAGCTCTTCGGACCACTGAGTCCCCGCCAACCAACAATCACTCTAGCACTATCCTACACACGAGGGACAACGTACAATTTTGCAGAAGCCAATTAACCTACAAGGCTGTGCGTCCTTGGAGTGTACGAGAAAACTGGAGCACCTGGTGAAAACCCACGTGGTCACAGCGAGAACGTACAAACTCCCTACAGATGGCGCTCATAGTCAGGATCGTGGGCGGAAATCCCAGTGGGGGGGGGGGGGGGGGGGTGTGCGGGACACAGGATAGATCGTGGTGATTGGAGGAGGGAGACATCCTGGTGGAGAAAAGATCATAGCGCAGAGCTTGAATTGGCCCATTCATGGGGCCTTTCATCACCCGGCTTGGCCCGGCGCTGCTTAAAATCGTCCACGGGATCTTCTACCGCCCCGCTGGCAAATTACTGCATCGAAGCGATCGAGGCTCCCGATGTTGAAGCCCCCGCCGAGTGATGGAAGATCCCGTGGCCGGTTTTAAGCCACGCTGGGAGATGAAACCCCTCGAAACCCCTCATTTAAAAAATAAATTGGATAGGCATATGGATGAGAAGGGAATGGAGGGTTATGGTACGAGTGCAGGCAGGTGGGACTAAGGGGAAAAAAATTTGTTCGGCATGGACTTGTAGGGCCGAGATGGCCTGTTTCCGTGCTGTAATTGTTATATGGTTATATTATATGAATGGGCCGATTCAAGCCCCACGATTCGGGGCCGACGAAGCTGCTGTTGCTGGAGTTCTGAGTCGGTCACCAACCAGGTCAACTCCCGATGTTATCGTCCACAGGGCCCATGGCCGAAGCCTCGCGTGCGCGGGCACCAAGAAATTGTATCCCCCCCGTGTTTTGATACCGATTTCCGCCCCCTGGTTCACGGTCGAACCTAGGTATCTGACGCTGTAGGGCTCCAGCTCTACTGCTGCACCCCAGTGTCTCCCTTAAATCGTTGAATGAGAAAACAATTTTGCAAAGCAAGATTTGCACTCTGATGCACCTTCCCACCCTCCCCCCTCCCTGGACCCCACATGGTCTCACACCCATTTCTCCCCTTCTCCCTCCCCCTTCCACCTACATTCCTTCCTCTGGCTTCACATTTCACACCTCCTATCAACTGATTTGTCAATCAACCCCTGCACCTCACCTGTATCCACCTATCACTCACCAGGTTCTGTCCTTGTTATCCTGTTGCTGTCCCCCACAGAATCAGTCTGAAGAACAGTCTCAACCCAAAATGTCACCTATACATGTTCTTCATGATAAGTCTGAAGAAGGGTCCCAACCCCAAAATGTCACATCCATGTTTTCCAGAGGTTCTGCCTGACCCGTTGAGTTCATATGCTTTAGGAGCAGAATTAGGCCATTCAGCCCATCAAGTCTACTTTACCAGTCAATCGTGGCTGATTTATCTTTCCCTCACAACCCCATTCTCCTCCCCATAACCCCTGACACTCTGACGAACCAAGAATCTGCCAATCTACACCTTAAAAATATCCGCCTGTGGCAATGAATTCCACAGAGTCACCACTCTCTGACTAAAGAAATTCCTCCTCATCTCCTTTCCATAGTTACTCCAGAACTTTGTGTATTTTTCTGATTCAAACCCTGAAATAGAGAGGGCTGGAGTGACTGAGTGGGCCATAGAGAACATGGATAGGTGATGTTTCAGGTCGGGACCCTTCTTCAGACTGAAGAAAAGTCCTGAACCGAAACGCCACCTATCCGTGCTCTCCAGAGATGCTGCATGGCCCGCTGCGTTACTCCAGCATTTGTATCTTGTAATGCAGGAGGTATTGCCTGTACAAAGCGCTCTGGCATAAATCCCAATTCACGATGGAAGGAGGAGATGAGACATTTGATTGATTCCATCACTTACCCGAACAGGAACATGAAGACATTGAGTAAGGCAGCGCCGTAGAATTCCTGATAAAATATCACTCCTGCAATTAGAGGAAAAAAATGTTATCATGTTCTTACAATTATAATGTCACAGAAAACTCATTCTATCACCCAGGGGAGCATCCCTTCAGTGCCATCCCTTCAGGCCGTTAAACTAATCTCCGCCTGCACACGATCCATATCACTTCTTTCTTTGCATATCCATGAAGCAAAAATGGGAGGCACACTGGTGCAGCAGTTGAGGTGCTGCCTTTCAGCGCCAGAGACCGGGGTTTGATCCTGACTACGGGTGCTTGTCTGTACGGAGTTTGCACGTCTCCCCTGTGGCCTGCGTGGGTTTTCTCTGGGCGCTCCGCTTTCCTCTCACACCCCAAAGACGTTCAGGGCCTAGTTGTACGTTGTATCTCCAAAGTCTAAAAGTTTCTTAAATGGCACTATCGTATCGTAACCTCCAGCACCACCCGGCGAAACGTGCTCCAGGTCCCCACAACCCTCTGTGCAAAAAACTTGCCCCGCACATCTCCACTAAATGTTTCCCCTCTCACATTGTACCTATGAGCCCTGATATTAAGAGGGAATCTGACACCAGGGGGCGAATAGCCTGTTCCTGTATTCATGTTTATAGGTGATAGGAGCAGAATTAGGCCATTCGGCCCATCAAGTCTCCTCCACCATTCTATCATGGCCATTGACTTGGCCTCCACAGATTCACCACCTTCTGACTAAAGAAATTCACCCTCATCTCCGTTCTAAAGGAACACCCTTTAATTCTGAGGCTATGACCTCTGGTCCTAGGCTCTCCCACTAGTGGCAACATCCCCTCCACATTCACTCTATCCAGGTCTTTCACAGGTTTGGTAAGTTTCAAGGAGGTCCCCCCACATCCTTCTAAACTCTGTTTTACTGCACGGTTCTATGTTCCATGCTCCACGTTCTAGTGCAGACCGTGATAAATCTCCTACATCCTAGTTCTAGCTGGTTGGTGAACCTTCAGCAAACAGGTGGAGAGGGTGGAACCCCTGTCACAAGGAACTGCAGATGCTGGAATCGCAGAGTCTTGGAGTAGAAGCGTACCTGCAATAATAGCACTTGTCGTAAAGAAAACAAAGTTGATTGGCACCACTTCCGTCGCATTGTAGAGGCGCATGGCTTGGTTCAAGAATCTGCAAGAAAAGCTCATTGCTTTAAGCAGGAGGAACATAGAACACAGAGCATAGAACAATACTGCACAGTTGGGGCGGCATGGTGCCGCAGCGGTAGAGTTGCTGCCTTACAGCACCAGAGACCCGGGTTTGGTCCTGACTACTGGTTCTGTCAGTACGGAGTCTGTACGTTCTCCCCGTGACCGCGGGGGTTTTCTCTGGGTGCTCTAGTTTCCTCCCACATTCCAAAGACGTACAAGTTTGTAGGTTAATTGGCTTCAGAAAAGTTGTAAATTGGCCCTAGGGTGCAGGATAGTGCTAGTATACGGGGTGATCACTGGTGGGCCGAAGGGCCTGTTTTCGTGCTGTTTCTCAGAACTACACGGAACTAAACACAGGAACGGGCCCTTCAGTCCACAATATTTGTGCTGACCATGATGCCTAGTTAAACTGATTTGCCTGAACATGATCCATATGCCTCTATTCTCTGCACTTCCATGTGGCTATCTAAAAGCCTCTTAAACATTACTATCATATCTGCTTCCACCACCACCCCAGCACCAAATACCAGGTACCCACTCTCTGTGTGAAAAACTTGCCCCGCACATCTCTAAACTTTGCCCTTCTCACCTTAAAGTTACGCCCTCTAGTGTTTGATTGTTCCATTCTGGGGTGTGGGTATGTGAATGGAGGGGTGTGGATCATGTGCAGACAAGTTCATGTTCATAAGTCATAGAAGCAGAATTTGGGCATTCAACCCATTGAGTCTACACCGCCATTCAATCCTGGCCAATCTCTCTTTCCCTCTCTACCTTATTCTCCTGCCTTCCCTCCATAACCTTTGACACCCTTACTAATCAAGAACCTGTCAATCTTCAGCCAATGGCCTCCGCAAGTAAGGGTTGGTCTTGGCAACATGTTTGGTACAGACATTGTGGGCCGAAGGGCCTATTGTTCCATGTTCTATCCCAAAGACGAAGGTTAATTGGCCTCTGGAAAATGACCCCTAGTGTGTCAGGAATGCGTGAGAAAGTACGATAACATAGAACGAGTGTGAACTAAACGCCTCTTAAACGCCACTCTCGTATTTGCCTTCACCACCGCGCCTGCCAGCACCCACCCTCTGTGTTAAAAAACAAAACTTGCCTCACACAATTTGGAATAGATCAGGTAGGCGCACAGAGTCTCTTGCCCAGAGTGCGGGAATTGAGAACCAGAGGACATAGGTTTAAGGTGAAGGGTAAAGATTTAATAGGGACCTGAGAGGTAACTTTTTCCCACAAAGGGCGGATGGTATTTGGAATGAGCTACCAGAGAGGTAGCTGAGGCAGGGACAATTGCATTGTTTAACAAACAATTAGGCAGGTACAGTACATGGATAGGACAGGTTTGGAGGGATATAGGTCAAACGTTCGAATGAGACTAGTGTAGATGGGACATGTTGGTCAGTACAAGTTGGGCTGAAGGTTCTGTTTCCATGCTATATATGACACATGGGGCCAAAACCTGGCGAATCTTGCATGCTGTCTCAGTGGACTATTTCTGTCCACTTTGCTAATCGGGGATTGTGCGTAGCTATGGCAATACTTTACTGAGCTGTATGCAGAAAAAGAATGTCACTGTGCATTTGTACATGTGGCAATAAAGCACCAGTGACCATTGACTATTGAACAGGTGGGCTGAAGATTTATTTGCATGAACTTACTGTACTTGGAAGATGCAGGAAGTGATCATGATGAGAACCATGACGTAGAAAATGGGGTACTGGAACTGCAGCTGGCCCTCTATGGACGTGGTCACCATGCCAGCCACTGCCTTCACCGAGATCACTGTCAGAGAGGCTGCAAAGCACAACAAACCACATAACCAACCGACTAAACCAATCCATGCAGCCATAGAATCAGGCCCTTCGGCCCAACCCGTCCACACGACCACGATGCCCCATCCAAGCCACTCCCAACTGCCTGCGTTTGCCCCATATATCTCTGGACCTTTCCTATTCATGTACCTTTTGCACCAAGTGTCTTTTAAATGTTGTTATCATACCTACCTCAACGACCTCCTCTGGCAGATTGTTCCATATACCCACCACCCGCTGTATGAAAAACTGGCCCCCTCATGTTCTTGCCAAATCTTTCCCCTCTCACCTCATATCTATGTTCTTGATTCCACTGTTATGGGTAAAAGACCATGCATTCACCACCATGATTTCATATACTTATGAATTTATATACCTCTAATTCCCCCCATGATTTTATACAACTCTCTAAGATCACCCCTCAGCCTCCTGCAATCCATGAAATGGACGACAGATGGCACAACGGGCTAAGTGTTCGGCTGGCGACCGGAAGGTAGCCGGTTCGAATCCTGCTTGGAGTGCATACTGTCGTTGTGTCCTTGGGGCAAGACACTTCACCCACCTTTGCCTGTGTGTAAATGTAATGTAATTATGTGAAGCACTTTGGGGTCAATGCAAGTTGACTAAAAATGTGCTATATAAATAAGATTATTATTATTATTATTAAATAAAGTCCTAACCTAACCAACCTCTCTCTGCAGCTCAGACCCTCAAGTCCTGGAAACATCCTCATAGATCTTCTCTGCACACTTTCCAGTTTAATGACATCCTTCCCACAGCTTGGTCACCAAAACTGAACACAATATTCCAAATGCAATCTCACCAATGCCTTGTACATCAGTAATATAATGTCCCAACTTCCATACTGAATATATGTAGAAACAAGGAACTGCTGATGCTGGCTTACACTAAAGGTAAACATAAAGTGCTGGTGTAAGTGTCCAAGTGTCTTTTAAATGTTGTTATCGTATCTACCTCAACCACCTCCCCTGGCAGATTGTTGCATATATCTACCACCCACTGTGTGTGAACTCAGCAGGTCAGGCAGCATCTCTCTCAAAAATAAATGATGGGTGACGTTTCGGGTCAGGACCCTTCTTCAAACCTAAAGTCTGAGTTTGAAGGATTCCGATCCTTAATCCTCCAGAGATGCTGCCTGACCCGCTGAACTACTCCAGCGCTTTGTGTCTATCTTCTATACTCAATATCCTGACTGAAAAAGCCCAATGAAGCTTTCATGACCATCTACCTGTGACGCCATTGTCAAGGAAGTATGCACCTGTACCCCTTGATCCCTATACTCTACAACACTCCCTAAGGCACCATTCACCGTGAAAGTCCTGCCCTGGTTTGACTTCCTGGGTTAGACCAGTATGTAGTAGGAGATGCTACTGCGTCATGGCTCCAGGAGCCCAGGGTTTGATCCTGATCTCCGGTGCTGTCGAGGTGGAGTGTGCACCTTCTTTCCCTCCTTCACAGAAATGCACAGAGGGTTTAGTAAATGGGATTTAACGATCTCGGAATTAATTCTTACCCAGTAAGGAGGACATCAGCAGCAAGATTATAATGTGGTTCAGTCCTTTTCTCTTATTGAGATACAGCAAAGCACAGAACAGCAGGAACTCCAGTGTCTGCAAGAAGACATAACAAAGGTGGTGTGGTTATGGTGCCGTGCAGGTACAGCTCTGTTGCAGTAGGTTTAGGTTTAGGTTTATTATTGTCACGTGTCAGGAACGGCACAGTGGTGCAGCGGTAGAGTTGCAGCCACAACGCCAGAGACCCGGGTTCAATCCGGACCTCAGATGCTGTCTTTACAGAGTTTGTACAGTCTCCCTGTGACCGTGTGGGTTTTCTCCGGGTGCTCCGGTTTCCTCCCACACTCCAAAGATGTACAGGTTTGTAGGTTAATTGGCTTTGGTAAAATTGTAAATTGACCCGAGTGTGTTGGATAGTGCTAGTGTACTGTGCAGTCTCAGTCGGCAGAAAGGCCTGTTTCAATGCTGTCTCTCTCTAAAGTGTACTGTACAGTGACAAGCTTTGTTTTGCATGCTATCCAAACAGATCAGATGATCCGTATATAGACACATCAGTTCAAACTTAAGTACAATATATAAAGGGGAAGATACAGAGTGCAGAATATAGTTCCCAGCATTGTAGTGCATCAGTTCCAGAGACAAAGTCCAATGTCCACAATGGGGTAGAGGTGAATCGGACAGTATCCTAGCTTATGGAATGACCGTTCAAAGCCTGATAACAGGGAGGAAGAAACTGGTCCTGAGTCTGATGGTGCGCGCTTTCAAGCTTCTGTAACTTCTGCCGACAGGAGTGGGGACAAGAAGGAATGACCGGGGTGGGATAAGTCGTTGATTGAATTTCAAGAATCTGTGATCATAGAGTATATTATCCAGAAATATGTTTGTTCTTGTGCTGCAGTGTTCTTTGTTCTTTGTTCTATGTTTAGTTTAGTTTAGAAATACAGTGTGGAAACAGGCCCTTCAATCCACTGTCCATGCCAAACACCAGTCACCTGAATACTAGCTCTATCCTACACACTAGGGACAATTTACAGAAGGTAATTAACCTACAAACCTGCACTGTGGGAGGAAATTGGAGCGCCCAGAGAATGGGGCGCCACGGTGGTGCAGCGGTAGAGTTGCTGCCTTACAGCGCCAGATACCTGGGATTAATCCTGACTACGGGTGCTGTCTGTACGGAGTTTTTACATTATCCCTGAGACCTCGTGGGTTTTCTCTGGGTGCTCTGGTTTCCTCCCACCCTCCAAAGATATGCAGGTTTGTAGGTCAATTGGCTTTATAAGTCGATTACAAAGTTTGTAAATTGTCTCTGTTGTGTAGGATAGTGGTAGAGTACGCGGATCGCTGGTCGGCGCGGAGTCGGTGGGCCAAAGGGCCTGTTTCCACACTGTATCTCTAAACTAAACTAACTAAAACCCACACAGTCACAGGGCGAACGTACAAACTCCGTACCGACAGCACCCATAGTCAGGATCGAACCCGGGTCTCTGGCGCTGTAAGGCAGCAACTCTACCAATGCGCCACCGTGCCGCCCTTGGTTCTATATTCTACATTCTATGACTGTTATAAAAAGCCTATCTCCCGATTACACCACACTTTATTTCACGTAGTCTCTTACAAGGTAAACCAAGAACTGCCAACTGACGATATAGTTCCTGATTTTAATGGCGGTGATTTCTTGTTGGCCATTAATGGCAAAGGTCACCAGAAGGTAGGTTCCCAGAACAGTCAGAGATCCCCCTGTGGAGGAAGCAAACACAATAAGCAATCATTTACCATATTTAATATGCCAATGTCGATCAGTTGCATGTCACGTGCTTATTTTACTTCGGAGTCACGTGAGTGACTTCGTGAAGAAGCCCGCTCAGGGCGCAGGTGCAGCATTACGCCAGCAAGTGCAACAGCGGCGGCAGCTGGAGTCAGGCTCTCCAGCTGCACTTTAAAAGCGCACCATCAGGTAAGTGAACGGTGCGTTGGGAACGGAGCGAGTTGGTGTTGGTTCTTTTGAAAGAAACATGTCCCAACGTAGAAAACTCGCTAGTAGACCTGCCCGAGCTTTAACTCCACCAGAGGAGTCAATTCCAGCGGGGCAGCAACCGGCGGTACTACCGCTTGAACAGCGGTTTGAAATTCCTCAGACCGAGCCGGTCCCAGTCACGCCAGAGCCTACACGGCGGGCTGGGAAAGCCACCCGGAAGACAAACCGGCCGGTCGATTCCGACTCGTCGGAGGAGGAAATGTCCACCCCAAAGCGGGGGAGAGACAACCGCCTAAGCTGCATCCAGCAGCTATTGGAGGGGATGGTATACCGGGAGCAGCAGCGCTCTCGGTCAGACAGGACAGGCGCCCCCTCCATGGTGCTGAGTCCGGCACCCCCCTTTGCGACCTCGGACCAGGAATGGGAGGTTAGCATCGGTGACCAGGGGCAGGCTGGTCTGAGTATGGGGCAGGCGGAAGGAGACGAAAGAGAGCAGGGTGTGCAGGAAGAGCTGCTGGGGGTCGTAAGCCGATTCGTCGCTACCCCACGGGTTGGAGCACCACTGGAGCCTAGGATGGCTGCCAGCATAAACCATCTCTCCAACAAACCACTGCAGGAGAAGGTGCTCGCCCAAGTGCTTGAGGAGCACACAGCCCCGGATAATTGTGAGGCTCTCAAGGTCAAGAGCCTCAATCCTCAAATATGGGGCAACGTGGGGGGACCGATTCGGACACAGGAGGTCAAACTCCAGCGCATACTTCGCCTCCTGACGGCGGCTATAACAGCCTATGCGCGGGGTGTCGAGACCGTAGATATGACATCTCACCAACAGGATGTCCTGGCACTCATGTGCACGACACAATATGAGCTGAATAACCTGAGAAGAGACAACATCAGGCCGGCCCTCAATCCTAAATTTGCAGGATTGTGCAAAGCTCCATCAGTAGAGACCGACTCATTTTTATTTGGGAAGGACTTGAACAAACAGCTCAAAGAGATGGAGGAGGCGTCTAAGACCTTTAGCCTCATGAGGGCACCACCGGCAGCGAACATACCAAAGCTCTTCATTCCACCCAGGCGGCAGCACACCACTGCATCTACCAGTCGGCGTCCCGAATATGCGACTGGTCAAAGCTTGGGGCCGCACTATCCCCAGAAACCTTTTTTAGGTCAGGGCCTGCAGCGGACCCCCTGGAAAATGCGCCTCCCCCCAACATCGCCAGCACGTCGACAGGGAAGAACACTCAAAAAGAAAAAACCACAACCCCGCCAATAACCATGGAGGTAGGTGGATCTGGTTCCTACCCGCATATCGAGAATAAGGGTGACTTACTAACAGGGGGAAGGTTACACTTGTTCAAAGAAGCATGGGGAAGGATCACAGATGATAAATATATACTTAATAGTATTCGAGGGTATAAAATAGAATTTATCTCAAATATACCGCCAGTTCAACGTATGCCCGAGAGGGCATTTGTACTCTCCAACAAGGAACAACAGGAGGGACAAGCTGAACTGGTGAGGCTTATAAACAAAGGGGTCATAGAAAAAACTACTCATGAGCCCTTGGAATTTGTTTCCAACATATTTACTAAAAGTAAAAAGGATGGTGGATGTCGCATCATCATTGACTTGACATCCTTGAATGTATTTGTTAAGTATATACATTTCAAAATGGAAACATTTGTGACTGCTAGACAACTGATTTCCAAAGGATACTATATGGCCAGCATCGATCTCAAAGATGCTTACTATCTAGTACCTATACATAAGGATTATAGCAGGTATCTTAAATTTATCTGGATGGGGGAGCTTTGGCAGTATAAAGCACTGCCTAATGGGCTTACTTCAGCTCCAAGACTATTCACTAAAATATTAAAACCAGCCATGGCAACGTTAAGAAAACGAAACCATATAGTCATGGCATATTTGGACGACATCCTCATAGTTGGGAAAACTATGGAATTGGCTGTAGCAGCAGTATCAGCTACTAAACAGCTCCTAGAGACTCTAGGCTTTGTCTTACATCCAGATAAATCCAAGTTAAATCCATCCACAATTATGGACTATCTGGGTTTCACAATTAACTCAGTCCAAATGACTATTACCCTGCCAAGGGAAAAGATGATTGCATTGATACAATCATGTAATAACTTAAAGATAAAGGAAAGACCAACTATTCGACAAGTGGCAGCAGTAATTGGCAAAATGGTAGCAGCATTCCCAGCTATCCAATTTGGACCTTTGCACTATCAAAATTTGCAAAGAGCAAAGATAAAGGCACTAAAACAGCACAAAGGTCATTATGACCGGGTCATGACGATACCCCCTGAAGCAATATCAGAGCTACAGTGGTGGATACAAAATATTT
This sequence comes from Leucoraja erinaceus, assembly GCF_028641065.1. Taxonomy (NCBI): domain Eukaryota; kingdom Metazoa; phylum Chordata; class Chondrichthyes; order Rajiformes; family Rajidae; genus Leucoraja; species Leucoraja erinaceus. The sequence goes on from NC_073380.1 coordinate 55,327,316, forward strand.
GGCACAGTTATAGTCCTATTGTTATTACTAATGCTACTTTAGTACTCCAAACAGATGCTAGTGCTCAAGGCTGGGGAGCAACTAACTCCATATCCAGCACAGGTGGTAGATGGACTAACTCAGAATCATCATTACTATCTACACTGGGCATTAACTCTTTGGAAATGTTGGGCGCCTTTTATGGTTTGAAAGCATATGCATCTAATATGCATCACTTGCATGTGAGATTACAAATAGATAATACAACGGTGGTGGCTTATATTAACCATATGGGCGGCATAAAATCTTTATCATGCGACAAATTGGTCAATACGATTTGGCAATGGTGTGTCGAAAGACATATTTGGCTTTCAGCTACCTATCTACCAGGTAAGCTAAACACGGTGGCGGACACCAGGTCACGTAAATTCAATGACAACATCGAATGGATGTTAAATCCTAAAACATTCGCTAAAATTGTAAAGCAATATGGGAAGCCAGATATAGATTTATTTGCATCAAGACTGAATCACCAACTACCTATCTATGTCGCGTGGGAACCAGATCCGGAGGCAGCAGCGGTAGACGCATTTACGCTGGATTGGGGAAAGTTTGTTTTCTATGCCTTTCCTCCCTTCTGCCTCATTAGTCGGGTACTTCGAAAAATCCAGACGGATTCAGCGTCTGGAATTTTGGTAGTGCCCGACTGGCCTACACAGCCATGGTTCCCAATTCTCCATGACATGGTGGTGGAAGCACCTATGGTGTTCCCCAGTCATCCAGGGTTACTGACTCACCCAGTATCAGGCATCAGCCACCCATGCCACAAAGACATGAATCTCCTGGGTTGCAGATTCTAGACCGACCTTACCTGGATCTGGGGTTATCGCAACAAACCATCGCCACCATGTCAGCATCCCTGAGAACATCCACAAAGAGGCAGTACCTAACCAGCATCAGGAAATGGGAAACGTACTGCCAGAAAACGGGGACTGCTTACAAAACAGCCACAGTAGCGGATGTTCTGGAGTTCCTGGCCGATTTACATCATCGTGAAGATATGAGCTACAGTGCCATCAACACGGCACGTAGTGCACTCTCTAACTACCTCAAACCTGCAGGACATCAGCCCATGGGATCCCATCCGCTGGTGGTCAAACTAATGAGGGGCATATTTAACAGCAAGCCCCCCAACCCTAGATATACACAAATTTGGGATGTCAGTATTGTACTCGCATACCTTCGGGACAGACCACCAGCAAGATCTCTCAGTTTAGAGCAATTGACTTTAAAAACGCTCATGCTGATGGCGCTAGTATCTGCTCAGAGGGTCCAGTCCTTACATAAACTTCGACTGGACAACATGGAGACAACGTCAGATCAGATCACCTTCACAATACAAGGTCTGATAAAACAGTCCAGGCCAGGAACATCCAACACGCTAGTGGCATTCCGGGCTTACCCACCAGAGCCACGATTGTGTGTGGTGACCCACATAAACATTTACATTGACACAACCCATAATATCCGAGGAAGTGAGAGAGCCTTATGGGTCAGCCACAGAAAGCCACATGGCAGGGTAACAAGCCAAACCATTTCAAGATGGTTGAAACAGGTATTGGAAGCTGCTGGGATAAACATTAATATATTTAAATCTCATTCCACCAGGGCAGCATCCACATCATCGGCAGCAAGGATGGATGTGCCTGTTGACATAATCCTCAACAAAGCAGGATGGTCACGGGAATCCACATTCCGAACATTTTATCATAAGCCGTTGGTGGAACCTGACGTATTTGCAGCCAGAATTTTAGAAACTGCAAATATTTAATTTAAAGCCCGGGGGAGCTATTTTCTTTTGTTATTGTTAATAAATACCGTTTTGTTTTCAAAACAGATTCATTGGTTGATTACAATAACACTTCCTTCCTCAAGAGCTTTCGGTAGTGAGTGAGTAAAACTGTTACACGGTTTGAAATCACACAGCTTTGAAATCTTCAGGAAGTCACTCACGTGACTCCGAAGTAAAATAGTAAGATTAAACGAGAACTTACCAGTTTGAAGTTTGATCTGTATTTTATGAGGAGTTACGATGAGGGATTACGTGCCCTCCGCTCCCACCCTCATTACATGGATCAAACTGATAATTGATGTCTCTTTATTCTTTACTATGTTACTTCAAATACGTGTCTGTCTGTGATTCCACACCGCTGCTTGGAAGCATGCCGCACCTGCGCCCTGAGCGGGCTTCTTCACGTAATCCCTCATCGTAACTCCTCATAAAATACAGATCAAACTTCAAACTGGTAAGTTCTCGTTTAATCTTACTATTTTATCTCAAACTATACTCTGCAAAAACTGGACAGAGACCTTGATGGGGACAATTGCTTTATCTGCTTTGACAGGTAATTATTTAACATGTATTCCAACAAAGCATCTCTGGAGAGGACTCCTCTAGAGTCACGAACGAGGGGACGCAGCGAGCGCGGCACATTGGCGCAGCGGTAGAGTTGCTGCCTTACAGAACCAGAGACCCGGGTTCGATCCTGACAACGGATGCTGTCTGGACAGAGTTTGAGTGTGCCCAGTCCCCGCAGGGAGGTGGGATGGCTGAAAGGTGGGGGATGGTGGGCATGTGGTTTGCAGGGAAATAAATGGGGGAATGAGATTGATGGAATTGCTCCGAGATTGGGCATGGAATTGATGGGCCAAATGGCCTCCAAATGGCCTTCCACCAGAAATACTTGTGTATATAAATAACAGAATAATATACTTACCCAAGATATCTGAAGAGCGCAATCTCTCCTTCAGGAACACCACCGAGATTGCTGCACTTGCTAAACAGAAATAATATTTTTGGTATTAGTGCAGGGTTACATCATTCATACATACATACTTGTTACATCATTACAACAAAACGAACAGCAATTCATTGATGCAGACAAAGCCTCTGTGATTAATGCCTCTCCCACCGTAATAAAAAGGAGTGGCGCAATGGCGCAGCGGTAGAGCTGCTGCCTTAGAGCGCGAGGGGCCCGGGTTCGATCCTGACTATGGGTGCTGTCTGTATGGAGTTTGTATATTCTCCCTGTGATCGTACCCGGTTTTCTCCGGGTACTCCGGTTTCCTCCCATACTTAAAAGGTTTGTAGGTTAATTGACTTCTGTCAAAAACATTTGTAAATTATCCCTAGTGTGTAAGACAGTACTATTGTACAGGGTAACCGCTGGCCAGCGTGGACTCGGTGGGACGAAGGACCTGTTTCCACTCTGTATCTTTAAATGATCTAAGATAAATAATGTAATTTAAATTAGGTAGCTAATGTAACCCCACTTTTTAAGAAAGGAGAAAGGGAGAAAACAGGGAATTATAGACCAGTTAGCCTCACTTCGGTAGTGGGTGAAGATGCTGGAGTCGATTATTAAAGATGTAATAGCAGTGCATTTGGAAAGCAGTGACAGGATCGGTCAAAGTTAGCGTGGATTTAATGATGGGAAGGTTGGGTGAGTGGGCAGATGCATGGCATATACAGTATAATGTGGATAAATGTGAGGTGGCAAGAACAGGAAGGCAGATTATTATCTGAATGGTGTCAGATTAGGAAAAGGGGAGGTGTAACGAGACCTGGAAGTCCTTGTACATCAGTCACTGAAAGTGAGCATGCAGGTACAACAAGCAGTGAAGAAAGCTAATGGCATATTGGCAAGAGGATTTGAGTTTAGGAGCAAGGAAGTCCTACTGCAGTTGTACAGGGCCCTGGTGAGACCACACCTGGAGCATTGTGTGCAGTTTTGGTTTCCTAATTGGAGGAAGGACATTCTTGTCATTGAGGGAGTGAAGCATAGGTTCACCAGGTTAAATCCCGGGTTGGCAGGACTGACATATGATGAAAGAATGGGTCGACTGGGCTTGTATTCACTGGAATACAGAAGGATGAGAGGTGATTATAGAAGCATATACATTTTTTAAAGGATTGGACAGGCTAGATGCAGGAAAAATGTTCCCGATGTTGGGAGAGCCCAGAACCAGGGGCCACAGTTTAAGATTAAGGGGTAGGCCATTTAGGACTGAGATGAGGAAAAACATTTTCACCCAGCATTGTGAATCTGTGGAATTCTCTGCCATAGAAGGCAGTGGAGGCCAATTCACTGGATGTTTTCAAGAGTGAGTTAGATTTAGCTCTTGGGACTAACGGCATATGGGGAAAAACCAGGAACGGGGTACTGAATTTGGATAATCAGCCATGATCATATTGAATGGCGGTGCTGGATCGAAGGGCCAAATGGCCTACTCCTGCACCTATTTTCTATGTAAACTAAACTCGCCAGATTCAATGAAGGTCTCATGGACTCCCCTGAAAGTTATGTACAACATCATGAGAGGAATAGATCGGGTAAAAGCACTGAGTCGTTTGACTCTAATGTAGACAAAAATGCTCGAGAACCTCAGCGGGTGAGGCAGCATCTATGGATATAGCAGGTGACGTTTCAGGTCGAGACCCTTCTTCAGACCAATCTTTAGACCAGAGTAGGAGAATCGAGAACCAAAGGATATAGGTTTAAGGTGAAGGGGAAATATTTAATAGGAACCTGAGGGGTAACTGTTTTTTTACACAAATGAGGGTGGGGGTATGGAACGAGTTGCCAGAGGAGGTAGTTGAGGCAGGGACTATCGCAACATTTAAGAAACATTATACATGGATAGGACAGGTTTCCGACTGCGCTTGTGCCTTCTTGCTAATGAGAACATTAATATCTATTTAGGAGCTGGCTGTACAGATCAGTAAATCTCATGAGCAATCCAGCACAGCAGTAATGATCTTTATGGCAGGTAACCATAGCAACAAGGGAGGTATTTGAAGTTTCACACTGTGATCATGTTGGGCAGTTTGATTACTATTTCTTAAAATCATCAACAAAATTATTACAAAACAAACCTGCAAAAAAATTCTTCTGATATTCTCAGCGACTGTACCTACAATCATCAGCGTGTTCACAGAAATATCCTTGTACCCGGCACCCTTGCCTATTTGGTGAGTTTCAATGAGGTTTACCCTCATCCTTCTGAACTTCAGCGAGTAGAGGCCCAGTGCCATCAAATTGCATAGTTGTAGATGTAGGTCAGTCCATCACACAGACCCACCAATGACTCCATCTACAACTCATGTTGCCTCGGAAAAGCAGCAACTTGACCTACCCCAGTCATTCCCTCTTCTCCCCGCTCCCGTCTGGCAGGAGGTACAGAAGCTTGAAAGCGCGCACCACTAGACTCAGGAACACCTTCTTCCCCTCTGTTATCAGGCTTCAGAACGATCCTTCAAAAGGCTAGGGTACTGTCTGATTCTCCTCTACCCCATTGTGGATATTAGACTTTGTCTCTGGAACTGCAAAAATGCTGAGACCTATATTCTGCACTCTGTATCTTCCCCTTTGCTCTACCTTTTGTACGAGTTTGAACTGATTATATTTATATATGGTATTTATATATGGTATATCACTTTTAGATAGCATGCAAAGCAAAGCTGTTCACTGTACCTCAGTACACGTGGCAATAATAATCCTAAACCTGCTTCATCAGATTACCTCCCTTCCATTGACTCCATTTACATTTCACGCTGCCTTGGCAAAGCTACCATCATAATCAAGGACGAGTCTCACCCCCAGACACTCCTGCTTCTCTCCTCTCCCATCAGGCAAGAGGTACAGAAGTGTAAAAACGCACACCCCCAGATTCAGGGACAGTTTCTTCCCAGCTATCATCAGGCAACTGAATCAATCTATCAACTAGAGAGCGGTCCTGAGCTACCATCTACCTCTTCGGAGACCCTCGCACTATCTTTAATTGGGCTTTTCTGGACTTTATCTTGCACTAAACGTTATTCCCTTTATCATGTATCATTTGTCTTTACACTGTGGACAGCTCGATTGTAATCATACATAGTCTTACCACTGACTGGATCGCACGCAACAAAAGCTTTTCATTATATACTCTGTGCACATGACAATAAACTAAACTAAACAAAACTTAATCAAAGGTCCGTTCTGATATCTCGGGTAGTTCGGCAAGGTTGCAAGTTTCTGGCATGTTTAAAAGACATGGGTATGCTGAATTATATTCATCTCTCAGTCTAGAGGTTATGTTCTTTTGCAAAGCTTACTGTGTGCAAATTGGATTTTGATTTTCCTGCATTAACAATAAAGAGTTACACTACACTGCTCCAAATCAATTTACATGGAACGTAGAACAGTATAGCACAGGAACAGACAATGTCTGTGCCAAACGTGATGCCAATATCAACTAATCTCATCTGTCTGCACATGATCTGCATCCCTCCATTCTCTGCAGGTCCATATGCCTATCTTAAAGTCCCTTAAATGCCACTATGGCAGGTGTGGACAAGTTGGGCCGAAGCGACAGATTCCACACTGTAAGACTCTATGACTCCATGGTGCCTAAAATTGAACACAACAGTCTAAAGGGCCTGTCCCACTTGGCGATTTTTTTCAGCGATTGCCGGCATCATTGACTGACATATCAGGTCACCGATAAAGTTGCGGCGTAACGTGGCGTGATGACGTATTGACGCGTGGTGTTTCCTCAAGTGTCGCAACATTTTTTTGTCGCCGCTGGATTTTGAAATGTTCAAAATCTTTCAGCGACTCTGATATATCAGTCAATGACGCCGGCAGTCACCGAAAACAATCGCCAAGTGGGACAGGCCCTTACATTCCTCAAATGAGTGCAACAGAGGGGTGGTGGTGGTTGCTAATCCATAGCAGCTTAGTAGTAATCCTTAGTAAATGTCATCCTTACCAATAACAGATACGCAACCCAATGGAGCGACCAAAGTTGCTGGGGCAAAGCCGTAAGCAGCAAAGTTCCCCAGCTCACCCAATCCCATCAGAAATATTCCACACCACCACAGCTTGCTCGTGTAGTAAGGCTTTAGGCTCTCTTGACATAATAACCGGATGTGTGTGTATTTCTGCAACAGAGGAAACAAAACGTGGGATTACTAGCGAGAAAACATATCGACACCCACCACAAACAAGACTGTCGGCAATTTTTTTCTTCTTTAGTTTAGTTTAGACTTCCCACCATCGACTCCATCTACACTTCACGCTGCCTCGGGAAAGCAGCCAACATAATCAAGGACCACTCACACCCCGGTCATCGCCGCTTCTCCTATTTCCCATTGGGCAGAAGTTACAAAGAGTTCCACTAGATTCAGGAACCATTTCTTCCCCGCAGTTACCAGACTTTTGATTCGTATGCTAAGAATGAATTTCCCACTCTTCCAATCTGTGGCCCTCGCAGTTTTTTTAATCTGCACTATCTCTGTAACGGTATAACTATATTCTGTACTATCATTACTTTCTTTTTAGAACTACCTGTTGCACTCATGCATAGTATGTTTTGCCAGGACAGCACACAAACAAAGATCTTCACTGTGTCTTGGTAAACCTGAAAACAATAAATCAAGCGACCAACCAATCTATTCACCCACCAAGCACGGTGGCGCAGCGGTAAAATTTATACTTCACAGCGCCAGGGAACCGGGTTCGATCCTGACTACGGGTGTTGCTCTCCTTGTGACCACGTGGGCTTTCTCCGGGTGCTCCGGCTTCCTCCCACATTCCAAAGACATGCAGGTTTGTAGGTTAATTGCTGCCTGTAAACTGTCTTTAGTGTGTAGAATAGTGTTAGTGTACGGGGCTATTGCTGGTCAACATGGACGTTGGGCTGTTCCTATGTTTGTATTTACAAACTATACATATATGCGTGTGCGTGGGTGTGTGCGTGTGTGTGTGTATGTGCCTGTCCACACGCTCGTGTATATGTGTGTGTATATACATATATATTTTTATTATCGTTTATTACATTGTTTACAGAGTACTATGCTTGCATATTCTGTTGTGCTGCTGCAAGTAAGAATTTCATGGTTCTGTTTGGGACATATGACAATAAAACACTCTTGACTCTTGACAGGGCTCGATATAATTGGAGCTAGGCATGGCTCCACATATACAACCCTCGCACAATCAAGGCCTCCCAACTGCTTGTTGAACCTGCCCGCAAGGAGGAGGTATCCCATAGCAACGCACTCATGACTCATAGGCACGATCATGCCTGCCGGGTGCACATTTAAATATGTGATCAAGGGAGGTGAATCACACTGGAGAGAAGGTATTTGGTAATGCTGAGAGAGTACAGGTAAACAGGTGGAGACAGATGAATATTATTCTGCCCTGCTTATTCACATCAACATAGAGAGCGGTAGCCACACCTATACAGGAGAACAAAGACCCATAGGTTCTGTCACGGTGCCTACTGATCTCTCTGCTGATCACTGTGGGTGACATAGACTATGTGGTCTTTTGTTCAAGTATTTTCACGGTATCATTTACCATCTATCTTATTGGAGACCCTCGGACTACCTTTAATCGGACTTTATCAGCCAACTGAACCATCCTCTCACCAGCTAAAGAGCCTTCCAGATCTCCCATCTACTTTATTGGAGACATTTGGACTATCTTTAACCAGACTTTACCTTGCACTAAACATTATTCCCTTTGTCCTGTATCAGTACACTGGGGACAGCTTGATTATAATCGTGTATAGTCTTCTTGCTGACTGCATAGCACAAAACAAAAAAGCTTTTCACCGTACCTTGGTACGGGTGACAAAAAGCTAAACTAAACTAATCTATTGTCTTGATGATAGACATAAAACGCTGGAGTAAGTCAGTGGGACAGGCAGCATCTGTGGAGAAATGGAATGGGTGACGATTCGGATCAAAGATGAAAGGCAGGAAAGGGGTACTAATTGTGGATGATCAGCCATGATCACATTGAATGGCGGTGCTGGCGTGAAGGGCCGAATGGCCTACTCCTGCACCTATTGTCTATTGGATCAAGACCTTTGGAGTGAGAGTCAGGGCAAAGGGAACTGGAGGTAGGAAGGGTACAAAGAGAATGTAAAGTGTGAAAACGATAGATCAAAGCAGACGATGATCAAGTGAATGTAGAATGGTGCATTGTAGACAGTGTACAAATATAGGATAAAGGGAATAACGTTTAGTGTGAACCAGTGAGCGGCAGATGACATGGACTCGATGGGCCAAAGGGTCTGTTTCCATGCTGTATCTCTAAAACTAAAACTATGCATAAATTAATCAACAAGGCACAAAGTGCTGGAGTAATTTAGCGGGTCAGGCAACATCTCTGCACACACTGAGTTACTCCAGCATTTTGAGTCTTGTTATGTTAACCAGCACCTGCAGTTCCTTGTTTCTACATAGACTATCCAAGCCTGCGTAAAGGAAAAGATTGTTCAAAAAACGAGGCGTGAATGCCACATTCTTCTCTGCATCCCACATGATTTGTGTAATACTGCTGATGTTAGAAGCATTTAGTTAATAATGTTTCGTGCAGGATAAAATCTAGCAAAGCCCAATGAAAGATCACTCCAGGGTCTCCAATAAGGTAGATAGTAGCTCAGGACTGCTCTCTAGTTGTTGATAGGATGGTTTAGAAACATAGAAACATAGAAATTAGGTGCAGGAGTAGGCCATTCGGCCCTTCGAGCCTGCACCGCCATTCAATATGATCATGGCTGATCATCCAACTCAGTATCCCGTACCTGCCTTCTCTCTATACCCTCTGATCCCCTTGGCCACAAGGGCCACATCTAACTCCCTCTTAAATGAACTGGCCTCAACTACCTTCTGTGGCAGAGAATTCCAGAGATTCACCACTCTCTGTGTGAAAAGTTCTCCTCATCTCGGTTTTAAAGGATTTCCCCCTTATCCTTAAGCTGTGACCCCTTGTCCTGGACTTCCCCCAACATCGGGAACAATCTTCCTGCATCTAGCCTGTCCAACTCCTTGCCTTTAGTTGCCTCATAACAGCTGGTATTTGCCTTGATTATGCCTGATTCCTAAACCCAGTTGGACTGGGACGTTCGGAGTTGTGATAAGTGAAGCCTCTGCTAGGAGAATAAAGAAGAAAGGACGTTCCAGTATTTCACATTCTGGGCTCCACTTCATCTGTGAGTCAGTAAGGTAACAGTCCAAATCACACCCCAGACCATGAATACAAAACAAACCAAGCCGGCACTGCAGTCGAGGGAGGGGTGTGGTGTTCGTACGTTCATAGGTTCATACGTTATAGGAGCAGAATGAGGCCATTCAGCCCATTAAGTCTACTCCGCCATTCAATCATTTCTGATCTATCTTTCCCTTCTCCTGCCTTCTCCCATATCCCCGAACACCCGTACTAACCAAGAATCTGTTAATCTCTGCCTTAAAAATATCCAATGACTTGGCCTCCACAGCCGTCTGTGGCAATGAATTCCCTCTGACTAAATAAATTCTCATCTACTTTCTAAAAGTACGTCCTTTTATTCTGAGGCTATGGTCTCTCGTCCAAGACTATTCCACTAGTGGAAACATCCTCTCCGCATCCATTCTATCCAGGCGTTGAATGAGATGTTAAAATTAGAAATTTGTCTGACCTGTCGGACAAGCATAAAAAGTGGCCTGTTGTGGGAGGTTACGACACTACTATTGTGCAAAATGGCTCAAATAGCCGTAAAGTGGCCTGGAATGGCACATAAAGCAGTTTGCTCAAGGGTAACATTCATGGCAAGCCTGGTTGGAACAAGAAGAGGAGAGACACACAAAAAGCTGGAGTAACTCAGCGGGCCAGGCAGCATCTCTGGAGAAAAGGTGACGTTTTGGTCCGAGACCTTTCTTCAGACTGAGAGTCAGGGGAAAGAGAGATATAGACAGTATTTAGGACAAATGAATGGAAGATATGTAGTAAGCAACGATAATCAAAGAAATGTGGAGCCCACAATGGTCCATTGTTGACTGTGTGATAAGACGTTATAAAGACAGTGGAACTCAACAGGTCAACAGTAAAACTAGCATGCGGACTAGGGTTGGGGAGGGACGGAGAGAGAGGGGATACAGGGGTCACTTGAAGGGTTTCCAGTTTTTTGTGTGTGTCTTCGGTTTAAACCAGCATCTGCAGGTCGGTCCCACACAAGAGGTGGAGAGGGTTCAGTGGGTCTTCATTGTCACGTAAGTACAGCACAGTGAAATTCTTTTGCACAACCCACAAATGCACAGTCGTCATGTTATGGCGCCGTTTACAAAGAGTTTGGGAGACATGTATCAGATGAGGGCACGTTAGGATTTGTAAATGCGATTGAGAATTCTAAAAGTCCGTTCCCTGGGGGCGTCTGCTTGCTGTGGGCGATCAATAGAAGGCAGTGTGAATGCAGAGCTTGGCTGGTTATGTAGGATGGGGAATGTTTCAAAGGTTACAATCCAATTTGACCTCCAAGTCAAGGACCAGTTGGTCAAGACTCAATCAAGCAGTAATAATTGGTTTCAATTTTATCAGCATCTGCAGTTCCTTCTGTCTTAATCATATCTTCAATCGCTTAAGGAACACTTTGAAACACTTCACTTTGGGCCGACACGAAGACGCAGCAGTAGAGTTACTGCCTTCCATCGCCAGAGACCTGGGGTTCGATCCTGTCTAACGGTGCTTGTTTGTACAGAGTTTGTATGTTCTCTTAGTGACCTGCATGGGTTTTCTCCGGGCGCTCCGGATTCCTCCCACACTCCAAAGACATACAGGTTTGTAGGCTAATTGGCTTGGTATATTTGTAAATTGTCCCCAGTGTATAGAATGGTATTAGTGTGTGGGGATTGCTGATCGGCGCGGACACAGTGGGCTGAAGGGCCTGTTTCCGCACTGTATCTCTTAACTAAACAAGACAATAAATGAAGGTACACAAAAAAGCTGGAGAAACTCAGCGGGTGCAGCAGCATCTATGGAGCGAAGGAAATAGGCAACGTTTCGGGCTGAAACCCTTCTTCAGACTGATCGGGGGCGGGGGTGGGCGGGGACAAGAAAGGAAAAAGGAGGAGGAGCCCGAAGGCTGGGGGATGGGAGGAGACAGCAGGGGGACAATAAATGATATTGTTTCATTAGTATATTAGGAAACAGTTTCATCCTCACTGTTATCAGATTACTGAATGGTCCTCCCATAAACTAGGGTGTAGTCCTGATCTTCCAACCTACTTCATTGCTGACCTTGCACTTATTTTCTGTAACTGTAACGGTATATCCTACACTCTGGGGTATTTTTCTCTTTGCACTACCTGTAGTAATTGTGTATGCCCTGATTGTACTCATGTGTAGTATATAGAACATAGAACAGTACAGTGCAGGAACAGACCCTTTGGCCCCCAATTTATGTGCCAAACATGATGCCAAGTTAAACTATTCCCCTCAGCCTGCATATGTTCCATGTCCCTCCTCTATATCCATGTGCCTATCTAAAAGCCTCTCAAACACCACAGTTGTATCCACCCCACCTCCACCCCTAACAGCACATTCCAGGCATTCACCACCCTCTGTGTAAATAAAACCTGCCCCACACATCTCCTTTAACCTTTAGCCCTCTCCCCTTATAGCTACGTCCCCTAGTCTTTGACATTCCTACTCAGGGGGGAAATGATTTGACTGTCTACCCTATCTATGCTCCTAATAATATATTATTATATATATATCAGGTCTCCCCTCAACCTACGGCATTCCAGAGAAAACAATCCAAGCTTGTCCATCCTCTCCTTGTAGCTAATACCCCTAAATCCCCCTAACCCCTTTGTATAATTTAACTGCATAGCTGATAGCACGTGAACAAATGCTTTTTGTTTAGAGATACAGCATGGAAACAGCCCTTCAACCCACCGAATCACCTGTTCACACAAGTTCTATGGTATCCCATTTTCCCACTGTATACAAACTAGGAAGAATTTACGTATTTTTGTTCCCATATTTATCCGGCCCACGGACTTCCGTCATCTCTGGTACCTCCCGGGCCGGAGGCCGTGGTGCCCAGGCAAGGATCCAAGGAGGCCTGCGCTGGAGGCCGCAATAGCGGAGCCGCAGAGCAGCGGCGAGCAGTGCCGAGTGCCGAGCAGCGGCGAGCAGCGGCGAGTTCTGGCTGTACCGCATCCTGCGCAAAAGCCACCGTCACGGCCGCGCACCTTCTGTGTCTGGGCTTCACTGTCAGGATCGGGGTTGTTAATAGGCCGGGGATGAGTTAGTGTGTGTATTTGAGCCACCGACTTCAGGACAGAGCCAAGGCAATGGTCCGTAGGTGCGCCATGTTCACGAGCACCCGTAACTAGCAAAGATCCTATTGCGGAGCAAGATAGACCACTCCTGCTTACTGCAATGGGCTGACGGGTAGTACGCAACGGAGCGGAACGTGGGCCTTTTTTTCATCCATTTCAGTAACCTGACCCGACTTTGGGTATCCCTCTCACAATGTAATCAACGTTGCAGGGGGACAGTTTGTGTTAATAAATTATAATTATAAATGAGGAGAAGATTTTTACCAATAACTTTTATTTTTACGAGGATGTTTCCGTAACCGGTCTTCCGTCTCCGCACTAGTATCTTTGCTCCGCTATGGGATCTTTGGTGCGGAGACGGAAGCCGGTTATGGAAATGGGGCTGAAAATTACCCATGAATATGCCCATGACTGTACTATGTCTTTTTCGTCGAGTGGTCTATCTTGCTTGCTATAGCATCTTTGGTAACTAGGGGCCAGTGCTCCGGGTAGCGTTCTCGAAGGGGTGGGATCTATGTGAACACGTGATCTGTTGCCTGCCAACCGGGGCGGGATGGGGGCGCGATCCATGTGTGCACGTGATAGATGTGGCCGCTATCCGCTCACAGACATGCGCCCTGGCCCCTATGCAGAACCCCTGGTCTACAGCAAGCAAGAATATCACTATACAACACAAAATGCTGGAGTAACTCAGCGGGACAGTCAGCACCTATGGAGAACATGAATAGGTGACATTTTGAATTGGGACCAGTCTGAAGAAAATTCAGGTAAATAAAGCAAAAACACTTCCAAGATACAGAATGTTACAGTACCTGAATATTTAGAGATATACTGATAAGGATATTTCCAGTTATCGCTAAGATTGTTCCCAGGAGGTTTGTCTAAAGAAAAGAAAATGAGACATTGGTAAGTACAAGTGGGTAATCAGGTAAACCAATCCTACATTGGGAACAGAATTAGGCCGTTCAGCCCATCGTGTCTACTCTGCCATTCAATCATGGCTGATCTATCTTTCCTTCTCAAACCCATTTTCCTGCCTTTTCCCTATAACTTTAGACGCCCTTCCTAATCAGAAACCTGTCAATCTCCGCTTTAAATATCCCTATTGACGGCCTCTACAGCCGCCTGTAGCAATGAATTCCACATGTTCACCACCCTCTGGCGAAAGAAATTCCTCCTCATCTCCTTTCTAAAGATATGTCCTTTCTACAAACAGTAGACACAAAGAAGTGTAGATGCTGGCTATTACATAAATACAAAGTGATGGAGTAACAGTGGGTCAGGCAGCATCTCTGGAGAACACAGAGGGGAGAAAGGCATGGATCCAACAGATAATGAAGTAACGTTGACTTGGTAAACTTGGTTTATACTCTCTAGAATTTAGGAGATTGAGAGGGGATCTTATAGAAACTTACAAAATTCGTAAGGGGTTGGACAGGCTAGATGCAGGAAGATTGTTCCCGATGTTGGGGAAGTCCAGGACAAGGGGTCGCAGCTTAAGGATAAGGGAGAAATCCTTTAAAACCGAGATGAGGAGAACTTTTTTCACACAGAGAGTGGTGAATCTCTGGAACTCTCTGCCACAGAGGGTAGTTGAGGCCAGTTCATTGGCTATATTTAAGAGGGAGTTAAAAAAAAAAATGAAATGAAATGAAATGATTCAATTTATTGTCATTGTCAGTGTACAGTACAGAGACAACGAAATGCATTTTTAGCATCTCCCTTGAAAGGGAGACACAGGGCGTCGCGGTGTGCCCGCGCCTGCCGCCGTAATTACATTCCATTACAGGCAAAGGTGGGTGAAGTGTCTTGCCCAAGGACACAACGACAGTATGCACTCCAAGCGGGATTTGAACCGGCCACCTTCCGGTCGCCAGCCGAACTCTTAGCCCATTGTGCTATCTGTCTATCCGCAGTTAGATGTTAGATGTGGCCCTTGTGGCCAAGGGGATCAGAGGGTATGGAGAGAAGGCAGGTACGGGATACTGAGTTGGATGATCAGCCATGATCATATTGAATGGCGGTGCAGGCTCGAAGGGCCGAATGGCCTACTCCTGCACCTAATTTCTATGTTTCTATGTTTCTATGTTTCTATGTTGAGGTCCATTGCAGGTCGGGGCAATCAAAGCCTGGAACAGCGGGAGAGGAATGTCTGTAGAAGGGTCACGACCCGAAACATCACCTATGCATGTTCTCTCTCAAAGCCTAACTCGCTGAGTTACTCCTGCACTTTGTGTTCTTTTGTAAACTAAATGTACAATAGGTGCCAACCAGGCAATCTGGTTCTTTAGACTTTAGCAATACAGCGTGTAAAGAGGCTCTTCGGCCCACCGTGTCCGTGCCGTCCATCGATCACCGCGTACACTAACGCTATCCTACACAATGGGGACAATTTACAATTTACAGAAGCTAATGAACCTACAAACCTGCACGTCTTAGGAATGTGGGAGGAAACCGGAGCACCCGGACAAAACCCACGCTGGTCACGGGGAGAACGTACAAACTCCGTACAGAGAGCGCCTGTAGTCAGGATCGAACCTGGGTCTCTGGCGCTGTAAGGCAGTAGCTCTACCGCTGCGCCACTGTGCTGCCTTTCTCACTGAGAAAGCACTTATATAAACGTTAAAAATCACATGAGCAAAGTTAGGGCTGCCACCTCACACTCCATGGACCCAAAGATCTCTCGGTAAGTTATTAGTTTGCTGTAATTCTCCTCAAGTGCAAAAGAATAACGGGGATGGGTTGGAACTGTCTGCGAGTGGCTCATGTACAAGTTAGGCTTTATTCCTACACATGAACATACAAACAGTACTATCACTACGTTTAAGAAACATTTGGACAGGTACATGGATAGGACAGGGTTAGAGGGATATGGTTCAAACACAGGCAGGTGGGACTAGTGTAAATGGGACATGTTGGTCGGCTTTGGTAAGTTGGGCCTGAGGGCCTCTTTCCATGCTGTGTGTCCTCTGTGCCACTCTATGACTCTCCATAGGAGTTTGTGAGAATGTTAGAGAGATATTTCAGGATGAAACAGGCCCTTCGGCCCACCTCTTGCACTAACCATGGGCAGCACAGTGGCACAGCTGATAAAGCCCAGAGACCAGTGTTCGATCCTAACCTCAGGTTCTGTCTGTGTAGAGTTTGCATGTTCTCCCTGTGACCTCGTGGGTTTCCGCCATGTGCTTTGGTTTCCTCCCACATCCCAAAGATGTGTGGGTTCGTAGATTAGTTGGCCCTCTGTAAAATTGCCCCCAGTGTGTTGGAAGTGTACGTGAAAGCGGGATAACATAGAACTAGTGTGAACAGGCGTGGACTCGGACCGAATAGGCTTGCTTCCGTGCTAATCTAAACTAACAATAAACCATGGACTGGTTTTCTTTTTTTTTTGTTGCACTAATGTCTTGTATTTGTCCACAGTATTTCTCATTGTAGAATTTTGTATAATTTATGTTTCTTTGTGTTGTTTGAGTATATTTGCCTGTGATGCTTCTGCAAGCAAGATTTGCATTGAAGAGGGAAGGAATAAAGGAGGACCGCTGTGAAGGGGGACAGCTGTGAAGGGGGATGGGGAGAACAAAGGAGGAACTGTCGTGGGGGGCGGGAGGAATTTGTGACTTTGTATGTGCCCTTTATGGGCGACCATTTGCCTACCGTAGGCCAGGTGTCTAAGCAAAGAAGTTCGCTGTGACTTGTCACATGTGACAATAAAGTATTCAATTCAATTCATTTCAACCTGCACCTCACCGAACTTATGTACATGTCAGTAGATGTGCTCTAACTCGAGTCCACACCAACTCATTTCAACTAATCCCACACTAATCCCACTTTCACTCTCTATTCACATCAATGGCACAGTGGCACTGTGTTAGAGTTTGATAAGGTCCCGCACGGGAGACTGGTGACTAAAATTAGAGCACATGGTATTGGGGGTAGGGTTTGACATGGGTAGACAGGAAGCAAAGAGTAGGAGTCAACTTTTCAGAATGGCAGGCAGTGGCGAGTGGATTGCCGAAAGGCTCAGTGTTGGGGCCGCAACTATTTATCATATAATTTAATGATTTGGAAGAGGGAATTAGGAGCAACACTAGAACGTTTGCAGATGACACAAAGCTGTGTGGCAGTGTGAACTGTGAAGAGGATGTTAAGAGGTTGCAGGGTGACCTAGACAGGTTGAGTGAGTGGGCAGATGCGTGGCAGATGCAGTATAATATAGATAAATGTGATGTTATCCACTTTGGAGGCAAAAACAAGGGGGCAGATTATTATCCTAATGGGGTTAGGTTAGGTAAGGGGGAGGTGCAGCGAGACCTGGGTGTCCTTGTACACCGGTCACTGAAAGTTGGCGTGCAGGTACAGCAGGCAGTGAAGAAAGCTAATGGAATGTTGGCCTTCATAACAAGAGGATTTCAGTATAGGAGTAAAGAGGTTCTTCTGCAGGTGTATAGGGCTCTGGTAAGACTACATCTGGAGTATTGTGTACAGTTTTGGTCTCCTAATTTGAGGAAGGACATCCTTGTGATTGAGGCAGTGCAGCGTAGGTTCACGAGATTGATCCCTGGGATGGCAGGACTATCATATGAGGAAAGATTGAAAAGACTAGGCTTGTATTCACTGGAGTTTAGAAGGATGAGGGGCAATCTTCTAGAAACATATAAAATTATAAAAGGATTGGACAAGCTAGATGCAGGAAAAATGTTCCCAATGTTGGGTGAGTCCAGAACCAGGGGCCACAGTCTTAGAATAAAGGGGAGGTCATTTAACACTGAGGTGAGAAAAAACTTTATCACCCAGAGAGTTGTGAATTTGTGGAATTCACTGCCACAGAGGGCAGTGGAGGCCAAATCACTGGATGGATTTAAGAGAGAGTTAGATAGAGCTCTAGGGGCTAGTGGAATCAAGGGATATGGGGAGAGGGCAGGCACGGGTTATTGATTGGGGACGATCAGCCATGATCACAATGAATGGCTCGAAGGGCCGAATAGCCTCCTCCTGCACCTATTTTCTATGTTCCTATGTTTCTAAGTTGCTTATTCACTCTGACAGTGGAGTTAGGCCCAGGACAGAAAGGTCAGAATGAGAATGGGAATGGGAGTTAAAGTGTTTGGCATAGGCCAAGGCAGACTGAGCGAATGCTGGAGTAACTCAGCAGGACAGGCAGCAACCCTGGATAGAAGGAATGGGTGATGTTTCAGGTCGAGACCCTTCTTCAGATTGAGAGTCAGGGGCGAGGGAGACATAGAGATAAGGAAAGGTAAGATGTGAAAACGGGACATCAAAGAAGATGGGGCTCAAGGAAAATGTAGAATAGATCACTGTTAGCTCGGAGAAGTTGACAATGAAGCAGAAAGAGATAGATTTTAATCAGGGGGACAGTCAGACTGGTTGGAGGGCTCGGAAGGGGGAGGGATGGAAAGAGAGGGAGAGCAAGGGTTATTTGAAGTTAGAGAAGTCAATAGAATCACCTTAGGAACTTAGGAGGCTTGTTTCTCACCATTGTGTTTGGTCTCCCTAGCTCGACTGTTTCTCCACTGCCTTACATGGTGAGGAATTCTACAGGGACTATTGCCTCAGCAAAGTACGACACTATTCAGGTGTACAAATGACTTGTACTAGAGCCTCTCACAGCCAGTTCCAACCCATCCCAAGCCTCAGGGCTTACAATATTTTCCCTACACCATCCATGCATATATATTGCATTCAGATCTTATAGAGGTATACAAATTCATCAGAGGATTGAGAGAAATAGATCGGTTAGACCAGGGGTGGGGAACCTTTTCATGTTGGAATGCCGCATTAAGTTAGCTGTTAGTCAGGTCTGAAGAAGGGTCTCGACCCGAAACGTCGCCTATTTCCTTCGCTCCATAGATGCTGCCTCACCTGCCGAGTTTCTCCAGCATTTTTGTCTACCTTCGATTTTCCAGCATCTGCAGTTCCTTCTTCAATGTACTTGTACTAGAGCCACTCACAGCCAGTTCCAAACCATCCCAAGCCTCAGGGCTCACAATATTTTCCCTACACTGCCACTCAGAGAGTGGTGGCTGTGTGGAATGATCTTCCAGTGGAAGTGGTGGAGGCAGGTTCGATTTTATCATTTAAAAATAAATTGGATAGGTATATGGACGGGAAAGGAATGGAGGGTTATAGTCTGAGTGCAGGTGGGTGGGACTAGGGGAAAGTAAGTGTTCGGCACGGACTTGAAGGGCCGAGATGGCCTGTTTTCCGTGCTGTCATTGGTATATGGTTATATGGTTAAATAAAAATAAAAGGATTTGTTCTACAAAATTTGGATTCATTCAAAAGGCCCGCACTTAAAGGCCTAGAAGGCCATAGGTTCCCCACCTCTAGGTTAGACGCACAGAGTCTCTTGCCCAGAGGAATCGATAACCAGAGGACATAGGTTTAAGATGAGGTGTTTTATTGTGGTAAGTAAAAATGGGCAGTACCTAAATAGTGAATGGTACGACCCTGGTGAGTGTTGTAGAACAGAAGGATCTAGTAGTGCAAGGGGTACATAGTTCCTTGAAAGTGGAGTCACAGGTAGATAGGGTGGTCAAAAAGGCTTTTGACACATTGGCCTTCATCAAGGTATTGAGTATAGAAGTTGGGAGGTCATGTTTTCAGTTATATAAGGCCTATGTGAGATGCATTTAGAGTATGCAGTTCTGGGCACCATGTTACAGTAAAGATGTTGTCAAGTTGTAACGGGTGCAGAGAGGATTTACGAGGGTGTTGCCAGGACTCGAGGGCCAGAACTATAAGGAGAGGTTGAGCAGGTTAGGACTCTATTCCTTGGAGCGCAGGAGCATGATGGGGTGATCTTATAAAGGTGTACAAAATCATGAGAGGAATAGATCAGGTAAACACACAGAGTCTCTTGCCTAGTGTAGGGAATTGAGAACCAGAGGACATAGTGTAAGATGAGGGGAGAAACATATAATAGAGGTAACTTTTTTACACAAAGGGTAGTGTATGGGACGAGCTTCCGGAGGAGGTAGTTAACTTTTTTACACAAAGGGTAGTGTATGGGACGAGCTTCCGGAGGAGGTAGTTGAGGCAGGGCCTACGCAACATACAAGAAACAGATACATCGATAGGACAGGTTTAGAGGGATATGGGTCAAAAGCTAGGCTGGTGGGACTAGTGTAGACGCGGCATGTTGGTCGGAATCTGAATGTTGGTCGGTGTGGGCAAGTTGGGCCGAAGGGCCTGTTTGACAATGACTGGATGCAGCGGTATTTTGATGTTTGCACTATCTGTTACTTGTGTGCGGTTTGATTGTGCTCGTGTATAGAATGATTTGACTGGATATCACTCAAACAAACGCTTTTCCCTGTATCTCGGCACAAGTGAGAATAATAAACCAATACCGATACGCGTTGGAGGTCCCACAGAACCTGCCTCTGTCCACAAACTGGTGATGGTCCACGCCAGTAACACAAGGAATGAACTGCTCCCCACACTGATGCTCATTGTTCATCAGACCACAACAGGTCTATTGTACAGACTCTAACCACACACTGGAGGCTGGGTGGTGGGGAGTGAAAGACCAGCTGTCCCAAACTGGCACAGGCCCCAGTCCCTCCCACTAAACTCCTCATCATCCCTGCCCATCCAATCATTCTATCATCTCAGGCAGAGTTACATAATTTGCTTCTTCAGACTGCTGCCCCTAGTTCAACTATGCCCTCACCAACTAGTGAGCGGCCCTGACCATTGTTACTTTTTATTGCATATCTTTCATTCATTTGTTCTATATCTCTTTACATCACTGTCTGCAGTATATCTCTCATTTCCCTTTCCCCGGACTCTCAGTCTGAAGAAGGGTCTCGACACGAAATGTCGCCTTTTTCTTTTCTCCAGAGATACTGCCTGACCCGCTGAGTTACTCCAATTTTTAGTGTCTACCATCTACCTCATTGGAGACCCTCGGACTATCTTTAATCGGACTTTACTGGACTTTATTTTGCACTAAACATTATTCCCTTTACCCTGTATCTATACACAATGGCCGGGCAGCTCGATCGTAATCATGCACAGTCTTTCCACTAATAGGGGGGGACTGCAGGTAGGTAAAGGCAAGAACAAATAGTTTTTCCGCTGACTGGATAGCACTCAACCTGACAATAAACTACAAGAGCAAAGATAGACACAAATTGCTGGAGTAACACACCAGGTCAGGCAGCATCTCTGGAGAAAAGGAACAGATGACGTTTCGGGTCGGAACCCTTCTTCAGACCGAAAGATATAGGGGGAGAGAATGGAAACAAGAAAAGGCCAGAATGAAACAGGGCCAGCAAAAGATAACCACAGGAAGGGTAGAGTGCATAATGAGCCAGCGTTGGCAAGGGGAAGATGTGCTAACGAGAGGGATACAAGGATGCTAACAGTGGAACTGGTAGGTTGACTAAGGTGGGGGATGGGGGAGAGAGAGGGGAGGGGAGGGAATGCAGGAACACAAAAACCTAGGCTGGCACGTCAGTGTAGTACTGAGTGAAGCCAGCGCTGGCAATGGTGCCACCTTACACTGTTAAGTTGTGGCCTTTTGTCCCTCTGTCTATCTCCCCCTCCCTCTCTCCCTATCCTCACACTCTCATCTTTATCTCCTCTAATTTCTCCTATTTCCGCACTCTCCGCTGCTTTCCCTCCCTCCTCTCTCTCTCTCTCTCCTCCCTCTATATCCTCTCTTTTTCTCCCCTCTCTGTCCCCTTCACCTCACTCTCTCTCCTTACGCTTCTCTCTCCTTATCTCACGTTCTCTCTCTCCTCAGTCTCTCCACTCTCTTTCCTCTATCCTCTCTCCTCACCCTCTCTCTCTCACCCCCCCCCCCCCCCCCCCCCCCTCCCTCCCCCCCCCCCTCTATCTCTCTCTCATTGTCTTTGGAAGTATTTGGAATACTGTGTGCAATTCTAGCCACCCCATTACAGGAAAGATGTGGAGGTTTTAGGGAAGGGTGCGGTGGTGGTTTACAAGGCTGAGACGTGCCCTGCATGTGGGGTGCAAGCAGGGTTGGCTGGGACGGAATACACAGAGCTGCTCTGCTGCTGCATGCTTGTGCAAAGCCCAATAATGAGCTGGAAGGACAGGCTGGACCACCTTGCTAACCCGCTGCTGCTCTGCCATTTCAGCGATGCTGACTTTACGAGAATGATCCCGGGGATGATGGGGTTAACGTACGATGAGCCTTTCGTGGCGCTGGGCCTCTACTTGCTGGAGTTGAGAAGGATGAGTTCTTCTATTGAAACTGGCCAAATTGGGAGAGGCCTGGATAGAGTCGATGTAGAGAGGATGATTCCACTAGTGGGAGAGTCCAGGACCAGAGGGCACAGCCTCAGAAAAACAGGACGTATCTTTAGGAAGGAGATGAGGAGGAATTCCTTTAGTCAGGTGATGGTAAATCTGTGGAATTCATCGCCAGGCCAAGTCAATGGGTATTTTTAAGGCAGTGATTGGCAGATACATACTATGTACAGGTGTCAGGGATTATGAGGAGAAGGCAGGAGAATGGGGTAGAGCGGGAAAGATAGATCAGCCATGATTGAATGGTGGAGTAGACATACGAGTTTGTAGGTTAATTGGCCTCTGTAAATTGCCCCTAGTGTGTAGGATATTGCTAGTATACGGGATGATCACTGGCTGGCCTGGACTAGCTGGGCCAAAGGGCCTGTTTCCATGCTGTATCGTTAACTACAACTTTTACCGCTGTACCATAGAGAGTATCCTGACCACCTGCTTCACAGTATGGTACAGCAGCTGCACTGCTGCGGACAGGAAGGCACTACAACGGGTGGTGAAAACCGCGCAGCACATCATCGGTGCCCCGCTCCCTGCCATGGATGCCCTCCACCGAAAGCGGTGTCTGAGTCGGGCTGGGAAGATCATCAAAGACCCCTCACACCCCAACCATGGACTGTTTGCCCTCCTCCCATCAGGGAGGCGGTACAGGAGCCTCAGGTCACGTACCAGCAGGATGAGGAAAAGCTTCTATAACAACACAATCACACTGCTGAACTCGGAGTCCCGACGATAGACTTCTCTGGTCCCTCCGTCCCCCTTTGTTTAATCATTCTGTATTTCCTGATTATTCTGTATCTTCTCTCTTCTCTCTTTCTATTTTTTTCTTGTTTTTTCTCTTTATGTACAACTACTACGGTCTGACGCAAAACTGCATTTCGTTGTACTGATACTTGTATTTGTGCGATGACATTAAAGTTGAATTGAATTGAATTGAATTGAATCTCCAGTCTAAAGTGTCTAAAGCAGCCAAGGCCAGGATTGAACACAGGATCTGGTGCAATGAGGCGGCAGCGCTATTGGTCGTGCCGCGCTGCTCTAGATGATCAGCAGAAGGAGACAGATAGGGAGATGGTCGACCAACTTGCGATCTCTGTGAGAGAGTTGGCACGCAGTGGACTGAACGGCCACATCTCTCCCAGATTCTATATATTCTGGATCAATGCCAGACAGAGGGGTGTGGAATGTGCAAGTAGGAATCAGATTGCGCTTTTGTTTTTAGTAAAGCTCTCTTCAGGTACACCTCTCTCCACGCTACACCAGGTTATGCACCTCCCTGCCACAGTTTACTTTAGTTTAGCATAAGAGATACCGCGCGGAAACAGGCCCTCGAGCCAACAGATTCCATGCCGACCTGCCATCCCTTTACACGAGCACTATCCTACACACACTAGGGACAATTTACAATTCCTACCGAAGCCAATTAACCTGCAAACCTGTGTGTCTTTAGATTGTGGGATGAAACCAGAGCACCCGGAGACAACGCACGCAGTTACAGGGAGAGTGTACGAACTCCGTACAGACAGCACCCGTAGTCAGGATCCAACCCAAGTCTCTGGCGCTGTAAGGCAATAACTCTACCGCTGCGCCACCGTGTCGCCCCAAAGTGTTCGAACTCACTTTCCCTTGCAGAAATTGTATCCATTTTCAAGCTAGAAAGTTACAAGTCTGCTTCCGTTTGTTCATGAATTAAAATATAACGCAGATTTTTGTTTAAACTTCACAGATGACATTTGTATCAGTAAGTGCTTTTTTTCTTATTATAATGAAAAATGACCCCTGCCCCAAACACCCCGTTTGCTGGCTCAAGGGCCTATTTCTGCTATGTACCTCTAAAGTCTAAAGTCTCTGACAGTGGATCTGAAGCCAACAAGGAAGTGAGATAACAACTCTCCCAGGGTTGGCTTAGATCCAAAAAAATACCTGCCTGGATGCCCAGGACAAAAAGTTCATTAAAATGAAAATGTTCTTTCCACAGCTCAATTTCTTGAGTCAGTTTAAGAATTGTAAATAGGAAATTCTCCTCCATCGACAGCATCCACCAGGCGCTGCCTCCAGAAGGTGGCATCTAACATCAATGATCCCCACCATTGGGCCATGGTTATCGTCGGGCAGGAGGTACCGAAGCCTGAAGTCCCACATCACCAGGTTCAGGAACACCTACTTCCTATAACCATCAGGTTTAGTTTACTTTAAAGATACAGCACAGAAACAGGCCTTTCAGCCCACCATGTCCACGCAGACCAGCGATCCCCGTTCATTACCGCTATCTTACACACTAGGAACAATTTACAATTTGTAACCGAAGCCAAAGTAAACAACAAAGTGTGTGGGAGGAATCTGGAACACCCGGAGAAAACCTACTCAGTCACGGGGAGAATGTACAAACTCCGTACCGACAGCACCCGTAGTCAGGATCGAACCCGGGTCTCTGGCGCTGTAAGGAAGCGACTCTACCACTGTGCCACCGTGCTGGCCTAGTTGTTGAAATGACCCACACAAGCCTAATGCTACATCGGCAACGCATCACTATGGACTACCTCTTGCACCACTATTGATTTGGTTTTTTTCCAAACGATGTTTTATGTTAGGATTGTACAAGATGTTGGTAAGGCCGCATTTGAAGTGTTGTGTTTGGTTTTAGTCACCCTGCTTCAGAAAGGGTGTTGTTCAGCTGGCAAGATTGCGGAGAAGGTGTATAAGGATGTTGTCAGGACTTCAGGGCCTGAGCTGTGGGTAGATGCTGGACAGTCTAGGACTTTATTCCTTGACAACAGGAGGATGAGGGGTGATCTTATAGAAGTGTACCAAATCATGATTGGACTAGACAGGGTCTTTTACCCAGAATAGGGGAATCAAGAACCAGAGGTCATATGTTTAAGGTGAGAGGGAAAAGATTTAATAGGAGCCTGAGGGGCAACTTTTTCACACAGAAGGTGGTGGGTATATTGAACGAGCTGCCAGGTTGTTGAGGCAGAAACTATAACAGAATTTAAAGGGAATTCGGATAGGTACGTGGATAGGAAATGTTTCGAGGGATGCAGACAGGTGGGACTAGTGTAGAGGGGCATCTTGTTTGACATGGGCAAGTTAGGCCGAAGGGGATGTTTCCGTGCCGTATGACTCTATGTTTTTTGCATTAATAGCTTATTTCATTTGTACAGTCTTCTTTCTGTTTGTATTTTATGAGTCATTTATGTATAGTTTATGTATAATTTGTATTTTTCTGTGTTGTCTGAGTCTATGTGCCTGTGTTGCTGGTGCTAGCAAGATTGTCATTGTGCCTGTACCTCACCATACTTGTGGGGTGGGAGATTGCAACCTTCACGTGGTCCGCCCTGTTTCGACAAATGCAATCAACCCGGCGTGCACAATCAAATAAGTTCAAATAGACCAAGTTGTCCTACAACTTTAGGCTGTGCACACCATACGCAAGAAGAACAAGACCATACTGGTGCAGATGACAATAAACTTGAAGGAGGCTGTTTCATTGCCAGGCTAGTGAGAGATGGGAGACCATCTACTGTATCTGTTGTTCAAGATGTGGACTCTTATACATCTGCGAGATCAAACACAGACTGGACGATCGTTTTGCTGAACACCTTCGCTCAGTCCGCCTGGACCTACCTGATATCTCGGTTGCTAAACACTTTAATTCTCCTTCCCATTCCCACACTGATCTTTCTGCCCTAGGCCTCCTCCATTGCCAGTGAGGCTAAACGCAAATTGGAGGAACAGCATCTCATATTTCGCTTGGGCAGCTTACAGCCAGGGGTATGAATATTAATTTCTCTAATTTCAAGTACCCCTTGCATTCCCCCTCTCTTTGTCCCTCCCCCACCCAAGTCATACCATATTTTCTTTATCACCTAGCAAACAATGGCCTGTTTCCTTTATCATTTTAATTTTTTGCATATCTTTCATTCATTTTTATATCTCTCTGCAGCATTGTTTTGTTTCCCTTTCCCATGTCACCTGTTCCTTCTCTCTGGTTCTGGACATTTGACAATAAAACACTCTTGACTCTTGACAACTTCAATTATATTTCAGTGTTTGAATATAAAAGGCTTTGCAAACTCTGCAATTAATGAAATGAGTGCAATCCACTTTATCTCCTCAACAGTGCAATGTTGGATATTAACATTGAACGCTCTGTGGCAGCTCTAAATACCATCACAGGCTGTAAGCCAAAATTAGAGGCTATCTCTAGCAATGATGCATCTCCAACGATACATGTCCACCGATACATGTCCACAGGGAAATTCATCCCTGTCCATCTCCCAGATGCTCTTTGTATTGGCAAGGAGTCTATAAGTCAATAAGGACAGCACAATGGTGCAGTGTAGAGTTGCTGCCTCACAGTGCCAGAGACATGGGTTCAATCCTGAACCTGGGTGCAGTCTGCATGGAGTTTGTACATTCTACCTGTGACCATTCATTTGCAAGTTGAATCGGTAGTAAGGAAGGAAAATGCAATGATAGCATTTATTTCGAGAGGACTAGAATATAATAAAAACAGGCTTGTAATGCTGAGGCTTTATAAGGCACTGGTTAGACTGCATTTGGAGCATTGTGAATATTTTTGACTCCTGTATCTGAGGAAGGATGTGCTGGTGTTGGAGAGGGTCCAGAGGAGGTTTACAAGAATGATCGCAGGAATGTTTGGGTTAACATATGATGAGCGTTTGAAGGCACTGGGCCTGTACTCGCTGGAGTTTAGAAGGGTCATAGTCATAGAGTCATAGAGTGATACAGTGGAAACAAGCCCTTCGGCCCAACATGTCCCAGCTACACTAATCCCATCTGCCCGTGTTTGGTCCATATCCCTCCAAATGGCCCTATCCATTTATCTGTTTGTTTCTTAAATATTGGGATAGTCCCTGCCTCAACTTCATTCTCTGGCAGTTTATTCCATTCACGCACCACCCTATGCGTGAAAAGGTTACCCCCTCAGATTCCTATTAAATCTTTTCCCTTTCACCTTGAACCTATGTCCTCGGGTCCTACTCTAAGCTTGGGACTCCGTGCCTCTACCTGATCTAATCCTCTCATGATTTTATACACTTCTAAAATCACCCCCCATCCTCCTGCGCTCCAAGGATTAGAGTCCCAACCTACTCAACCTCTCCTTATAGCTCAGACCTTCTAGTCCTGGCAATATCCTCGTAAATCTTCTCTGTACCCTTTCCAGCTTGACAACATCTTTTCTATTGCATGGTGCCCAGAATTGAACACAATACTCTAAATGCAGCCTCACCAACGTCTTATACAACTGCAACATGACCTCCCAATTTCGATACTCAATACTCTGCCTGATGAAGCCCAATGTGCCAAAAACTTTTTGACCACCCAAACTACCTGCGACTCCACCTTCAAGGAACCCAACTCCTAGATCCCTCTGCTCTACAACACTCCCCGAAGCCCGACCATTCACTGTTTAGGTCCTGCCAATGTTAGACTTCTCGAAATACAACACCTCATATTTCTCTGTATTAAATTTCATCAACCATTCTTCAGCCCATGTGGCCAATGGATCAATATCCTGCTGCAAATTTTCACAACCATCTTCACAATCTGCAAAACCACCAACTTTTGTACAATCTGCAAATTTGTTCATTTGCCGTGTATGTCAATGGTTTTTGGGAGAAGGCAGGAGTAGGCGGTAGGCAGCGCGATTCCCCGGTAGGCGGCGCGACTCTCGTCAGCAGCGGCCTCTGCAGCCCGTCCGCGTTTTTATTATTTTTTGTCTATGTTTCTATGTAGTTTTTGTTATTTTTTGTTGGGGTGTGTGTGTGGGGGGGGTGGGGGTGGGGTGGGAGGGAGGGGGTAACTTTTAAATCTCTCCCTGCACGGGAGACCCGACCTTTTCTTGTCGGGTCTCCGTTGTCGTTGGGGCTGCAATGAGGAGCGGCCTCCAACAGGAGAAGACCGGGGACTCTGGTGCCGACGACTCACCTCACCGTCGCGGAGCTGGCCGAGTCCAGAGCGGGTGGAGCGGTGGTGGAGCGCTGCTGCTGCTGCGGCCCGACCTCCGGAGATTCGGAGGCTGCAACTGCGGGTCTGGCGGACGGTGGCACCGGGAGCCCGCGGGTCCCTGGAGGGAGCCCGCTTTTCAGGGCTTCTCCCGCCCGAGTTGCGGGGTTGAAGAGCTCCTGGAGCGGGGCCTTACAGCACCGTCCCGCGCGGCTTGGAATGGCTGCGGGACTCTGCGAGCGCACACCGGGGGCTCTAACATCAAGATCCCGGTGTGCGACCTTGCACTACCCGGTGTGGCTTTAATGGCCGCGGGACAATCGCCATCGCCATCGCCAGCCGGGGGCTTTGACTTTGACATCGGGGGAGGGAGAGTGCAGTGGAGAGATACGTTTTTTTGGCCCTCCATCACAGCGATGTGATGGATGTTTATGTAAAATGTAAATTATGTTGTGTCTGGGGTCTATTTGTTTGTAATGTATGGCTGCAGAAACGGCATTTCGTTTGGACCTCAAGGGGTCCAAATGACAATTAAATTGACTCTTGACTCTTGAGAATGGGGTTGAGAGGAAAAGATAGATCAGCCATAATTGAATGGTGGAGTAGGCTTGATGGGTCGAATGGCCTAATTCTGCTCCTATAACTTATGAACATGAACTTATTCTGGATGCTCCAGTTTTCTCCCAAATTCCAAAACCATGCGGGTTTGTCGGTTAGTTGTATTCTGTACATTGTCCCTAGTGTGTAGGATAGTACTTGTGTATGCGGTAATTGCTGGCCAACATAGGCTCGGTGGGCCGAAGGGCCTGTTTCCACGCTGTATCTCTAAATTTAGTCGGGTGTACATTCACCACGGTGGGCCTGGTCCACACTTGGCGAGGCCCCTCAGCGTGCTAACCGGGAGGAGGAGGGGTGATTGCTGGTCGACGTGGACCCCACTTGGCTGTCTAATCCAGAGTCTAGTGCTATGTTACACCCTGTACTCTCAGAATGACCTTCCCTCGGACAGCTCACTCCTGTGCCAGCGTTCTGGGTGATAGGTTAGCACAAAATCCCTGCCATCTGCAGTGAATCATAGGCTCCTGCAGCAGAGAAACAGGCCCTTCAGCCCAACTTGTCCATGCTGACACTATGGGCAGCACAGTGGCACAGTGGTAGATTTGTTGCCTTATGCCCCTGTCCCACTTAGGGAACCTGAACGGAAACCTCTGGTGACCTTGCCCGCGACCCAAGGTTTCCATGAGGTTGCCGGGGGTTTTGGTCACACGCCTGGAAAGCCTCGACCTGGATCGACCGAAGCGTGAGCTGCATCTACCGACCAAAGATCCTACAGGATCTTTGCTACCGACCGCACACACACACACACACACACACACATCGCACAGGTGGGGGCCATGGAGAGCGGAGGAGCGCTGTCTGCACGATGAAGAGGAAGGTAAACGGCTGCCACAGAGCACGGTAAGTCCTTTAGAGAGCGTGGGAGGGAGGGAGGAAGAGAATGGGGAGAAGGGGAAAGAAGGGGAGAGAAGGAGAGAGAGAAGGGGGAGAGAAGTGGGGAAGAAGTGGAGAGAGAAGTGGGGAAGAAGTGGAGAGAGAAGTGGGGAGAAGGGGAGGAGAAGAATGAGTGCCAGTTCCACCATTGTGATGGAGTCATGAAGCATGGAAACAGGTCCTTTGGCCCATCTCGTTCATGTCAACAGAGATGCCCCATCCATGCGAGTTCCATTTGCCCATAATTTGCCCGGCAGTTGGGACATGATGTTGCAACTGTACACTCAGTAGAATACATTGCTGTACACTCAGAATACTGTACTGTACACTCAGTAGAATACTCACTGATTGACCTGCTACAAGAAGGATGACATTACATTGGAAACGGTAGAAATGAAGATTCACGAGCAAGTAACCGGGTTTGTAGGGTTTGATATATATGTGAAGGCTGGATCGGATGGATCTAGTTTCCCTGGAGTGCAGGGGGCTGAGGGGTGACCTTGTAGAGGTTTATAAACTCATGAGGGACAAGATAAATTGAACAACCACAGTCTTTTCCCCAGAGTAGAGAAGTCTAAAAGTGAAAGTGTACAGGGTTAAAGTTAGAGGGGAAAGATTTAATAGGAACTTAAGGAGAACCTTTTTCACACAGAGAGTGGTGCTCATATGCAACAAGTTGCCAGAGGAAGATTAGTTTAGAGATGCAGCTTGGTACCAGGCCCTTTGGCCCACCGAGTCCACACTAACCATCGATCACCCATACCATAGTTCGATGTCACCCATACTACACTAGGGGCAATTAACCTATATGTAAACATCTCCATGGATAGGTGGTTCTCAGGTCGGGTCCACTCCCTAGACTAGATAAGATAATGTGAGGTTATCCATTTTGGTGGCAAAAACCTAAAGCAGACTATTATCTAAATGGTGGCAAGAAAGGGGATAGCAGCGAGACCTGGTGTCATGGTACACCAGTCATTGAAGGTAGGCATGCAGGTGCCGCAGGCAGTAAAGAAAGCGACTGGTATGTGAGCTTTCATTGCAAAAGGATTTGAGTATAGGAGCAGGGAGGTTCTACTGCAGTTGTACAGGGTCTTGGTGAGACCACACCTGGAGTATTGCGTACAGTTTTGGTCTCCAAATTGAGGAAGGCTCGAAAATGTCCTGCACCTTTCTATGTTTCTATGTTTCTGATCTCCTGAAGAAGGGTGCTACCTAACCTTTCCATGATCTCCAGAGGTGCTACCTAAGCCACCTTCTGTTTAGTTTAGTTTATTGTCACATGTACCAAGGTACAGTGAATTTGTTGTTGTTGTGTGCTATCCAGTCAGTGGAAAGACTGTACATGATTATAATCATGCTGTCCACAGTGTCCAGATACAGGATAAAGGGAATAATGTTTAGTCCAAGATAAACAACAGTAAAGTCTGATTATAGATAGTACGAGGGTCTCCATTGAGGTGATGGGAGGTCAGGACTGTTCTCTAGTTGTTGATAAAATCAACATGTCCCAGCTATACTAGTCCAACCTGCCTGCGTTTGGTCCATATCCCTACAAACCTGTCCTATCCATATACCTGCCTAACTACCTCTTAAAAGTTGGGATAATCCCAACCTCGACTACCTCCTCTGGCAGCTTGTTCCATACACCCACCACTCTTTGTGAGAAAAAGTTACCCCTCAGATTCCTATTAAATCTTTTCCCCTTCTACCTTAAGCCTATGTCCTCTGGTCCTTGATTCACCTTCTCCGAACAAGAGACTCTGTGCATCTACCCAACCTATTCCTCTCATGATTTTATACACTTCTATAAGATCACCCCTCATCCTCCTGCACTCCACGGAATAGAGACCCAGCCTACTCAACCTTTCCCTATAGCTATGATCCTCTGGCCCTGGCAACATC
This sequence comes from Leucoraja erinaceus, assembly GCF_028641065.1. Taxonomy (NCBI): domain Eukaryota; kingdom Metazoa; phylum Chordata; class Chondrichthyes; order Rajiformes; family Rajidae; genus Leucoraja; species Leucoraja erinaceus. The sequence goes on from NC_073380.1 coordinate 55,359,117, forward strand.
CTTGTAAATCTTCTCTGTTCCCTTTCCAGCATAATAACGGTTTACAACATTGTTTACAAAATATCCTCAGCGAAGAAGCGACGACTGACGCAAACTACGTGTGGGGGGTGGAAGCAGTGACTCAGAGCATGTTTAAAGTATTGAGACAGGCACTTATATCTCCAAGACAGAGAGCTAATGGGCCATACTGAGTAATTAGATCAGTATAGGTAGGTACTTGTTGGTCAGCATGGACAGGTTGACTGTGCTGTAGAACTCTATAACACAATGAACTATCTGAGGATATGTATTAGCAGAGGGCTTGTAAGTTCCTGTGTACTAATCCCAAATTAGAGACAAACCAAACTGCATTTACATTCATTATTGCCACCTGTATCGAGTTACAGTGAAAAAGTTCATAAATTCTAGGAGCAGAAGTAGGCCATTCGGCCAATCAAGTCTACTCTGCCTTTCAATCATGGCTGATCTATCTTTCCCTCTCAACCCCATTCTCCTGCGTTTCTCCCTGTAACATTGGGTAGAACATTGTTGTGCATGCCATTCAATCAAATCAGATAATACTATGCATTGGGCGGCACAGTACAGTTGCTGCCTCACAGCGCCAGAGACCCGGGGTTTGATCCTGACTGCGGGTGCTGGCTGTACGGAGTTTGCACGTTCTCCCTGTGACCACATGGGTTTTCATCGGGTAATCCGGTTTCCTCCCACACTCCAAAGACGTGCAGTTTTGTAGGTTAATTGACTTTGGTTAAATTGTCCTTAGTGTGTGGGATAGTGGTAGTGTACGGTGGTCGATAGTCGGCGGTGGACTGCATGCCTATTGTTTCTCTAAACTAAACTAAACTAAATACAATCAAGTCAAACTCAAGCACAATAGATAGAGCAAGGGGGGAGGGGGGAGATACAGAGTGCAGAATATAGGTCTCAGCATTGCAACAGCTCAATATATGCAATGGGGTAGAGGTGAATCAGACAGTACCCTAGATAATGGAAGGACCATTCAGAAGCCTGATAACAGAGGGCAAGAAGCTGTTCCTAAGCCTGGAGATGAGTCAAGTCTGATTATGTTGGCTGCTTCTCTTGTGTGATGGACTGGGCTACATCTGAAACTCTGCAGTTTCTTACGGTCTTTGGCAGTGCTGTTCCCAAACCAAGCTGTGATGCAACCTGACAGTATGTTTCCTTCTTGATGGACTTTGATGCAATGGGCCTGTACTCGCTGGAGTTTAGAAGGATGAGGGGACACCTCATTGAAACTTATCAAATAGTGAAAGGCCTGGATGGAGTGGATGCAGAGAAGATGTTTCCACTGGTGAGAGAGTCTAGGACCAGAGTCCATACCCTCAGAATTAAAGGACAAAACTTTAGAAAGATGAGGAGGATTTCCTTTAGTCAAAGTGTGGCAAATCTGTGGAGTTCATTGCCACAAAAGGCTGTGAAGACATTGGGTATTTTTAAAGCGGAGATTGACATATTTTTGATCAGTAAAGGTGTCAGGGGTTATGGGGAGAAGGCAGCAGGATGAGTTTGAGAGGGAAAGATAGATCAGCCATGATTGAATGGCGGAGTAGGCTTGTTGGACTAATTCTGCTCCCATAACTTATGAACTTTCTATGGTGCATCTGTAGGAGTTTGTAAGAGTCTTTGGAGACATGCTGAGTCTCTCAGGAAGCAGAGACTTTGCTTGGGTGTGCCTTCTTGGCTGTGGCTTCAATCAATGTTGAACGCACAACTATCACCTTTTGAGACAGCTCACCGCAGCTCACAGCAACTCCATGTATGAACAAAATTAAAACTCATATCTCCTCTGCGTCTTCCAAATTTTTAATAATATATTCTTCTTGGTCAGATACTTGATTAATTCTTTTTTAAGTGATGTGCATCAAGGGCTGTTGAAAATACCTCTGATTGAACAGATTGAATAAAAATCTCTCTCCCAGCTGTTCCAGTTTAATTAAATCATTGGCACTGTGCAACGTTTTGGCAGGGGAAATGTTTGCATTAGTCAGAGTGAAGGAGGTGTACATTGTGAGTCACAGACAAGCCTGTTTAAGGACTATCTTATCTGGGCTGGTTATTTGTTTTCTGTGAATTAAGAGAATGTGGCCTTAAAAAAAATGCAGAGTGCTCTAATCATTGTGTAACAAAAATCGCAGCCAAGCTCATCGATGGTAATTTCAGGAATCCTATTGATGGATGGGATTGGGGCAAAGAGGATCAGTGGCTGGGCGGCACGGTGATTCAGCAGCAGAGCTGTTGCCTTACAGCGCCAAAGACCCAGGTTCGATCTGCATGGAGTTTGTACGTTCTCCATGTGACTGCATGGGTTTTCCCCGGGTGCTCCGGTTTCCTCCCACACTCCAAAAACGTACAGGTTTGTAGGTTAATTGGCTTTGTTAAAATTGTAAATTGTCCCTAAAGTGTAGGATATTGCTTGTGTAATGGGCGATCGCTGGTCAGCACGGACTCAGTGGGCTGAAGGGCCCCTATTTGCGCTGTATCTCTAACTGCATATCTGTGTGTCAATCCAAAAATCTCTTAAATCTCACTATCATTTCACTGTCGGTTTTAGAATCTTCTAGCCTGGGAAAAAGTCTGTGAGCATTCACTTCATCCATGTCCCTTGCAATTTTGTACACCTCAATAAGCTCACAGATGGCCATGGGTGGTGCAGTGGTAGAGCTGCTGCCTCATAGCGCCAGAAACCTGGGTTTGATCCTGCCCTTGGCTGCTGTCTGTACGGAGTTTGTACGTTCTCCTTGGATCGCGTGGGATTCCTCTGACACTCCAAAGCCAGACAGGTTTGTACGTTCAGAAAAAAATCTACATTGTCCCTCATGTGTAGGATAGTGCTCGTGTACAGGGATCACTGGACTCGGTGGGCCGAAGGCCTTGTTTACCCACTATATCTCCAAAGTGTGAGTCTTTAGGAGAGGGCAAGTATCATGGGAGATATTACTCCCTCAGACTAAGACCAAAAGTCAGAGGAGGCCGTTTGGCTCATTGAGTCTACTCCGCCATTCGATCATGGCTGATCTATTTTTCTCTCTCAACCACATTCTCCTGTCATCTACCCATAACTCTAAACACCCTTATTAATCAATCTCCGCTTTATAAATACGCAATAATAGGTACGCATGGTGGTGCAGTGGTACAGTTGCGGCCTCCATGTTTGTGGCAATGAATGTCACAGATTCACCACCTTCTGGCTCAAGAAATTCCTCCTCATCTCCTTTCTAAAGGTACGTCCATTTATTCTGAGTTTGCACATTCTGGTCCCAGACTGTCCTATTATTGGAAACATCGTTTCCACATCTACTCTATTTGGTATTCCATTATTCGATAGGATTTAATGCGATTCCCTCCCTCATCCTTCTAAACTCCAGCAAGTACAGACCCAGAGACACCAAACCCTCCTCATACATCAACCCAATCATCCCGAGATCATTCCCATAAAGCTCCTCTGGACCCCCTCCAATGCTAATGTGAATGGAATGTTAGGTTTCATAGCAAAAGGATTTGAGTATAGGAGCAGGGAGGTTCTACTGCAGTTGTACAGGGTCTTGGTGAGACCACACCTGGAGTATTGCGTACAGTTTTGGTCTCCTAATCTGAGGAAAGACATTCTTGCCATAGAGGGAGTACAGAGAAAGTTCACCAGACTGATTCCTGGGATGTCAGGACTTTCATATGAAGAAAGACTGGATAGACTCGGCTTGTACTCGCTAGAATTTAGAAGATTGAGGAGGGATCTTATAGAAACTTACAAAATTCTTAAGGTGTTGGACAGGCTGGATGCAGGAAGATTATTCCCGATGTTGGGGAAGTCCAGAACAAAGGGTCATAGTTTAAGGATAAGGGGGAAATCTTTTAGGACCGAGATGAGAAAAACATTTTTCGCACAGAGAGTGGTGAATCTGTGGAATTCTCTGCCACAGAAGGTAGTTGAGGCCAGTTCATTGGCTATATTTAAGAGGGAGTTAGATGTGGCCCTTGTGGCTAAAGGGATCAGGGGGTTTGGAGAGAAGGCAGGTACAGGATACTGAGTTGGATGATCAGCCATGATCATATTGAATGGCGGTGCAGGCTCGAAGGGCCGAATGGCCTCCTCCTGCACCTATTTTCTATGTTTCTATGTGTCTATCATTCCTCAGTTATAGGGCCCCAAACCGCTTACAATATTCCAAATGTGACCTGACCAATGCCTTTTTCTCCCCCATCGTCGGGGAAGATTACAGAAGCTTGAAAGAGCGCACCATGAGACCCGGGAATAGCTTCTTCCCCTCTGTCGTTAGGCTTCTGAACGGTCCTTCCATAAACTAGGGTACAGTCCGATTATCTCTAGACATTGGACTCTGTCTCTGGAACTGATGCACTACAATGCTGAGAACTATATTCTGCTCTCTGTATCTTCCCCTTCACTCTATTTTATTTGCGGGGCAAGTTTGGCGTGATTGCACTTGTGTATAGTATTATCTGATTAGGTTGGATAGCAGGCAAAACAAAGCTCTTCACTGTACCTCTGTACAAGTGACAATAATAAACCTAAATCTGGCAAGTGGAGTTCCAGGCTCCAACCACTCTCTGTGTATAGAATTAGCCACGCACATCTCCATTAAACTTTTCCCCTCTCACCTTATAGCTATACCCTTTAGTATTGTATATTTCCACCCTGTGAAAAAAGTTGTGCCAGTCTGCCCTATCTACGCTTCATAATTTCATATACTTCTATTAAGTCTCCTATCAACGTCCCACGTTCCAGATAAAACAATCCACGTCTCCTCAATCTCTCCCGTAACTGATACTTTCTATTCCAGGCAGCATTCTGGTAAACCTCCTCTGCACCTTCCCCAAAGGCACCACATCTTTCCTGAAATGGGGTGACCAAAACTGCACACAATACTCTGGATGTGGCCAAAAAAATGTCCTATAGAGCTGCATCATGACTTCTTGAACCTTATATTCAATGCTCCTAGCAATGGCAAGCATACCAGATGACCTTCTTGTCCACCCTAGCTACTAGTTCTGGCACCTTCATTGAGCTACAGTATGTACATGGACTCCAAAACCCCTCTACCCCTTTTTTGTCAATCGGGTTGCTTCTCCAAGCATGTATTGCACGAGATAGTATCGCAATGTTTCAGAAACATTTGGACAGGTACGTGGATAGAACAGGTTTAGAGGGATATGGATAAATGGCAGGCAGGTGGGACTGGTGTAGATGGGACATGTTGGTCGGTGTGGCTCTAAGCAGTCTGTCAGAAAGCCTGCTCACCACACCGATCACTAACAAGTATCGAGAACAGTGTTGAGAAGATCTCTCCTGTTTAGTTTAGTTTAGTTTAGAAATACAGCGTGGAATCAGGCCCTTGGGCCGACCAGAGATCCCCGCACATTAATTATCCTACATACTAGGAACAATTTACAATTATACCAAGCCAATTAACCTACAAATCTGGACGTCTTTGGAGTGTGGGAGGAAACCGGAACACCAAGAAAAAAAACCCACAAAGGTTACGGGGAGAATACAAACTCCGTACCGATAGCACCTGTGGTCGGGATTGAACCCAGGTCTCTGGCGCTGAGAGGCAGCAACTCTACCACTGCGCCACCGTGCACATCCAGAATCCCACTGCCACCCCTCACCACCCTCTGGACAGACTCGCGGGGATGAGACAAAGAACATACGGACGTTTAGAAAGAGATGTCGTGGCTGCTGTCAACATTCATCTTGTTAGTTGGGTAACACAGTACGTTGTGTTCTTCAGCTGTTGACAGGGATACACACAGTAAAAAAATGGACTTTGCTCTGCCTGAAACTCACTGATCCGGATGTTGCGTGAAACATTCCAAGCTGCAGGAGTACACAACATGGAACATAGAACAGTACAGCATAGGAACGGGACCCTTCGTTGAGATGTGGGTGGAAACTGGAGCACCAGGAGAAAGTCACAGAGTCTGGAACCTGGTTGCCGTTGACTGGGCCCCCCCTCCGCCGGCGGAGTGTGATGGCCCGGGTGTGCGAGCAGCCGGTCCTTGTCCCGCCCCATCGGGTATCGGGGGGGCTCAAATGTGTGGAGCACTTGTGGTTGAGCAAGCCCCCGCTCAGCCGGAAGTACTCATCGGACCCAGGCGCCGTAATCCATCCCGGGAGTCGGTCCCACACAATTTAAGCCGCCTTTCCTCGACACCCTTCACCTCCCTCCGAGACACAGGGAGGCGTGTCCTGTACGGGCTCCTCCTCCCAAATCCTGCACTTCCTCACCCTGGTCCACCGTCCAGTCACCAAGTGGCGGTCGGTGTTGCCTTCCGGTCGCGAGGGGGGCCCCCGGTGGGGGTCCCTATATGCAGGGATTCTCCCCCTCTACATTGGGGACCTGGGGTGGAGGGTATTGCACCGAGGTGTTCCCTGCAACCTGTTTCTCTCGCGGTTCACAGACTCGCCAGCTGCTGCCACTGTTGCCGGCTGGAAGAGTCTGTGTACCACGTGTACATGGAGTGTGTGAAGTTGCAGCCACTGTTTGAATATCTAAAGGGGCTGCTCCTTGCCTTCTGGCTGCATTTTTCACCCACCATCCTCATATTTGGACACCCTGTGCGTAGGGGAGAGGGTAGGGCTGAAGATGTTCTGGTTGGGTTGCTCCTGGGCCTGGCCAAGCTGGCCATCCGCGAGTCACGGCGCCAGACGGTGGAGGGCTCTACCCGAGCCGGCTGCCTGCCCCTTTTCCGGGGATACGTCCGTGCCCGGGTGCGGATGGAAAGGGAATACGCCCTGTCCACGGGCACCCTGAGGGAGTTCCGGGACCGCTGGGCACCGAGGGGGGTTGAATGTATCCTGGACAAGGATTGCAATATAGTTGTGTAGCAGTTGCTTAGCATATTTGTTCATCTTGCATTATGGTGGTGTTTTGTTTTATTGTATTGTAAATACTATTTTAATATTTGAATAAATATTTTTGATTAAAAAAAATTTTTTTTTTTTAAAAAGGAGAAAGTCACAGGGATAACGTACAAAACTTCACACAGACAGCGCCCGTCGTCAGAATCAATCCCGGGTCTCTGGCGCTGTAAGGCAGCAACTCCAACGCTGCGCCACCATGCCGCCCTAAATTGCATTGTCTGAGAAGCGAAGAGAAAAAGGGGACGCAAAGAGGGTCTCTGCATTGTGGAGCAAAGCGCAGGAGAATAAAGTGACTTGTAGACACAAGAAACTGCAAATGCTGGAAATAGACATAAAATGCTGGAGTCACTCAGTGGCGCAGGCAGCATCTCTAGAGAAAAGGAAAACAAAGCAGAACTAGAGCTCCATCTTCCTTCCATGGTCATCTGTTGCCAGTCTAGCTTTCTTCTGGCCTTCTCCTACCTCCAGTTTCTCCCCCTCCCCCTTCTACTTGCAGTCAGAAGAAGGGTTCCAACATGAAACGTCATCTATTCCCAGAGAGGCTGCCTGACTGGCTGAGTGACTATCTCCAGTACAAACCAACATTTGCAGTTCCTTCCTGCAGATGCTGGACTCTTGAGCAAAACACGGGCCAGCCAACATCTGCGGAGGGAATGGAGGGATGTTTCGGTGTGGACCCTTCTTCAGACAGATGGAATGAGGGGAAGAATGCTGAGAAAGAGAGTTGGGATGAGGATAAGGTCTGGAAAATTATTCCACTCATATCCCTCTCTACGGCATTGCACTTCATACATAATTTTAAGATGAGTTGCAGTTTAGTTAAGAGATACAGCACGGGAACAGGCCCATCGGCCCACCATCGATCACCCATTCACACTAGTTCTATGTTATGCCACTTTCACATCCATTCCCCACACACTAGGGGTCTTTCACTGAAGCCAATTAGCTACAAACCTGCACGTCTTAGGGAAGTGGGAGGAAACTAGAGCACTTTGAAGAAACCCTTAAGTTCATAGGGAGAATGTGCAAATTAAATATAAAAAGCACCCGAGGTCAGGATTGAACCCGGATCGCTGATGCCGTGAGGTAGGAGCTCTACAAGCTGCAACACTATGATACTACTACTCTTTTGTCTCCTTTTCACCAGTAAACTTTGCCAATCACTCCCATTTGTCAGCCACCCCCCCTCATCACATCTTCCATTTGCCAGGCCTTGTCTCATCTCTCATTTCTAGCTTTCTCCCTCTCTACTCCAGTCTGAAGAAGGGTCCCGACCCAAAACTCTGGGCACAAGACTGTGCGTTTATCCGATCTATTTCTCTCATGTTTTTGTACACCTCTATAAGATTACCCCTCATCCTCCCGCGCTCTAAGGAATAGGCTGCTCAACCTCTGCCTATAGCAGTTAAAGTTACGAAGACCTCCTACGACCATGCTGCGAGTATGAGTCAAGGGCAAACTCGCCAGGACCTCAGCATTAGACTTTCTTTAGAGGTATAGCTCGGAAACAAGATCTTCGGCCAAACCAGTCGGCACCAACCAGCGATCACCCCGCACACTAACACAATCCTACACATGGGGGACAATTTTACGGTAGCCAACTAACCTCCAAACCTGTACGTGTTTGGGGTGTGGGAGTAAACCGGAGCACCCGGGGAAAAGCCACGTAGTCACAGGGAGAAGAAAAACTCCGTACAGACAGCGAGCGCTGAATTAGGGTCTCCGGCGCTGCCACTCTACCGCTGCGCCACCTGATACATCTTCTCTGCTCTACAACGTCGAGAACTACATTCTGCACCCTGTATCTTCCCCTCTGCCCTATCGGTTGCACTCGAGTTTGAACTGGTTGTATGTATGTATGGGTTATCTGTTTGGATAACATGAAAACCAACGCGTTTCGCTGTTGCTCGATAATAAAGCTAAACCAATTCCCTTTTAAAGTAAGTCACAACACCCAATCGATTTAAGATAACGAGAGAGAAAAAAAACCCCAACCTAAGTTCCCAAAGCATCTAGCAACCATCACGGCAGCACACTTCGTGTTTTTCTGATTCATCCGCTCGCTTATGCGAGACAACGCCCGGGAGACGCACGTTAGACTCGCAACGATGGCAATATAACAAGGTTGAAACCTCTCCCGGGTCGGATCCCTTCATCCCGGTCTAGGGGCATTGCTGGCCGAGGCGAGAGGGGTCCCGGAGTGACCCCCCCACCCCCCTCCCAAACCCTAAAGAACAACTTTAAACCCTCTCTCATAATGGGAATGGCAGAGAGGAAATCTTTATCATCTATTTTCTCAATCATAATTGTTGCTGTTGGTAATTCATCGTCTCCAGAGGAGGCTCTTTCAAGCCAGTGAGTAGCCCCCCTCTCTCCTCCCCCTCCTCCTTCTCTCTCCCCCTCTCTCCCCTCATTCCTCGCCCCCCTTTCTCCCCCTCACTTCCCCCTCTCTCTCTTTCTCCCCCCACCTCCCTCCCCCCTCCCTCTCTCCCACCCCCACCCTCCCCGTCCCCCTCTCACCTGGTAGAGGTGCAGGGCAGACCAGACAGGTGGCTCGGTGCTTTGGGTCAGTTGCTGGTGGGTAACATTGCCAACCGGCCGGAGCGTTATCACAGGGCTGGCACTCGCCATTCGCTCTGTTCCCTCTCTCCCTCTCCAGGAGGCTGAACCGTGCCTTCCCCTCCTTCATCCTTCATCCTCCACCCCTTTGCTCCCTCCCTCTCTCCACGCACACCGAGACACACACACACACACACACAGCAATGCGCCGCCCCATTCTCCAGCGAAACTTCCTGGATAGTTGCAGTGGAAGCTCGGTCGCTGACCAGCAAGTCAGCGCTGACCAGAGGGACCACCGCCACCAGCCTACACCCGGGTAAGTGAGCAGTCCGCGCCCTTCCCGCATTCATTTTATTGATAATTACATATTTTGTTGCTCTGATTGCGAGCCTTTGTCCTTCTGCACATGGCAGCAAGAGTAGCGAATTGTCAGCAAATTTAAAGGGTTTCTTGTGGAGATGGTGAAGTGGAGATATTTTGCCAACAACATTTAAACTTAACCCTAGAAAATAAACCCTCCCACCAAAGAATTAACATTAAGGTGAGAGGGGCAACGTTTAGGAAACAATTAGACAGGTACATGGATGGGACAGGTTTTCGGGATATGGACCAAACGCAGACAGGTGGGACTAGTGTAGATGAAGCATGTTGGTCAGTGTGGGCTGAAGTCTGTTTCCACCCTGTATGACTCAATGTTGCCAGGACTTGATGGCCTGAGCTACAGAGAGAGGTTGAGCAGGCTAGGACTCTATTCCTTGGAGCACAGTAGAACGAGGGGTGATCTTATAGAGGGAGACCCTGACCACGGGGAACAGTGGGAAGAGACTGACTTTGGTGCCTTCCCACACAGTGGGAAACTTTGGTTCTGCTGTGTGGGGATGTTTTGTGTGAATTCTATAGTGTGTTGAGTCCTGTTTATTTTTATTGTATGGCTGTATGGGAATTCATTTCACTGTGCCATCTGGCACACGTGACAATTAAATTCATCTTGTATCTTGTATCTTGTAGAGGTGTACAAATCCATGAGAGGAATAGATTGGGTGAGTACACAGTCTCTTGCCTTGAGTAAGAGGTTTGCAGGATAATTGGTTTCTGTAAATTGTTCCCTGGTGTGTAGGATAGTGCTAGTGTACGGGGATCGCTGGTCGGCGCGGACTCGGTGGGTCGAAGGTCCTGTTTCCACGCAGCATCTCCAAACTAAACTAAACTGGCAATGCCCTTCCCCAGTTCCCATGGCATGTGGGAACTCTGGAAATGTCCATCCCCCATTCCCACGGGATGTAGTTACTCTCAGAAGAGTCGTGTTTACGACAGAACAATGAAATTCGTACTTGCAGCAGCACAACAGAATATGTAAACATAGTACTCTGTATATGTAATATTATATATATATATACATATACACACATACAAACAACCAATGACAGTGCAAAAAGACAAAACCAATACCCCCATGCCGATGTAGTTCGGAGCTTATTTGGAGGTTGTAATGCTTAATATCCTGATGTAGGGAAAATGCTGTTCCTGAACCTGGACCTTACAGTTTTCAGGCTCCTGTACATTCTTCCTGATGGCAGGAGTGAAATGAGAGTGTGGACAGGGTGGTATGGGTCTTTGATGATGATGATGTTGGCTGCCTTTTTGAGGCAGCGACTTAAACTCTGGCAATGCGCATCCCCAATTCCCCAGGGATGAGGCCCTTCAGACAATGCCCTTGGGAAAGAGCTGCGGGGTCTCTCCAACCTCAGCAGCGGTTGGCTGCTTATTTGCGGATGCACCCAGCTGTCTGGTCCATGTCAGAGACCCCAGAGTCGGAAAGAAGCCAGACAGGATAAGATGCCAACTTTCATTCCTGAAGGAGCTCACGGCGCCAGAGACCCTGGTTCGATCCTGACCTTGGGTACTGTCTGTGTTTGGAGTTTGCACGTTCTCCCTGTGACCACGTGGGTTTCCTCCGGGTGCTCAGGTCTCCTCCCACATAGAAACATAGAAAATAGGTGCAGGAGTAGGCCATTCAGCCCTTCGAGCCTACATCGCCATTCAATATGATCATGGCTGATCATCCAAACTCAGTATCCTGTACCTGCCTTCTCTCCATACCCCCTGATCCCTTTAGCCACAAGGGCCACATCTAACTCCCTCTTGAATATAGCCAATGAACTGGCCTCAACTAGCTTCTGTGGCAGAGAATTCCAGAGATTCACCACTCTCTGTGTGAAAAATGTTTTTCACATCCTAAAGACAAGCAAGTTTGTAGGTTAATTGGTCCTCTGTAAATTTCCCCTGTGTGAAGGGAGTGGATGATAAAGTGGGATAACATAACCCAGAGTGAACGGGTCAACAAATGGATTTTGAAATGATAATCCTGAGGTTTTGTGGTCACCAATACTGTGCCGAGCTCTTTAAAAATATCAGACTTATAAACTGAATTTATAATTCTGGCACTGATTTGAACTCTGGGTCTCTCTTACCGATTCAATTAAGAAGCAGAAAGATTTTGTCTAGTGTAACTCACCGCTGACCTATTTTGAAGCTTTTAACTGGTTCACCTGGGTTTTTTACTGATGTTTGTGATCTCATCGCTCTGCCTGACCCTGCCTCTGAGTCCTCGTTTTTATCTGGTAGAAAAACACCAGGGTGGCACGGCAGTAGAGTTGCTGCCTTCCAGCGCCAGAGACCCGGGTTCGATCCTGACCTCGGGTGCCGTCTATACGGAGTTTGTACGTTCTCCCCGTAATCGCGTGGGTTTTCTTCGGGTGCTCCGGTTTCCTCCCATGCTCCAAAAACGTGCAGGTTCGTAGGTTAATTGGCTTCGGTAATAATTGTAAAAATATCCCCGGTGTGTAGGATCGCTGGTTGGCATGGACTTGATGGGCCGAAGGACCTGTTTCCACACTGTATAACAAAAAATAAATGTGAAGGCTTGTGAAATGGGGATAACTAACCAGCTGTTGAATTTCTAGGTGTGCCTGTGTGTGACGACAGGTTTATCTGAGTAAATATGTGTGTTAATATCAGTGAATTTACTTCCTGTTAAGTCTTCCTATATAATAGTGTTTTGCAACATATTTCAATTTTGCCCATTAACAGTCTCAGTGAACGTGAATAATTTGTGAATGTTGCAGGCAGCAACCTGCATAATTTGGGTGGTTATTTCAGATATTTTCCCACTCTGCACAGGCTCTGTGGTCTAGATCAGAAGGAAAGTCTGTTTACTCTCAGGATTCGCCACAAAATCATTAAGAATAAATTACAGAACGGTTTGTGGTGTGACTCAAATCACATTCACTGCCTGATCCATAATAAATGGACAACCAGTTTGGGAAGTAAATATTAACAACAAAATGGTTTGCGGTAGATTATACAGACCAGAAATAGGCCATTCAACCATATTCTCCTTGTTAGCGCAGGAACAGCCCCATAACCCACAATGCCTGTGCCCAATATGACACCAAGATAAAGTAATCCCAGAACCCTGTGTGCCTATCTAAAAGCCTCTTAAACCACTATCATACCTGCTTCCACCACCACCCCTGGACTAAAGTCCTAGCCTACCCATCCTCTCCCTATTGCTCAGTCCCTTGAATCCCAGCAACATCCATGTTAGTTTTCTCTGCACGCTTTCCATCTTAATGGAGTCTTCTCAATATAAGCTGGAAAGAGAAGATTCACGAGGATTATGCCAACAGTTGATGGCCTGAGTTATAGGGAGAGGTTTAATAGACTAGGACTTTATTCCTTGCAGGGCAGGAGGTTGAGTGGTGATCTTATAGAGGTGGAATATGAGCGGAATTGATTTTGCAAATGCACAGAGTCTTTTACACTGAATAGGGGAATCAAGAACCGGAGGTCACAGGTTTAAGGTGAGATGTGAATGATTTAATAGGAATTTGAGAACAACCTTTTCAGAGGCGTTGGGTATATGGAACGATCTGCCCAAGGGGGTAGATGAGGCAGATACCATCGCAACATTTAAAAGATACTTGGACGGTACATGGATAGGAAAGGTTTAGGCCAAATGCATGCAAATTGGACTAGCTTAAATGGGGCATCTTGGTTGGCTCAGACAAGTTGGAGTGAAGGGCCTGTTTCCGTGCTGTATGACTGACTATGACATCTCTGCCCTTCATCACAAGAGGCTCTGTTCCAGGGCAACACTTTGTGCTCAAATGTTTAGTTTGTCCACTTTGTGAAGGATTATTTCAACATTGATGCAGCCAGATTTAATAGCTCAATGGTTCGTTTATTATCACATGCACCAAGGTAAGTGAAGTTCTCTTTTCAAGTTTCGTTCAAGTTTGTGTTTATTGTCACTTAACCAACTAAGGTACAGTGAGATTTGAGTTACCATACAGCCATACTAAGTGAAAAGAACACAATACACACGTAAAATAAATGTAACATAAACATCCATCACAGTGGAATTCCACATTCCTCGCTGTGATGGGAAGGCAATAAAGTTCAGTCATCTTCCTCTTTGTTCACCCGTGGCCGGGGCCTTGAACCCTCCGCACGTGCCGTTGCCAACGGTCCGATGTCCAAGCCCCCTCGTCCGGATGACTGAAGCTCTGACATCGGGACGGACTGGAACACAGCATGGAGCTCCCGAGTCAGTCTCTTCTTACTGGAGACCTGGGGCTTCACGGTGTTAAAGTCCACAGGCCCCGTGGTCGGAGCTCATCTTCTGGCGATCCTCGGCAAAGGATCCCAAGCTCCGCGATGGTAAGTCTGCGCCTCGCCCGCGACTTGAAACTCCGGGCCGGTCTCCAGGAAAGGCCGCACCGCTCCATATTGTTAGGCCGCAAACAGGGGCGGAGATGCAACACGGAGAAAATCGCATCTCTGTCGAGGTAAGTGACTGAAAAAAGTTTCCCCCCGATTCCCCCCCCACCCCCCACAGAAACTAACCAAGAAACATTGCAACAAACGTTTAGAACATACTTAAAACAATAAAAAACAGTCGAAAGATCAGTAAGGTTATTGCTATACATAAGTACAATCCTCGGTTAAGTACATATTGTATAGAAACAGCGCACTGAGTTGCCAGGTTTTGGTGCCATTTCCAAAGTCAACTGCAGCTGGCCATGAAGGCCCGTTGCAGCGGTCTATCACAGCGCCGATGTACAGCACCATAACGTATACCAGCCCCTCTGCAAAATCTTTGCAGCCAGCCCACCAATGATTCTGAATTACAATAAAGTCAAGGAGCCAATTTCGGAACAGTAAGCCAAAAGACATAGGAGCAGAATTAGACGTTTCGGCCCATCAAGTGTGCTCTGCTATTCCATCATCACTGTTATATTAGGTAAACCCAGGTCTCTGGCGCCGTAAGGCAGCAACTTTACCACTGCAGCACTGTGCTGTCCTAAATGTTGCTATTTCACTGCTATTTTACTGACAGGTGTTTGTCTTTGGAACTAACTGGTCATCGATTCAATTTTCCTCCATATTTATCCAAATCCATGTGTTTGAACTCGATGGAAGCTTTAATAGTTAAGCCGTGACTTATTGTTCCCGTTAGCCGATTGCTCAGTAACTTGGTATAAACCACTTGGTCGTAGCAACACTTTTACAAAGTGTCGCAATAAAGTAAAAAACAGCACAGATTGTACAGTGATACAGTTTAAGAAATAATTAACTCAAATGAAGAGAGAAAGTCAATCTGCTGGATGAACTCAGCGGGCCAGGCAGCGTCTGTGGAGGGAAATGGTCAGATGTTTTATGTCGGGACTCTTCTTCAGACTGTGGATTAAAAGTGAATTGTAACCATGTATTGTCTTTCTGCTGACTGGTTAGCATGCAACAAAAGCTTTTCACTGTACCTCGGTACATGTGACAATAAACTAAACAAGGAGATCTTATTGTAAGTTCTTTATCTGCTCTATCTCCGAGATTCAAGGATCTTGGGATACAGAAATTGGGACCATTCTGTTGTTCATCTGCATAAAACACAATCTCTATTGTCACTTCACCCACTGGCCTTTTGATCAAGATTCCAGCATCTGTACTCTTTTGAGTCTCCACAGACTAATTGATTATTTCTTAAATTACTATTCATATGGAAGGCACCAGCTTTTCTCAAGCAAATCCATAGATCATTGATTTACAATACTGTGCATGTAGTAATTAGACTGTAAATTTTTAATAATTAAAATCCAAGGTCCCAACTCGAAACATCACCTATTCATGTTCTCCACCACTCTCTGCAGCCTCTTGCGTTCCTGTGCTTTGGAATCGCCGTACCAGGCCATGATGCAACCAGTCAGGATACCTTCTACATTGGAGACACAAGGAACTGCAGATGGCTAGTTTACAAAAATAGACAAAGTGTTGGAGTAACTCAGCATGCCTGAGCTGCTGTCTGATCTGCTGAGTTTCTCCAGCACTTTGTCTTTTTTTCAGTTTAGAGATACTGTTTGGAAACAGGCCCTTCGGCCCACAAGTCTGTGTCGACCAGTGATCACCTGTTCGCTAGTTCTATCCTACAACCTTGAGACAAATTACAGATGCCAATGAAATTACAAACCTGCACCTCTTCGGAGTGTGGGAGTAAATTGGAGCACCTGGAGAAAACCCATGCGGTCACAGGGAGAAAGTACAAAGTCCGTACAGACAGCACCCGTAGTCAAGAGCCAAGAGTATCTTATTGTCATATATACCAGATAGAACAATGAAATTTATACTTGCAGCAGCACAATAGAATATGTAAACGTGGTACTCTGCAAACAATATAATAAACAAGAAACAAAAAGTTCTAGTGTGTATATATCTATCTGTATACTATTAAAAGTCTCGTCTTGTTTGTCTGTCTGTCTGTCTGTCTGTCTGTCTGTCTGTGAGATCAAGGAACTACGCCAAAACAGTATACCATAGCGCAAAATCTATTTGCAGAATCTTACTCAGCGTTTTACCGTGTCACGTTATTGATATTTAAAGTTAAAAAAAAGCCAACTTTGAAAATAATAACTGTCTATGAGTGGGAGACTTTTCTAGCAGCTTCCAGTTATGATGTCATAATGGCATCTCACAGTCGTCCAATCACAATGGGATCTCATTTACACAAGCTGCCGTGAAGATTCCGAAAACCGACAATGACATCACAATGGGATCTCTGTTGCCAATACACAAGCTATGAGAGGTGACGGAGAAGAAATATTATTTAAACATTGTCTTTAATGGGGGAGTGCGAAAGGGTAGAGGTGAGGGAGAGAGTGACTAAGGGTAGGTAAAAGGAGAGGGAGGGAGAGGTAACAGAGAGACAGTGGGATCAGCAGCTTCAAGGGGAGTAAGAAGTGAGTGAGATTTTTACCCCCCCCCCCCCCCCCCCCCCAATGATGGATTGGCTCAAGGGAGTGCCGACGCCGACCGAAAAGTAGAGTCCATTCATTCATTGGCTCCGGGAAGCGCCGACTGTCCCCCCCATGTGGGAAGGATTCATTGCCTCCAGGGAGTGCCGGGGGAACTGGAGAGTGGTGGAAACGGGTTGCGTTGGGGAAACGGGTGAATGGTGGAATATTGCTTTGGGGAAACGGGGCTTGGTGCCGGAGGGTAGGGAGGGGGTTAGGGTTTCTGAAGGGTGGTAGGGAGTGACTGAGGGTAGGGGAAAGGAGAGGGAGGGAGAGGTGAGGGTAGGGGATGAGGGGAAATGAGCCGCGCCTGTGCAGTTGGGGGCTATGGTTGAGTGGTGGAATATTGCGTTGGGCGAAAGGGTTACATTGGGGGAATGGGTGATGGGGGTGATTGGCTCCGGGGGGGGGCACCTGTCGCCTGTCTCTGGGGTGAGCGTATACACACACACACATAGAAATACACACACATATATATATATGCATACGTACACACACAATCAGGACCAATCCCAGGTCCCTGGTTCTGTAAAGCGGCAACATTATTTCTGCGCCACTGTGCCGCCCTTGGGAATAACAAGTATTAAGTAGTTCTTTGTGACAATGAGGTGTTGTGGTTGAAGACGTCTCTTGGTGTCAGGTTCGACAATAAGGCTGTGAAGTGAGAGGAAGCATTCTAATCAAATCTACATCAATGTCAAATGTGCAATAAAGATCGAGATTCAAAGCTGCAGCTCGTCGGCACTGTTGTGTGATCTCATCCCATCCTCCCGGCTGCTAACATGTATTGCCGTCACTTTCATTTGTCTCAAGCTGATTTCTTATTTTATGACAAACCTAATAGAGTAGTTTTCAAACCTCACCCAGGATTAACCACCGATTAATTGCAGCAGGAGATGGGATCGCAGCTCTATGTGGAGGGAATCTGTTGTTATGGGTTTGTGATCAGACCAGATGATAATTTAGACTTTAGACTATAGAGATACATCACGGAAACAGGCCATTCAGCCACTCACGGAAACTGCACCTAGGGCTAAATTTCAGTCAAGAGTATTTAATTGTCATATTGTCACACACTTGCACTATCCTAAACACTAGGGACAATTTCCAATTTTACCGAAGCCAATTAACCTACAAACCTGTATATCTTTGGGGTGTGGGAGGAATCTGGAGCACCTGGGAGGTCACGGGGAGAACGTACAGACCCCATGCTGACAGCACCCATGGTCAGGATTGAATCTGGGTCTCTGGAGCCGCAAGGCAACAACTCTACTGCTGCACCACTGTGCCGCCATTTCTTGGAAGTCATTAAGTACGACTGTGGTATCGACAGTTTTACGGGTCACAGCGGGTTTTAGGTTGTTCTCCAGTTATCACTTAAATACACTGGCCATGTTTAGTGTCAATGAAAAAAGCAAAGTGCTGGCGTAACTCAGCAGGTGAAACAGCTTCACCGGAGAACATGGATAGGTGACATTTCAGGTCATAGAGTCATACAGCGTGGAAACGGGCCCTTCGGCCCAAATTGCCCATGCCGACCAATATGCCCCATCTTTACTAAACCCACCTGCTTGCGTTTAGCCCCTATCCTTCTAAAGCTGTCCTATCCTTCAGACCCAAGAAGGGTCCCGATCCAAAACGTTGCCGATGTATGTTCACCAGAGATGTTGCCTGATCTGTTGAGTTACTCCAGCACTTTGTTTCATTTTTTTGGTAAACCAGCATCTGCAGGTACTTGTGTCTCCATTTTAGTGTCAATGACCAGGACATGTAAACTTAAAGTGAGAAATACAAGAATCACATTTATCACACTTGATCAAACGTTCCAGACTTGGATGTTGCAAGATGGCCCAGGAAGGTGGTGACTATTGTACTCACGTATGGTGTGATTGGATGGATAACATGAAGAACAAGCATTTCACTGTATCTCTGTATCTCACGATAAACTATTGAACCATTGGTACTATCAAACGAGGTAGGAGCAGGGGATAGCCACTAGTTACTGTCAGCCTGCTCCATTGTTTACTAAGTTCACGTCCAATGGGGCTGTAAACTCCACTCTATTTTATCTTGCACGGGAAATCTAAATTACAATTAGAAAACGGTGCCAAAACCTGGTGACTCTTGAATTTAGACTCAGTGGACTGGATCTTGTACTCTCTGAATTCTATGAGAGGGGATCTTTGTACAAAATTCTTAATGGACAGGCTAGATGGAAGATTGTTCCCGATGTTGTACTTAGGTGTATAAGGCAATAATCTAAAAACCGAGATGAGAAGAACTTTTTTCACACAGAGAGTGCAAAAAATAGGAAACTCTGCCACTGTACCTTGGCCAGTTCATTGGCTATATTTAGAGGGAGTTGATGTGATAATAAGGGGGTATGGAGAGAAGGCAGGTACGGGATACTGAGTTGGTATAAATCATATTGAATGGCGGTGCACTTCAAAGGCCGAATGGCCTACTCCTGCCAACTATGTTTCTAGTACTTAATTCGCAGCCTGGTCAATAATCTTACTGATTTTGTGCTCCCCTGTCCCTTGGTACATGTGATAAGAGGAACCAGACTTTCAGTAAAAATAGAATTACTTCAAAGGCCACCAACATAATCAAGGATGTCGCAGCCTGGTCACTCCCTCTTCTCCCACTCCCATCAGGCAAGAGGTACAGAAGTGAGAAAACATACACAGCCAGATTTAGAGACAGTTTCTTCTCAACTGTAATCAGGCAACTGAACCATCCTATCAACAACTAGAGAGCGGTCCTGAGCTACTATCTACATCATTGGAGACCTTCAGACTATCTTTAATTGGACTTTACTGGACTTTACACTGTATGTTATTCCCTTTATCCTGTATCTGTACACTGTGGACGGCTCGATTGTAATTATGTATAGTCTTTCCACTGACTGGATGGCACGCAACAAAAAGCTTTTCACTGCACCTCAGGACACGTGACAATAAACAAACCAAGTAACCTGCCCCATCTACGCTAGCCCCCACCTGCCTGCATTTGACCCATATCCCACTAAACCTGTCCTATCCATGTACCTGTCCAAATGTCTTTTAAAGTGTGAATTAGTGAGTGATTTATGGATTGGAAGGACAGAATTATTGGTATTGTTTTATTAATGAAACGTAAAGCGTGATACAGTGAAAAGCTTTGTTTTGCCTGATCTCCAGACCGATCAAATAGTATATGAGTGCCGCCAAATAATAATAATAATAATAATAATAATAATAATATATTTTATTGTCATTGCACAGAGGTACAACGAGATTTTGAATGCAGCTTCCATTCGATGTAATAACTTAATTAGCTAAAAATTTTGTCACCCAGAGAAACAGGATTAAAAAAGACAGTTATTGCCGTATAAAGTGCAAATAGGTCTGTGCCGGGTCAATGTGTGACGTGACCATCCGAGGGAGACAGTTCATGGGGGGCACTCAGCAGGGCCAGTTCAGAGCTGCTATAGCTCTGGGGATGAAGCTGTTCCTAAGTCTGGGGGTGTGGGCGTAGAGGGCCTTGTAACGTCTGTCGGATGGTAGTAGTTCGAACAGACTATTGCAAGGGTGTGAGGAGTCTTTATGAATGCTGACAGCCTTCCTGAGGCACCGTGTATTGTAGATGCCCTCCAAGGCTGGTAGCTGTGTCCCAATGATCTTCTGCGCTCTGTGGACGACGCACTGAAGAGCTCTCCTCTCCGCCTCCGTGCAGCTGAGATACCACACAGAGATGCCATATGTTAGGATGCTCTCTGTGGTGCAGCGGTAGAAGGTTGTCAGCAGCTGTTGGGGCAGACCAGTTCTTTTTTAATGTCCTCAGGAAGAACATTCATTGTTGTGCCTTCTTGACCAGCGCAGCGGTGTTGGTGGACCATGTGAGATCCTCTGAAATGTGAGTGCCCAGAAACCTAAAGCTGGCCACTCTCTCCACACTGTCCCCGTAGATGGAGATTGGAGCGTATTCCCCATGATGTGTCCTTCTGTAGTTGATAATCAGCTCCTTGGTCTTAGAGGTGTTTGGGGACAGGTTGTTATGTGAGCACCAGTCCGCCAGGTTCTGCACCTCCGCTCTGTAGTGTGTGTCATCTCCGTTGGTGATCTGCCCGATCACTGTTGTGTCGTCTGCAAACTTATCAATGGTGTTGGTGTCGAATGCAGGAACACAGTCGTGAGTGAAGAGGGAGTAGAGCATGGGGCTCAGTACACAGCCCTGTGGTGTGCCGGTGCTCAGGGTGATAGTGGAGGACAGGTGCGGGCCCAGTCTCACTGCCTGCGGTCGCTCCGTCAGCAAATTCAGGATCCAGTCGCATATCGACGAGCTGAGGACTAGCTGGTGGAGTTTGGGGGTGAGTTTGGTGGGGATGACCGTGTTGAAGGCAGAGCTGTAGTCTATGAAAAGCACTGGTAGTGTTTAGAGTTTAGAGATACAACATGGAAGTAGGCCCTTCGGCCCACCGAGTCCAAGCAGACCAACGATCACCTGTTCATACTAGTTTTATGTAGAAACAAGTAACTGTGGATGCTGGTTTACACAAAAGTACACAATGTGCTGGAGTAACTCAGCGGGTCGGGCAGCATCCCTGGAGAACATGGATAGGTGACTCTTTGGGCCGGGATGCTTCTTCAGACTTTGAGTCTGAAATGTCACCTGTCCATGATCTCCAGAGATGCTGCCTGACCCGCTAAGTTACTCCAGCACTTTGTGTCCTTTCACATTAATTCTATGTCATCCCATCATTGCATCCATTCACTCCACACTGGCGAGTGATTTACTGAGGCCAATTAACCTACAAACCTGCCCGTCTTTGGGATGCGGGAGGAAACCAATACGATCACAGGGAGAACGTGCAAACTCTACACAGACAGCACCTGAGGTCAGAATCAGACCTGGGTCTCTGCTGCTGTGAGGCAGCAGCTCTACAAGCTGCGCCACTGTGTCACCCTAACTTAGAGGCAATAAACCACTTTTGAAGTGTCCTCGATACGGGGGAGGAGAGTTGGCTGTCTGGGCCTTTGTAATCCAGTCGTACATTCTCCCTGAATATCTTTGCTTGATAAATGATCTGATAACACATTCAGTGTATGAGCAAAACATTGAGCGAATCATCGATTTCCACCAACTCAATGATAAATGTTGCCGTTTCTATTTTTCCCTCGTTCTGCTGTCTGGCTCCCACTTGCTGTCTAACATTATCAATCAATAAATGTAATCTTTGTCTGCTCAGACACTCATGGGATGTTGCAGATAATCTAATACTCCTGGACAAATGGTTTGGAAATGTAGTTTGAATCGCACCGTGGTGGGTGGGAAATTTAAATCCAGTCGATTAGATAATTTGGAACAAAGCTGAAAGTATTAGTAATGATGACCATGAGACCCAATGGATAAAGATTTACAAAAAGTAAATTTGAAAGTTGAACTAGTAGTAAGGAAGGCAAATGCAATGCTAGCATTTATTTTGAGAAGACTAGAATATAAAATATACGCATACTAGAATATAAAAACCAGGATGTAATGCTGAGTCCTTATAAGCCAGACCACATTTAGAGTATTGTGAGTCATTTTTGGGCTCCATATCTGAGGAGGGATGTGCTGGCGTGGAGAGGGTCCAGAGGAGGTTTACGAGAATGATCCCAGGAATGATTGGGTGAGCGTTTGCCGGCACTGAGCCTGTACTCGCTGGAGTTTAGAAGGATGAGTGGGTTCATCATTGAAACTCACCAAATAGTGAAAGGCCTGGATAGAGTGGATGTGGAGAGGATGTTTCCACTAGTGGGAGAGTCTAGGACCAGAGGCCACCGCCTCAGAATAAAAGGACATACCTTTAGAAAGATGAGGAGGAATTTCTTTAGTTGGAGGGTGGTGAATCGGTGGAATACATTGCTATGGACAGATGTGGAGGCTGTCAGTGGGTATTTTTAGGTCGGAGATTGCCAGATTCTTGATTAGTAAGGGTATCACGGGTTATGGGGAGAGGCAGGAGAATGAGGTTGAGAGGGATAGATCAGCCATGATTGAATGGCCTAGTAGATTGAATGGACTGAATGGCCTAATTCTGCCCCTATGATTTATGAACATATCTCTGGAGAATGATAGGTGATAGGAAGATTGATCTGCCAATGCTGCCTGCACCATCATATCTTTATCACTTGAAGGGCAATTATCCACCCAACACTTGCCGAGCATTATTCTCCCCCACCTCTCTTCCTACTTTTTCACACACCCCCACCACAATCATTCTGTAGAAGTGTCAGCTATCTATGTACTCTAGAGATGCTGCCTGATCTGCTGAAATGCTCCAGCACATTTTGTTTACACATAGGGTGGCGTATGGAACAAGCTGCCAGAGGAGGTAGTTGAGGCAGCTACTTTCACAACATTTAAGAAACATTTTGACAGGTACATGGATAGGAATAGGAATACTTTATTGCCACATGTGACTAGGTACAGTGAAATTCTTTACTTGCATACACAATGTATAGGATGGGTTTAGAGGGAGATGGGCCAAACGCAGATAGATATGTGGGACTTGTGTAGATGGGACGTTGATCAGCCAAAGGGCCTGTTTCCACACTGTATGACTCTCTGACACTTTGTGTTCAAGTTTGCATGTGGTTCCAGAGCCTCATTATGGTGATTTAGGTTCTCTTGGAGGCCCTAAACAGTTTGTATTCTTTGAAATTTAGAATCAATTTTATAGGAGATGAGCAGGACAAATTTTTTTACACAGAGAGTGGTGAGTGGCTGGAATGTGCTGCCAGGGGTGGTGGTGGTGGAAGTAGATACGATGGAGTTTAAGAGGCTTTTAGATAGGTACATGGAAGTGCAGGGAATAGAGGGAAATGAATCATGTGCAGGCAGATGAGATCAGTTTAACTTGACATCATGTTTGGTGCAGTCTTTGTAGGAAAAGGGCCTGTTCCTGTATTGTTCCAATGGATTGATTGATTGAAGGATACAGCATGGAAACAGGCCATTCGGCCCACGGAGTCCATGCCACCCATCAATCACCCGTTCACACTAGTTCTACATTATCGCACTTTTGCACCTACTCCCTACACACTAGGTGCAATTTTACAAAGGGCAATTGACCTACAAACCCGCACGTCTTTAGGATGTGGGAGGAAACCGGAGCACCCAGAGGAAACCCATGAAGTCCGGAGGAGAACGTGCAAACTCCACACACACACACACAGCACCCAAGGTCAATATCGAACCAGGACCTCTGGCGCTGTGAGGCAGCAGCACTACCAGTTGTGTCACTGAGCAGTAGACCAATTACTGTAGGACGGAACAGGGAAGACATATCATTGTCCAGAGGGTTGAGTAGCCAACTTTCTCTACCTGTGTTATTTAATGCAGGAGACAATATAACTGTCTGATTTCATTCAAAACCCAAATGCTCAAATAATTAAGATTAACAAATAGGTCATCAGCTAAATTTGTAAATGCTGCTAGATAATGTGCTATAAATGCATCAATAACAGAATAGAACCCTATGTTTTTAGTTTAACCCCCTCCCTCCCCACTGTGAATGCATTCGTAACATTTAAAAATGACAGTGCATACACAAAAACATCAGTATAACAGGCTGGCAAACGTCCATATCTGTAATCCAAAGGCAGCTGTACTTTGAATACTACACAGCCCTGGGGAATTTGGTCTGGAGATGTTCTTTTGTAAATTCAAGGTATTAAATGCTAGATTTTCAGTCACAAAGATAATTGACAGGTAGAGTCACGGAGTCATAGATGCATAAAGCGTGGAAACAGCCCCTGCAGCCCAGTTTGCCCAAACTGGCCATTATGTCCCATCTACACGAGTCGCACCTGCCTGCATTTGGGGCCCGCATCCCTCTAAATCAGTCCTATCCATGCGCCTGTCTAAATGTTTCTTAAACTTTGCAATAGTCCCTGCCTCAACTACCTCCTCCGGCACCTTGCTCCATACACCTACTATCCTTTGTGTGAAAATGTCACCCCTCAGATATTTCCCCCCTCACCTTAAACCTATATCCTCTGGTTCTCGATTCCCCTACTCTGGGCAAGAGACTGTTCGTCCACCCAGGGCCTTCTTAACAGCATTATAGGCCCCCAGGCAAAGCAGTGCACTGGGGCCTCTACACTTCCAGTTTCTTTATGCCGAATCAAAAATGCCTTCATGCACTTGCGATGTTCTTCTCCGTCTTCATGTTCTACAATAACATTCTACAATATATAGATTAGCATGGGGCCCCTATGCTCGTGGGGCCCCGGGCAACTGCCCAGCGTACCCATGCATTAAGACGGCTCTGCAACCACCCCATCTATCCCTCATGATTTTGTACACCTCTATTGGATCACCCTTCATCCTCCTACGCTCCAAGGAATAGAGTCCGAGCCTGCTCAACCTCTCCCTATAGCTCATGCCCTCCAGTCGTGGCAACATCCTCGTTAGTCATCTCTGCATCCTTTCCAGCATGACATCTTTCCTATAACATTAAGGGGTTGGACAGGCTAGATGCAGGAAGATTGTTCCCGATGTTAGGGAAGTCCAGGACAAGGGGTCACAGCTTAAGGATAAGGGGGAAATCCTTTAAAACCGAGATGAGAAGAACTTTTTTCACACAGAGAGTGGTGAATCTCTGGAACGGGATACTGAGTTGGATGATCAGCCATGATCATATTGAATGGCGGTGCAGGCTCGAAGGGCCGAATGGCCTACTCCTGCACCTAATTTCTATGTTTCTATGTTTCTAACATGGTGTCCAAAACTGGACACAAAACTCTAAATGCGGCCTCATCAACGTCTTATACAACTGCAACATGACCTCCCAACTTTTATACTCAATACTCTGACTGATGAAGTCCAATATGCCAAAAGCTCTTTTGACCACCCAACCTACCTGTGATGCCACTTTCAACAAACTATGTCCCTGTAGAATACAACAGGTGTACGGGATCATGAAAGTCACAGCACAGCACAGAAACGGACCCTTCAGCCCACCAAGTATTTCCTAGACCTCAGGAGCTTCCTAGACATCTACTCTAATCCCGAGTCTGAAGAAGGGTCCCAAACCAAAACGTCACCTATCCATGTCCTCCAGAGATGTTGCCTGAACCGCTGAGTTACTCCAGTACTTTGTGTCTTTTTTTCTACTCTAATCCCAATTAGACTTTAGATTTTGGAGATGCAGCATGGAAATAGGCCCAAGCCGACCTGTGATCACCCCATACACTAACACTATCCTACACATTAGGGACAATTTACAATTTACAGGTTAATTAACAACAAACCCACACGTCTTTGGAGTGTGGGAGGAAACCCATGCTGTCACAGGGAGAATGTACAAACTTCGTATAGGCAGTGGTCAGGATCGAACCTGGGTCTGAAAAGGGATTCCGACCCGAAACGTCACTTATTCCTTATCTCCACAGATGCTGCCTGACTCGTTGAGTTACTCCAGCATTTTGAACCTGGGTCTCTGGTACATTAAGGTAGCACCTCTACCACTGCACCACTGTGCCATCCTGTTTACATTTGCCTACATTAGGTCTGTATCCTTCCATGCCTTATCCATTCAAGTGCCTGTCTCAGTGGTCATTATTGCAGGAATAAAATATGGCATTGTTGTAATCCAGAACAAAAAATAAAGTGCTAGAGTAACTCAGTGGGTCAGGCAGCATCTGTGGAGGGCATGGGCAGATCATGTTTCAGGTTGAAACCCTTCTTCACACTGATAATTGTAGTAATTGCATCTGACTCTACCACCTCCTCTGGCAATGAGTTCCACACAGCAACCACTCTCTGTGTCCAAATCTCCTTTAAAAACTCCAACCTCTCACCTTAAATCCATACCCTCTTGTTTTGGATACCCCTAACCTGGGTTAAAGAATCTGACCATCAACCCTATCCTCATAATTTACAAGGATGTTGCCAGGACTTGAGGGCCTGAGTTATAGGGAAAGGTTGAACAGGATAGGACTCTATTCCTTGGAGCGCAGGAGGGTGAGCGGTGATCTTATAGAGGTGAACACAATCATGAGAGCAATAGATGGGGTAAGTGCACAGAGTCTATAACCCAGAGTAGCAGAATTGAGAACCAGAGGACAAAAACTTAAGGTAAGGGGTGGGGGAATAGATTTAATATGAACCTGAGTGGTAACCTTTTTACACAAAGGGAGGTGGGCATATGGAACGAGCTGCCGGAGAAGGTAGTTGAGGCAGGTACTGTCACAATGTTTATGAAGCATTTAGACAGGTACAGGGATAGGATAGGTTTCGAGGGATATGGGCCAAATATCAGCAGGTGGGACTAGTGTAGATGGGACATATTGTCGGCATGGGCAAGTTGGGCAGGAAGGCCTGTTTCTGCACTTTATCACCCCTAGTCTATTCCTCCCGTCTCTCTGTAGAGGATAATTCGGTCTGCGTTGCTATGGATTTTAAATTGTCACTGAAAATGAGGAGGATATCAGAAGGGATTTTGATTCTGAAAGTTGGTCATATGAGTAAAACATTCACACAGCTGCAAAGTGGTACGGTTGCCATGGAGATTTCAGAGGCCCTTCCATTAACATGTCTGATCATGAGTCTCCTAGTTCAGAAGGCGACCATTTGTATCATCAAATTGCAGTTGATGAAGCGAATCATTGCTTCAGATAATGAATTAGCCTAAGAATTTGTTGTGCATTTGGTGAGCATGCAGAGTAGGGGAGAGGGGTTACAAATAAAAAAAATTAACAGAAGCCTTTTGAGACGAGGGAGAGGGTGTTGGAAATCATCGAGAGGCAGTGAGGCATTTAATGAGCAATGTTATCATTCAGAAAGTGTCATCAAAGCTCACTTGAGGAGAGCGCCGGGATGAAGATAAAATTAAAGGGTTTGGTAAAGATTATAAGGAGGAGCTGTTTTCATACAGTGGAGTTGGTTACCAATGGAAACGCATGTAAGGTAATCGGCAGATGAACCGGAGAGGAGGGGGGTGGGGGGCGGGGGAGAATGTTGGCTGCTATGCAGTTTCCTTGTGATCTGACTGGGGAGGGTGAAACAGGTTCACCAGATAATGCACGTGGAAAAGAAAATGTTTCAGGGCTGCGGCAAAGGACACGTGAGTGTAATTAACAGGACTGAGATGGATGGATGCTATGGATAAGACAGGTTTAGAGGGATAAGGGCCAAATACAGGCAGGTGGGAGATGTGTAGATGGGGCATGTTGGTCGACGTGGGCCGGTTTCCACGCTGTATGACTATGCGTCTATTCAAGGTGCTGGCACGGGAGCAAGTTGGCAGAGTGGACTCCGTCTGTGTGGTAAGTATCGACAATCACTCTCTCTGGCTTCTACCCAGAGCACTCGTACACAGCGCAGAAACAGGCCCTTCGGCCCACTGAGCCCACCCCAACCATCAACCATCCATTTTCTATTCTAATCATGTGCTAATTAAACTCTCCCCACATTCATAGAAACATAGAAACACAGAAATTAGGTGCAGGAGTAGGCCATTCGGCCCTTCGAGCCTGCACCGCCATTCAATATGATCATGGCTGATCATCCAACTCAGTATCCCGTACCTGCCTTCTCTCCATACCCCCTGATCCCCTTAGCCACAAGGGCCACATCTAACTCCCTCTTAAATATAGCCAATGAACTGGCCTCAACTACCCTCTGTGGCAGAGAGTTCCAGAGATTCACCACTCTGTGTGAAAAAAGTTCTTCTCATCTCGGTTTTAAAGGATTTCCCCCTTATCCTTAAGCTGTGACCCCTTGTCCTGGACTTCCTTAACATCAGGAACAATCTTCCTGCATCTAGCCTGTCCAACCCCTTAAGAATTTTGTAAGTTTCTATAAGATCCCCTCTCAATCTCCTAAATTCTAGAGAGTATAAACCGTCTATCCAGTCTTTCTTCATAAGACAGTTCTGACATCCCAGGACTCAGTCTGGTGAACCGTCTCTGCACTCCCTCTATGGCAATAATGTCCTTCCTCAGATTTGGAGACCAAAACTGTACGCAATACTCTAGGTGTGGTCTCACCAAGACCCTGTACAACTGCAGTAGAACCTCCCTGCTCCTATACTCAAACCCTTTTGCAATGAAAGCTAACATACCATTCGCTTTCTTTACTGCCTGCTGCACCTGCATGCCTACCTTCAATGACTGGTGTACCATGACACACAGGTCTCGCTGCATCTCCCCGTTTCCCAATCGGCCACCATTTAGATAATAGTCTGCTTTCCCGTTTTTGCCACCAAAATGGATAACCTCACATTTATCCACATTATACTGCATCTGCCAAACATTTGCCCACTCACCCAGCCTATCCAAGTCACCTTGCAGTCTCCTAGCATCCTCCTCACAGCTAACACTGCCCCCCAGCTTAGTGTCATCCGCAAACTTGGAGATATTGCCTTCAATTCCCTCATCCAGATCATTAATATATATTGTAAATAGCTGGGGTCCCAGCACTGAGCCTTGCGGTACTCCACTAGTCACTGCCTGCCATTGTGAAAAGGACCCGTTTACTCCTACTCTTTGCTTCCTGTTTGCCAGCCAGTTCTCTATCCACATCAATACTGAACCCCCAATGCCGTGTGCTTTAAGTTTGTATACTAATCTCTTATGTGGGACCTTGTCGAAAGCCTTCTGGAAGTCCAGATACACCACATCCACTGGTTCTCCCCTATCCACGCTACTAGTTACATCCTCGAAAAATTCTATAAGATTCGTCAGACATGATTTACCTTTCGTAAATCCATGCTGACTTTGTCCAATGATTTCACCACTTTCCAAATGTGCTGCTATCCCATCTTTAATAACTGACTCTAGCAGTTTCCCCACTACCGATGTTAGACTAACTGGTCTGTAATTCCCCATTTTCTCTCTCCCTCCCTTCTTAAAAAGTGGGGTTACATTTGCTACCCGCCAATCTTCAGGAACTACTCCAGAATCTAAAGAGTTTTGAAAGATTATTACTAATGCATCCACTATTTCTGGAGCTACTTCCTTAAGTACTCTGGGATGCAGCCTATCTGGCCCTGGGGATTTATCGACCTTTAATCCATTCATTTTACCCAACACCACTTCCCGACTAACCTGGATTTCACTCAATTCCTCCAACTCCTTTGACCCGCGGTCCCCTGCTATTTCTGGCAAATTATTTATGTCTTCCTTAGTGAAGACGGAACCAAAGTAGTTATTCAATTGGTCCGCCATATCCAATTAACGCTTTTCATTGGCCCAGTGATATAGTTGCTGCCTTCCAGCGCCAGAGCCCCGGGTATGATCCCGTCTATGGGTGTTGTCGGCACAGAGTTTGTACGTTCTCCCTGTTTGGGTTTCCTCTGGGTGCTCCGGTTTCCTCCCACACTCCAAAGATGTGAAGGTTTATAGATTAATTGGCTTCAGTAAAATTGTCCCTAGTGTGTAGAATAGTGCTAGTGTGTGGGCTGATCGCTGGTTTGTGTGGACTCAGTGGGTCGAATGGCCAGTTTCTGCACTGTATCTCTATAGTCTAAACTTATCCACAAACCAGGGGCACTTTCCCATGGCTAACTAATCTACTGACGCACATTTTCTTAAGATGTGAGGGGAAATTGCGGCTGATAGAGGTAACCCACGCGGTCACAGAGAGAGCATGCAAACTCCACACAGATAACACTGGAGGTCAGGACTGAACCCAGGCTGCCTGAGGCGGCAGCTCCAGAAACATAGAAAATAGGTGCAGGAGGAGGCCATTTGGCCCTTCGAGCCAGCACCGCCATTCATTGTGATCATGGCTGATCGTCCCCTATCAATAACCCGCGCCTGCCTTCTCCCCATATCCCTTGACTCCACTAGCCCCTAGAGCTCTATCTAACTCTCTCTTAAATTCATCCAGTGACTTGGCCTCCACTGCCCTCTGTGGCAGGGAATTCCATAAATTCACAACTCTCTGGGTGAAAATGTTTTTTCTCATCTCAGTCTTAAATGACCTCCCCTTTATTCTAAGACTGTGGCCCCTGGTTCTGGACTCGCCCAACATTCGGAACAATTTTCCTGCATCTAGCTTGTCCAGTCCTTTTATAATTTTATATGTTTCGATACGATCCCCCCTCCTCCTTCTAAACTCCAGTGAATACAAGCCTATTATTTTCAATCTTTCCTCATATGACAGTCCCGCCATCCCAGGGATCAATCTCGTGAACCTACGCTGCACTGCCTCAATCACAAGGATGTCCTTCCTCAAATTAGGAGACCAAAACTGTACATAATACTCCAGCTGTGGTCTCACCAGAGCCCTATATAACTGCAGAAGAACCTCTTTACTCTTATACTGAAATCCTCTTGTTATGAAGGCCAACATTCCATTAGCTTTCTTCACTGCCTGCTGTACCTGTACGCCAACTTTCAGTGACCGGTGTACAAGGACGCCCAGGTCTCGCTGCACCTCCCCCTTACCTAACCTAACCCTATTGAGATAATAATCTGCCCCCTTGTTTTTGCCGCCAAAGTGCATAACCTCACATTTATCTATATTATACTGCATCTGCCACGCATCTGCCCACTCACTCAACCGGTTCAGGTCACCCTGCAACCTCCTAACATCCTCTTCACAGCTCACACTGCCACACAGCTTTGTGTCATCCGCAAACTTACAAGTGTTGCTCCTAATTCCCTCTTCCAAATCATTAATATATATGGTAAACAGTTGCGGCCCCAACACCGACCCTTGCGGCACTCCACTCGTCACTGCCTGCCATTATGAAAAGGACCCGTTCACTCCGGTCTTTGCTCTGCCAAACAATTTTCTATCCATGTCAACACCCTACCCCCAATACCATGTGCTCTAATTTTAGTCACCAGTCTCTCGTGCGGGACCTTATCAAAGGCTTTCTGAAAGTCTAGATACACTACATCCACTGGCACCCCTTCATCCATTTTACTTGTCACATCCTCAAAAAATTCCAGAAGATTAGTCAAGCATGAGTTCCCTTTCATAAATCCATGTTGACTTGGACTAATCCTTTTACTGCTATCCAAATGCCCCATTATTACCTCTTTTAATAATTGACTCCAGCATCTTTCCCACCACCAAAGTCAGACTAACTGGTCTGTAATTCCCAGTTTTCTCTCTCGCTCCTTTCTTGAAAAGTGGGATAACATTAGCTATCCTCCAATCCACAGGAATTGATCCTGAATCTATTGAACATTGGAAAATGATCACCAATACGTCCACTATTTCTAGAGCCACCTCCCTGAGGACCCTGGGATGCAGACCATCAGGTCCAGGGGATTTATCATCCTTCAGTCCCATTAGCCTGCCCAATACTATTTCGCGCCTAATGAAAATTTCTTTCAGTTCCTCTACCCCCTTAGATCCTCTGTCCTCCAGTACTTCTGGGAGATTGTTTGTGTCTTCCTTAGTGAAGACAGATCCGAAGTACCTATTCAACTCTTCTGCCATTTCCTTGTTGCCCATAATAATTTCAACCGTGTCTGCCTTCAAGGGACCCACATTTGACTTTGCTACTCTTTTTCCCTTAACATATCTAAAGAAGCTTTTACTGTCCTTCTTTATATTCCTGGCCAGCTTCCCTTCGTACTTCATCTTTTCAGCCCGTATTGTCCGTTTTGTTTCCTTCTGTTGTCATATGAACGTTTCCCAATCCTCTGGCTTCCGGCTACTCTTTGCTCTATGAGCTATCACCACTGTGAAATCTCACCCACTTAAGGTATTCTGTGAAAACAGCTGAACTCCCAAAGTGGGATAACAGAAACCGCGTGAACGGGAGATCGCTGGTCAGCGTGGTCTCGGTGGAATTGTTTTCATGCTGTATCTCTAAACTAATCCATTCCTTAGACAAAATCCAATGCCCACAATGGGGTAGAGGTGAATCGGACAGTCCCCTAGCTTACAGAACTACCGTGCAAAAGCCTGATTACAGAAAGGAAGATGTTGGATTTTGATCCTGGACCACTGTGTGCTTGACCTGCATTTGGGCGCATCTAAAGACTGTAGTGCCACATACAGGAGTAATGTGGTGCTGAGGTGTCTTGGTTTAGATTCTTCTAATTTAGTTTAATTTATTATCACGTGTATTGAGGTACAGTGAAAAGCTTTTTTGTTGCGTGCGATCGTAATTGGAAAAACTATACATGATTACAATCGAGCCGTCTACAATGTACCGACACAGCATAAAGGGAATGATGTTTAGTGCAAGATAAAGTCCAGTAAAGTCCGATTAAAGATAGTCCGAGGATCTCCAATGAGGTAGTGAGAATTAAAGGGACGTCACACTCAAACACGGTGCTGAACGAGAGATAAAAAGGGTCACGACACAAAACGTCACCTACTCTGTTTCTCCACAGATGCTGCCTTACTCGCTGAATTACTCCAGCATTTTGTGTCTATCTTCGGTGTAAACCAGCATCTGAAGTTTCTTCTTACATGAGAGATAAGATGTTATTGTGCAATAGAACACACTGATTCAATAATTAATTGAGCTCTGGGCTGGTTCCATAGAAATGGAAGGGCTGTAATGTGTGTTGCCATTAATAATGAAGGGAATGTATTTGGGCCATGGGAGATGCAGCCTGTTGAGGTTTATGTGGCTGTAGGGAATTCTTTGGAAAGCATTCGATGGTATGTGATTTATTCAAGTGGGAAATGCGGCTTGTTATGGATTCCCAGCAAAACTTCCAGGAAACAAAAGTCCATCCTCGTGACGCCAATTAATTTTTATGAGGGATAATTGAAGTCAGCTGTCTTGATGGTACATTACCCTGATTGGGAAAAATATATTAATCTGCGCAAGGTATCTGGGAAAAGTTGCGGGACGCTCGTTAGGGGCAGCTCACGTAACAAGAATAATAGATTTCCCTTCCCTGTCCCTGCATTCCCCTCCATTACTTTGAAATCTCAGTACCAGGCCTGATATAACCCACAAAGTTAATGAGTTAAAGTTAAAGCTGCCATTATAATTCTGGAGCGCGGAGAATAATGGCGGCACAGTGGCACAGTTGGTAGAACTGCTGCCTCACAGCGCTTGAGACCCGGGTTCAATCATGACCTCGGGACAATTTGCAGAAGCCAATTAACCTACAAGCCTGCGCGTCTTTGGAGTGTGGGAGGAATCCCGAGCACCCGGAGAAAACTCATATCTTTCCAACCACCGAAGTCAGGCTAACTGGTCTGTAATTCCCCGTTTTCTCTCCCCCCTTTCTTGAAAAGTGGGATAACATTAGCTATCCTCCAATCCACAGGAACTGATCCTGAATCTATTGAACATTGGAAAATGATCACCAAAGCGTCCACTATTTCTAGAGCCACCTCCCTGAGGACCCTGGGATGCAGACCATCAGGCTCAGGGGATTTATCATCCTTCAGTCCCATTAGCCTACCCAAGACTTCTTCACCAGTTCCAGTGGTGAAGAAGGGTCTCGACCAGAAACGTCACCCATTCCTTCTGTCCAGAGATGCTGCCTGTCCTGCTGAGTTACTCCAGCATTTTGTGTCTATCTTCCCAAAGTTCCGTGTCAGGACCATTACCATTCCGGTTTTCCTGGAGAATTTATTTGGCACATTAGCAGAGGGGAAATGTAAATTGGCAGTGGATGTGCATTGAAGGGACTAGAGGAGGCAGGGAATTATAATTATAGAGAGAAACCATAGATTAGTGGGTAATGGTGGTAATAGGGCCTGTGGGAATATCAGATAGCATTTAAATGCGGGTAAATTAGTTTCTTGTATTTGGGCTGCTAAAATTCCCAGAGTGATCATATTAGTTCACTTGTAATGGAGCAAGTAAAATAAATATGCATAGTTCATTAAAGACTCCCAAACAGCGAACTATTCAAAAATAAACCACAGAATCTATGTTGTGTGCATGTTGAGAACAGGATGAAGGAAATTACGTTTGGATACAGACTTTGTATGAAGTATAGGCATTTGACGGCACTGGGCCTGTACTCGCTGGAGTTTAGAAGGTTGAGGGGGGACCTCTTTGAAACTCACCGAATAGCGAAAGGTCTGGATAATGGATGCGAAATGCTTCCGCTCGTGGGAGATAGAATGGAGGGCAAAGTGGAATAAGAGGAGGTAGCTTTAGAAAATGAGATGCTCTTTGGGAGAGTGGTGAATCTGTGGAGGGCAAAGACGGCTCGGAATCATTGGCTATAAAGGAGGTGGCCCTTTAGAAATCAGAGATAAGGAGGATTTCAGGTTTGGATCAGAGGTGGTGATCAGCCATGATCTGTGGAATGGCATTGCAGGCACAGATGGCTCATGGACCTAATTTCTATGTTTCTATGTCATTGGGTACTTTTAAAGCGAAGATTGACAGATTCCTGATTAGTAAGGGTGACAAAAGATGTGGGGAGTTGTCAGGAGAATGGGGTTGAATGGAAAAAATAGATCAGCCATGATTGAATGGCGGAGTAGGCTGGGTGGGTTGAATGGCCCAATTCTGCTCCCATGACATGTGAACATAATGGGCCGATTTGAATCTTGCCTCTTTCTAGGGGCAATTGCAATGATTCTCCACAGAGATGCAAAAAAAGCTATCAGAAGGATAGCAGAAAAGACGCGCAGTGCAAGGACTCCGCATTTCACTGTACCTCGGTACACGTGACAATAATAAACCTAAACCTATGTTCCATGAATATAGCAAGAAGTCCCAGTCTTATATTTGCTTCTACCACACAAATGATTCGAGACAAAGTGCAGGAGTAACTCAGCGGGTCAGACAGCATCTCTGAAGAACTAGGATAGGGTACGTTTCGGGTCGGGACCCTTCTTCACTGATAATGGTTGTGGGTGGTGGTGGGGGGGCAAAAAAAGTGCAAGCGAGGAGGGGCAGGAAAAACCAAGCAAATGATAGTACAGTAATGTGACTCCTCTCCTGAGGAATCAGTTAAGAGTCAACTCAAATCATTAGACATAGGAGCAGAATTAGGGGTGGTGCGGTGGTTAAGTAGCTGTCTTATAACGCCAGAGGCGCGGGTTCGATCCAGACTACGGGTGCTGTCTGTACGGAGTTTGAACATTCTCCATGTGACTTTGTGGGTTTTCTGTGGGTGCTCCAGTTTCCTCTCATATTCCAAAGATGTACAGGGTTGCAGTTTAATTGGCCACTGAACATTGTAAATTGTCCCTAGTGTGTAGAATAGTGCTAGTGTATGGGGCGATCGTGGTCGGCATGGACTCGGTGGGCCCGCAGGACCTGTTTCAACGCTGTCTAAGCCTTTCGGTCCATCGAGCCTGCTCTGCCATTTGATCATGGATGAGCTATTTATCTCTCTCATCCACATTTTGTCTTCTTCCCATAATCTTTGACACCTTTACTAGTCAAGAATCGGTCAACCTCCATTTTTAAAATACCCAATGACTTGGCCTCAGCCACTGTCTGCGGCGATGAATTCCACAGATTCACCACCTTCTGACTAAAGTAATTCCTCCTCATTTCCATTCTCCGCTCCAATCACCAAGCCTTAGAATGCCACAAAGCAAGGCCAAGTTAATGGGTCCTTGATGGTCAAGTACTAGTCACGGTTTCATGATGTTATCCCTTCATGAAAGAGCTTTTGCAGACATTAATACAGTATATCAGAGGACCAGACTCTTCAGCCCACAATGTCTGTGCCAAACACGATTCCATGTTAAACTAATCACATCTGCCTGCACATGATCCATATCGCTCCATTTCCTGCATATCAATAGACCATAGACAATAGGTGCAGGAGTAGGCCATTCGGCCCTTCAAGCCAGCACCGCCATGCATTATGATCATGGCTGATCATCCACAATCAGTACCCCTTTCCTGCCTTCTCCCCATATCTCTTGACTCCGCTCCACATATCCATGTGCCTTTCAAAAAGCCTCTTAGATGTCAGCATTGTATCTGCCTCCATCACCACACCTGACAGTGCGCTCCAGGCACTCTGTGTAAAATAAAACTTGCCTCACACATCCCCTTTAACTTTTGTCCCTGTCACCTTGTAGCCATGCACTCTAGTCTTTGCCATTTTCCACCTGGGGGAGAGGTTCTAATTGTCTACTCTACGTATTGGTGGAGTGACGCATGCCAGATGAGTGACGATATGCATGTCTCATCTAAAGGACATTAGTTTCTGCCACAGTTTGGCAGACACCATGGAAGTTTCATGGTTATCCGATCAAATGTTACTTTTATATGGTAGTTCCAGATTTATTTGATTACTGGAATTTAAATTCCACAGTAATCATGGTGGGATTTGAACTCATGCCTCTCAGTCAATGGTCCAGAACTCTAGATGTAAGTAAGTCCAGTAACTTAGCTGTCACGACACTGCTCCAAAGGTACAATTGGCTTTTAAGTCTTTCCTTGGGACGTGCTGAAATCCTGAACTCTCTATTCCCATTGCCAATCTATGGTTTGGAGCTTGGAGTTGTTTGGAATCTCAATTTTCGGTTTATTCCCAGAAAGAGGAAACTTGTAAAACTGTGACCTCGAAAATAAATATCCCTTGCTAAAATGATCCTGGAGAGTTGCTTGATTACGCTCACTTATACAGAAAACAGTCCAACTTCATGTCAGAGTAAACACTGTTATATAACAGATGGCTGTATGCATAATGCAAACGGCTTTCAGAAAGAAAAAGACCAGCAAACTGTCTCAGTTGTCAGGCTTAATCATTCCTTCCCTTGTGATTTTTGGGAAATCTATTCCACCCCACCAGCCCCTCCACGTTCATGTGGAAAAATGTTGGCAGGATTATGAGATTAGAGCAGCAACGATCCAACTTCTTTTTGATTTTTGTTTTCCCCAAGTGAGACAAAGCCAAGTTGTGTGCGGTTTGGACCTTGTTGAAAAAGTGATGCTTCCTCCCTCTCTCCCTCTGGGGGTTGCGGCAAATCAACAGCAAACCCACCCCTCCTCACCCCAGTCACGTCAAGTACCGAGGCCACGCCAGCAAGTGGATTTTCTCGGTGGGGAGTTTGTTCTTGTCCACAACTGGATAAGATCACAGTGAAAGGCCTGGATAGAATGGATGTGGAGAGGATGTTTCCACTAGTGGGAGAGACAAGGACCAGAGGCCACAGCATCAGAATATTCTTCAGGCAACTGAACCGTCCTCTCATCAGCTAGGGTGTGGTCCAGACCTCCCATCTATCTCATTGAAGACCTTTGGCTTGATTTTAATCAGACTTTATTGGGCTTCAGTGTTATATCTTTGGACTAAATGTTGTACTACCTATCTTGTATCAGTACACTGTGGACGGCTTGATCGTACTCTTGTATAGTCTTTTGTCAAACTGGATAGCTTGCAAACAAAAGCTTTTCACAGTATTGTCAGTAAACGTGACAATAATAAACTAAACCAAACCAAACTAAACCCTATAACTGTCTTTGTTTTTGCACTAATATTGTTTTTTTTATATATTCAACTTTTTTGTTTGTTTATTATGTTATCTGTTAAGTACTGTGTTTACAGACCTGTTATACTGCTGCAAGTAAGAATTTCATTGATCTGTTTCAGAAAATACGACAATGAAACACTCTTGACTTTTCGCTCTGGAAGATTATCCTGATCGAAGTATCTAATTATAACCAGCATTTACACCCACCCCATACACTAGCTCTATCTTACACACCAGGGACAATTTACAATTTTACCAAAGACAATTAACCTACATGTCATTGGAATGTGGGAGGAATCAGGAGCACCCAGAGAAAACACACATGGTCAGAGGGAGAACGAACAAACTCCTTACAGACAGCACCCATGATCAAGATCGAACCCGGGTGTCAGGCGCTTTAAGGCAGCAACTCAACAGCTGCGCCACTGTGCTGCCCCTGAATTGCCATCAGCCCCTGCTGATGCTGGTTTATACCAAAGATTATTGTTACCCACAATCTGAAGAAGGGTTCCGACCAAAATGTCACCGATTCATTTTCTTCAGGAATGTTGCCTGGCCAGCTGAGTTACTCCAGCATTTTGTGTCTTTAACAGACTGTGCCTGTTTCAAGCCTGCTTATTATGGATCTGGGACACAGTCCTAAGAGAGAAAATTATCACCGAATGCTCAGTGTGTGGGCTGTTCGGTTGGGATTTGGTTCGATGTCAAGAATGATGCGAGTTAGTTGGAATATCACGGACTGAATGGGTATTTCATTCCACAGGGATTCAAACATATTAACAAATAAATCAAGAGTAGGAACAGACCACGGCCCATTGAGCCTGCTTCAACGTTTAGTTTAGTTTAGAGATACAGCATGGAAACAGGCCCTTCGGTGCACCGAGTCTGCCCCGACCAGCGATCCCTGTGCACACATGGATACTAGGGGAAAAGATTTAATAGGAATCTGAGGGGTAACTTTTTCACACAAAGGATGGTGGGTGTATGGAACAAGCTTGCCACATGAGGTAGTTGAGGCTGGGACTATCCCAACGTTTAAGAAACAGTTAGACAGGTACATGGATAGGACAGGTTTGGAGGGATGTGGACCAAGCACAGGTAGGTGGGACTAGTGTAGCTGGGACATGTTGGCCGGTGTGGGCAAGTTGGGCCGAAGGGGCATGTTTCCACACTGTATCACTCTATGACCAACGTTATGTTGCACACATGAACCCCTACTCACACAATGGACAATTTACAATGTTACCTACATAGGTTTAAGGTAATAGAGGAAAGGTTTAATAGGAACGTGAGGGGCAACCTTTAAACACAAAGAGGGTGGTGGGTATATGGAACAAGCCAGCAGAGAAAGTGGTTGAGCAGGTAAAATAACAACATTTAAAAGACATTTGGACAGGTACATGGAGAAGAGTTTAGAGGGATATGGACTAAACATGGAAAAATGGGACTAGCTTAGATAGAAACATAGAAACATAGAAATTAGGTGCAGGAGTAGGCCATTTGGCCCTTCGAGCCTGCACCGCCATTTAATATGATCATGGCTGATCATCCAACTCAGTATCCCGTACCTGCCTTCTCTCCATACCCTCTGATCCCCTTGGCCACAAGGGCCACATCTAACTCCCTCTTCAATATAGCCAATGAACTGGCCTCAACTACCCTCTGTGGCAGAGAGTTCCAGAGATTCACCACTCCCTGTGTGAAAAAAGTTCTCCTCATCTCGGTTTTAAAGGATTTCCCCCTTATCCTTAAGCTGTGACCCCTTGTCCTGGACTTCCCCAACATCGGGAACAATCTTCCTGCATCTAGCCTGTCCAACCCCTTAAGAATTTGGTAAGTTTCTATAAGATCCCCTCTCAATCTCCTAAATTCTAGAGAGTATTTAGGGGGGCATCTTGGTCGGCACGGCCATGTTGGGCTGAAGGGCCTGTTTCCATGCTGCATGATTCTATGAAGATATTGAACCTTTATCTGGGTAATAAATACTTGCGGGAGGCGTGATGGTGCGGCGGTAGAGGTGCTGCCTTACAGTGCCAGAGACCCGGATTCGATCCTGACTACGGGTGCTGTCTGTACGGAGTTTGTACGTTCTCCCTGTGAACTGCATGGGATTTCTCTGGGAGCTCCGGTTTCCTCCCACACTCCAAAGACGTACAGATTTGTAGGATCTATTGGCTTTGGTCAAATTGTCAATTGTCCCTAGTGTGTAGGAGAAAGCTCGTGTATGGGGATCGCTGGTCGGCGCGGACTAAGTGAGCCAAAGAACCTGTTTCCACGCTGAATCTCTGAACTAAACTAAACTAAACTTCCTTATTTTTTAAAATTCTCTTTCTCAGGATACGTGTTGTCCATTAACGATGTGTTTGATACCCAACTGCGGCGTGCCTGCATTGGTGAACTTATGTGTGGAGTCACTCCAGTGAAGCCAGAGAAAACATTGACTTCAATTATCGTTTGCAAACAGGGATGTCATCTTTCATTCGCAAGAATTGCAACACTATTTTACTTCAAGACCAACCGTGAGTGTTTATGGAATGGTCTTTGTTTTAGTGACAAAACTGTTGTGAAATATTATGGAGACAGCAAATAAAATACAAATACAGATACAGAAGCAAATAAAAATACAGGTTTATGGGATTAAAAATTAGGTGCATAGGGACTTCACTCTGGCAGCGCTGAATGTTTGGAATTCCGGGTTCGATCCTGACTATGGGTGCTGTCTGTGTACTCTGGTTTCCTCCAGCACTCTAACGACATGCAGTTTGTAGGTTAATTAGCCCTCTGTAAATTGCCCCGAGTATGAAGCAAAAGTGGGATAACATAGGACAAGTGTACGTACGGGTGATTGATGGTGGGAGTGGACTTGTTGGGCTGGTGGACCTGTTTCCACATTGTTTCACTAAAACAAACCAAACCAAACCTACCTACCCCCTGCTATACTATCCTCAAGGCTAGCAGATGGATAGGAACCATCAGCAGCTTCACCTCCAAGTCACGCACTTGGAGATAGAGCACTGGTCCTTCACTGTAGATAGAAACAAAGCGCTGGAGTAACTCAGTGAGTGAGACGGCATTTCTGAAGTAAAAGGATGGGTGACATTTCAGGTTGGGATCCTTCGTCAAAAGTTTTTACCGTCACTGGGTCGAAATCTTGGAACTCCCTCCCCAACACAACATGGCCAGCAGTCATTCAAGAAGGCAGCTTACCACCACCTTTCTCAAGTGCAATGAAAGATGGGCAATAAAAGCTGGCTTTGCCAACGACACTCATATCCTAAACAATTAAGAAAAAGTTTTGTTCTCATTCATCTTCAATATCAAATTTTTCGGTTCAAAGCTTAATTGAATATAATTTCCAGTAATCTATTTTTAATATCAAATTAACCATCAAGCAAAAGGGAACATGTCCTAATACCAACAGAAGATTTTCCCTCTATTTTCTTGCTGAGATATTAATTTAATTTTCTCAATAGGTTCTTGACATATTTTACTTAATGTCAAGTACTTAATGAATCTCCTTTGAAAACTGGTGATAGTGATAGTGATAGTGCAATTAATGCAGCAGATGGTTTAAGAGAGATGGGCTGAAAATCAGTGCGCACAACATTTATGGGGCAGGCACTTTAATAATCGACTCGGTTAGTATCAATTCAGCTTCTTCAGACAGTAACTTCATGATGTGCTGGTACAATTTCACCTTTTATACCTATGATCCATAATACAAGTATGTTCATTCAAATTTGCAAGTATGGACAAAGACCCCAAATTCATTCTGTATACAGTAAACCCTCGTTATTACAGACTTCTTTATAATAGATTTTGATGTTTTTTTCATAGGAGCAGAAGAAGTAGGTCATTCGGCCCATCGGGTCTACTCCGCTATTCAATCATTGTTGATTTATCTTTCCCCCTCAACCCCATTCTCCTGCTTTCTCCCCATAACCATTGACGCCCTTGCTAATCAAGAATCTGTCAATTTCCACCTTAACAATACCCAATCATATGGCCTCCACAGCTGTCAAGTGTCAATGAATTCCACAGATTCACCACCCAATGACTAAATAAATTCCTCATCTCCTTTCTAAAGGTATGTCATATTATTCTGGGGCTATGCCTTCTTGTCCTAGACTCCCATGAGTGGAAACATCCTCTCCACATTCACTGTATCCAGGCCTTTCACTGTTTGTTAAATTTCAATGAGGTCCCCTAAACTCCAGTGAGTACAGGCCTAGTGCTGTCTGTCTTGCATCGGAAGGGACAGCCTCAGAATAAAAGGACGTACCTTTAGAAAGGAGATGAGAAGGAATTTCTTTAGCAACAGGGTGGTGAATCTGTGGAATTCATTGCCACAGACGGCTGTGGAGGCCAAGTCATTGGGTATTTTTAAAGCAGAGATTGACAGGTACTTGATTAGTAAGGGAGTCACGGGTTATGGGGAGAAGGCAGGAGAATGAAGTTGGGACAGAAAGATAGATCAGCCATGATCGAATGGCGGAGCAGCCTTGATGGACCGTAGGACCTAATTCTGTTCACAGAGTCATACAGTGTGGATGCAGGTCCTTCAGCCCAACTTGCCCACTCCGGTCAACATGTCCCATTTACACTAGTCCCACCTGCCTGCTGCCTATATCCCTCTAAACCCATCCTATCCATGTACCTGTCTAAATGTTTATTAAACATTGCAATAGTATGTGCCTCAACTACTTATTTCCTATGAACTTATGCTCTGTTTCAGTTCCCCTCTCGTCCCGGACCCCACCAAGCCAAGGATGTCCACTCCGGTACGGGACTCCCTGTCCTCGGGCGAGGATATGGGTGACGGGGAGATCAGCATCAACGTGGGGGGTTTGAAGAGGAAGCTGAGCCGGTGGGTGTTGGCGCGGTTCCCGGACACCAGGCTTGGCCAGCTGCCCAGGTGCCACTCGGCCGAGTCCATCCTCCGGCTGTGCGACGATTACGACGAGGAGTTGAAGGAGTTCTACTTCGACAGGAACCCGGCCCTCTTCCCCCTGGTGCTCAACTCCTACCACACGGGGAGGCTGAGGGTGACC
This sequence comes from Leucoraja erinaceus, assembly GCF_028641065.1. NCBI lineage: Eukaryota > Metazoa > Chordata > Chondrichthyes > Rajiformes > Rajidae > Leucoraja > Leucoraja erinaceus. Next base: position 55,402,337 of record NC_073380.1, read on the forward strand.
GGCAAGCCGTGCATCTTTCGGCAGGAGATGGAATACTGGGGCATGGAGGAGTTCCTCCTCGACCCGCCGTGCCAGGGACGGGCGCCAGGGACCGACCAGGATGACGTAGATGAGACGGCGAGCACGAGACGAGGCAGCACCACCTCCTCCCTCAACGAGGTGCTCACCTTTTACCAGGACGCCTCCAAGTACGACAGCCAGATCTTTGGCAGCTGCCGCAGGCGACTATGGCTGATGTTCGAGAACCCTGGCTACAACATCGTAAGCAGGATCTACAGTGTCCTCTCCATCATCATGGTCTTGGGGTCCATAGCCACCATGTGCCTGAACAGCATGGACGAGTTTCAGCTGGTGGACGGGGAGGGCGAGAGACGGGACGACCCCCGTTTTGAGATGGTGGAACAACTCTGCATGGCCTGGTTCACCCTGGAGCTCTTGTCCAGGTTCCTGGTGTCTCCTGGGCCCCTCCACTTCTTCAGCCGCCCTCTCAACCTGATCGACCTGATGTCCGTATCCCCGTTCTATCTGACGCTGCTGGTAAACCTGGTGGTGGACATCAGCCCCGCTCTGCCCAACCTCGGGCGCATGGTGCAGGTCCTCCGGCTGATGAGGATCTTCCGCATCCTGAAGCTGGCCCGGCACTCGACGGGCTTCCCATCACCCTCATCTTCAACAAGTTCTCCCACTTCTACCGGCGGCAGAAGAACCTCGAGAGCGCCATGAGGAACTGCGAGTTTGACGAGGGCCTGGCCGAACTGCCCTTGCTCAACCTCCGTGACTTCTATGCGGACACATGGAATGCGGTTCAGAACACGTGGAGCCCGACCAGTCATCACATTTGGGGCGGCACGGCACGGCGGTGGAGTTGCTGCCTCACGGCACCAGGGACCAATGTTTGATCCAGGCTCACTGGGTCCGCGCCGACCAGCAAACACCCCGTACACTAGCACTATCCTACACACTAGGGACAATTTACAATTTTACTGACGCCAATTAACCTACAAACCTGCACCTCTTTGGGATGTGGGAGGAAAAAATCAGAGCACCCAGATGAAACCCACGCGGTCACGGGGAGAACTACAAACTCCATATAGCCAGCACCCGTAGACAGGATCGAACCCAGATCCCCGGCGCTGCAAGCGCAGACAAACCACCACTGGTCCTTCCCCTTCCACTCGAGTGTCCCATCCACGCCCGGGGGTCGGTCGGAGACTTCCGGACCAACGGGACACCGGCCCCCAGCCAGCACGGAGAAGCACCAACCCCAGCTCACCTCCGCCTCTCCTGCCCGGCCAACCGACAGCCCCGGACCGACGACACCAGCGGTCCCCAGGCCCACAGCCATAGCCACCATGAGAAGAAGCGCCAACTCCAGCCCAACCCTGCTCCAACTCCAGAAGAAGATGGGCTGCTACGGCGACAAGTGCCAATTCGCCAATGGCCTGGCTGAGCTGCGCTCCCTCAGCCGACACTCCAAGTACAGGACGGAGCCGTGCTGCACCTTGTACACCGCCGGCTTCTGCCCTTACGGTACCCGCTGCCACTTCATCTACAACCCCGAGGTGGAGCGAGGGCCCGGCCTCGCCTGCACCAGAACACCAGCCTGGACTCGGCCTCCTGTGGCCCGGCGCTCGACTGTGCCGTGCTGCGGGACGGCCTTCAGCCCCGACCTGGAGTTGAAGCTGGCCCCGACTCTGGGCTTGGGGCTGGGCAAAGGAGGGAGGGGGAGGAGGTTGCTGCTGCCGCCAGCACCACCATCACCAGCAGCTCCAGCCGGCGCCCGGCCTGCCGAAGGCCAGCAGGAGCCCATCCGCGGACTCTCTCTCCGACCAGGACCACTCCAGCAGCAGCGGCTCCGAGTCGCCCGTCTTCAAGCAGGGCCGGCGGCTGCCCATCTTCAGCAAGTCAAGAGTGTTTTATTGTCAAATGTCTCATGTGTGACAATGAAATTCTTACTTGCTGCAGCACAACAGAATATGGGAATATGTAAACATAGTACATAATGGGGGAAGAGGAAAAAAAAGAAAAAGTTCAAAAAATAAAAAATAGTGCAATAATAATATAGGCTTTTGCAGTTCAGAGCTCAGAGCTTATTCGTTGTAAAGTTTAATAGCCTGATGGCTGTGGGGAAGAAGATGTTCCTGAACCTGGACGTTACAGTCTTCAGGCTCCTGCACCTTCTTCCTGATTGCAGTGGTGAGATAAGTGTGTGGCCAGGATGGTGTAGGACCTTGATGAATTTGGCTGCCTTTTTGAGGCAGCGACTACGATAGATCCCTTCGATAGTGGGAAGGTCAAAGCCGGTGATAGACTGGCCAGTGGCCACAACTTTATGTAGTCTTTTCCGCTCCTGGATGTTCAATTTGCCGAACCAGGCCACAATGCAACCAGTCAGAATGCGCTCTACCGTGCACCTGTAGAAGTTTAGGAGAATCCTCTTTGACATGCCGAATCTCCGTAATCTTCTTACGAAGTACAATCGCTGACGTGCCTTCTTTACAATTGCATCGGTGTGCTGGGTCCAGGAAAGATCTTCTGTTATATGCACGCCCAGGAATTTGAAGTTATTGACCCTCTCCACCATTGTCCCATTGATATGGACAGATTGTGGGTCCCCATTCTTCCCCTACTAAAGTCCACAATCAGTTCCTTGGTCTTACTGATGTTGAGAGCCAGGTTATTGTGCTGACACCATTTGGTCAGTCGGTCTGGATCTCGGTGTTGGACTGAGGGGAGGGGGTTGGAGTTGGAGGGCTGCTGGCCAACCTGGCGGGAAGGCAGAGCCGAGCTAGATCCAGCGGCTGCAGCGCTGGCTGCAAGTCCGGGGCCTCCCTGCCAGCCCAGGGTCACCCCCAACACCTCCTGACAGGGACGGGACACCCAGGAGGGGACGGGGACGGCCCAGCAGCAACATAACAGCGCCCGCAGCGCTGGAGAGCCAGGCCTGACCACGACGCAGCGCCACCGTTGCCCAGACTGTTTATTGCAAGTGACCTATGACCTGGGCATGGAATACCAAACTCGTTTATTCCACAGATTCATCGCACTCTGCCTAAAGAAATTCCTCCTCATCTCCTTTTATTCTGAGGCTATGTCCTCTGGTCCTAGACTCTCCCACTAGTGGAAACAACCTCTCCACATCCACTCTATCCAGGCCCTTCACTATTCTGTAAGTTTCAAGTCTTGACCCGAAACACCCCCTATTCCTTTTCTCCAGCGATGCTGCCTGACCTGCTGAGTTACTCCAGCATTCTGTGTCTATCTTCAGTGTTAATCTTCCAGCATGTACAGTTCCTTCCTACCTAGAGAATTACAAAAACTGGCCTTTGCATCAACAGCAGCCAATACCTTGTTTTGTTCTTAATTTGATACAACCTGCACTGGAACTAGTAATTACTAGTCTATTTACTTTTGAAATCCTGTTTTCATTATATTGTATTTAAATGTTTAAAAGTACAGGAGATCAAACCGCATAAGGTTTTATAAACTGTTGCCCAGAGAATAATAGAATGTATAATTAGGAACATGTTAAAATGTACTTCATTGTGGGATGAAAAACATTTTATGTGCACTGAAGTGGTAACAAATTAGAATCGTCCAGTCTATAAACTACTCAGCTATAGTCATCCAAGTTTCCACATGGCTTATCCATGCTGAAGCTCTGGCGAGAAGCCTCCCGAATGTGGAAAGAGCTCAAGTATAAATCAAGCAGATTTTGCTGCTGGAGCCACGACATGGAAAAAGGACCTCACCCAACGTTTGATCAGTATCATGAAACATGATTCGATGGTTTGTGAAACAAAATAATAAAGTTAATGTGTAGGATGGAACTGCAGATGCCGGTGTACACCGAAGATAGATACAAAATGCTGGAGTAACTCAGCGGGTCAAGCAACATCTCTGGAGGAAGGGATAGGTGACTTTTCGGGTCGAGACCCTTCTTTCAGATAAAGTTAAAGCGCAGAGGGGAGGATGCAGCTACATACTACAGGACTGCACAGACATAGAACGTAGAATGGTACAACACAAGAACAGGCCCTTCGGCCCACAATGTCTGTGTCAAAATGCGCACCAGTAGAGTTGCTCCATTACAGCTCTAGAGACCCGGGTTTGATCCTGACTACGGGTGCTGTGTGTACGGAGTTTGTACGTTCCCCCTGTGACTGCGTGGGTTTTCTCTGGGTGGCCATGTTTCCTCCCACACTCCAAAGACGTACCGGTTTGGAGGTTAATCGGCTTGGTATAATTGTAAATTGGCCATAGTGTGTGTAGGATAGTGTAAGTGTGCAGGGACTGCAAGTGCGGTCTCTGTAGAGACAACACTTGTAGTCAGGATCAAACCCGGGTCCCTGGCGCTGCAAGGCAGCGACTCTACCGCTGCGCCGCCCCAATGGTGCAAGATAATTTGTTGCAAGTTAATTTGTACACAGTCACGTCCAATTGCATTGGCCTTGTTTTGAGCTAAAGTATTGGCAAACTTATTTGTTTCTAATTGTGACAAAAAAATGTGTTTTCAAATTAATATTAATGTGCATGCATTATACATGTGGTCTTCCCCTGTCTTGTAACTACCCAGGATTTGAACTTCCTTCTTCTTCTCCTCCATCTTTGGCAACGGAATGGTACCATTTGGCGCCGCCGTTTCGGCACCGCTGTTTTGGCGCCTCCGTTTTGGAGGCGCCGATCTTTTGCCATTTTAATATATTTACTCCAAAAAGTCCAATCCCCTAGGATTAAGAATGTCTTTATTCCAAGTCTTCGTTCCACACTGTATCTTTGTTGATTGCGAACAAATGGACCAGGAAGTGCCTGATGGGGTTGTTGGGTGGACAGTTTGTAAGTGGTCCACTCCCTCCACTGTCCCCCACTTTGATTGGTCATGGATCAGGGTTCCCAGTGGTCAGTGATGATGTTGCATTACCTCAAAGAGGATCAAGAACATCCTCAGTGCACTCGGTAATCGTGTCCAGTGACAGAACACGGAGAATTGTTTTGGAGTACAGTTCTGAACCGTTTGTGTTAAAGTACAATGTTCTAGTGCTCTGTAAAAATGCCCTTACTGTCAACATGTATATCTGCGCTCAATTGTATTTGAATGTAAAGGAAATAACTTGTTTGCCGTTAAACAATCAAAGAAGGGTTTTTTTTGAAGCAGTGTTTAACCTGCTGAATGAGGCAGACAAATTCTTGAAAAATTTTCAGTGTTGATTTTTGTTCAGTTGTTTGATATTTGGTGAGAATGTAAAATGATGAACCTTTGCATGCCAAAATATGAACTTTAAATTGCATGATCGTTTCTGCACATGCCACGGACCCCTGCTGTGAACGTTAAACCAGAAATGTCTGGACTATTTACTTCTTGGAACAGCTGGCTATGTCTTCACCAAAAGGTAGAGAAAATCACTATCGCAGGAATCAGAATGAAGAATACAATCACGGAAATCTTAATGTGGCATACATTTCTGCTGTGCAATTTTAATTAAGCCCTGCTACTGGGAATTATAACTTTGTGTAAAACGTATCAGTGGTTTTAATAAAAATGAGACGTACATTTCATATATATATATATATTGTGGTTCATTTACTTTAGCTTTTACAAACTAAAGAAATTAAAATATTTTGCATGCATGGAGCACAGCAGTGGAGAGAGATGGCTGGAAGAAAGTTAGAAATATGGAAGTCTACAGAATCTGAGTGCACTCAGCTATTTCATTCATATTCCTGCCTTCATTCAGTTCTGTTGCAATGTCTTCTTCATTTCACATTCTTGATCAGTGACAGTGGCACAGTTAGTAGAACTGTTGCCTCACAGCACCAGAGGCCCGGTTTGATCCTGACCTGGGGTGATGTCTGTGTGGAGTCTGCATGTTCTCCCTGTGACCTTTGAAACCTCTGACTGAACAAAACTGCATGCAATACTAAAATGCGCCCAATCAAAATTTGATACTGCAGCAGAGGCAATTTGCAACAGCTTATTAACTTACCCACTCAATTAACTTATCTCACTTTCACAGACATTTGGAAAGTAATAACATTGAAATACATAGTCATAGTTATACAGCATGGAAAATGGCCCTTTGGCCCAACTGGTCCAACCCAACAAAGATGCCTACCAGTGTTAGGCAACTTAGATGACTTTAAACTTCAGAGGTACAGGATGGAAACAGGCCCTTCGGCCCACTGAGTCCGCGCCGACCAACAATCACCCTGTACACTAGCACTAACCTACACACCAGGGACAATTTACAATTTGGAAGAAGCCAATTAATCTACAAACGTGCACGTCGTTGAGGTGTGGGGGGAAACTGAAGCACCCTGAGAAAACCGATGTGGTGCTGTAAGGCAGGGACTCTACCACTGTGTCACTGTGCTGCCTCTTAAAATCATCAGAACCCACTCCAAAACAACCAAATACATTTAAGTTGACTCAATTAATTCAGAACACAGAAATTACCCCAAAACGTAACTCTATTTTGCTCTGCTGTTCCTCTCCATCAGAATAAGTAGAGCCGTTGAACCCACGCCACATCTAACCTGGCCCAGGTTCAGCAGAGGCTCATGCTTCACTGCCTAAATCCACGAGGAAATTCAGAACTTCTGTGTTTACATATATTTTCATTAGTCTCGAGCTTCCTGACAGTTATGGAAGTAATTGCAGGCCAACTATTTGGTTGTTCAGTAGCAACTAAGACATCTTTCACTGTGTAAAACATAAACAGGGGGAAAAACATTCACCTGCGCTGATGTGTATGTTCCACTCGTGGCTGTAATTTCCAAAACACGGCTGTGTGAGGTATCATTCCTCCAGGGCTTCTCTACTCCCCAGATGTAACTTTGGCAAGCAGTTTGCAGAAATCATGAAGAAAGGGGAAGTAAAACAGAAAAGAAGACCTACATTGTTATTGAGATAAACACAGAAACGCTGGAAGCAGATTTCAGATTTCCAGCATCTATAGATTTTTGAGTTTGATTTGCTTTGTTGCTGGTCAGTAATTGTGGGTGTATTCAATAGTAAATCAAGGGTGACCATGGCAAAGCTGGAGATAATTTCTCAGTCAAAAGTATTTTGGGAAGGTAGTGTAGCTTAAAACCCCTTGTCTAAGGGAATTCTCCTTTTAATAAGTGACTGCAAAGGTAGTTAGAGTCATAGTTATACAGTGTGGAAACTGGTCCTTCCAGCCTAACTTTTCCACACTGACCAACATGTCCCATCTATACTAGTCCCACCTGCCAGCGTTCGATCCATAACCCTCTAAACCTGTCCTATCCATGTACCCGTCTAAATGTTTCTAAACGTTGTGATAGTACTTGCTTCAACTACCTCCTCCGACAGCTCGAACCATACACCCACCACCCTTTCTGTGAGCAGGTTACTCCTCAGGTTCGTATTAAATCTTTTCCCCCCCCCTCACTTTAAACCTATGTCCTCTGGTTCTCGATTCCCCTATGCTGGTGGCCTTGCCGAGGCAGTGTGAAGTGTAGATGCTATCCAGACAAATCATACCATTCATGACCATATCGGTTGATGCAAAAGAGAAAATAAACAGAATGCAGAATGCAGTCTTACAGCTACAGTTTAAAAAAAATACACAACGAGGTAAACTGGAAGATCGGGAAGTCATCCGAGAGTTGATACGAGAGGTCCATTCAAGAGTATTGTAACGGTGGGGAAGAAGCTGTTTTTGAATCTGATGGTACATGTTTCCAAGCCTTTGCATCTTCTGCGTATTGTGGGTGGTCTTTGATTATGTTGGCTGATGAGAGAGAGCGAAATATAGATGGAATCAATGAGTTGGGGAGAAAGAATTGAGCAACAGGTTGGGCTACATCCACAACTCTCTGCAATTTCTTGTAGTCTTGGGCAAACCATTTGCCATAACAAGCTGTGATGCATCGAGGTTGGATGCTTTCTATGTACATCTGTAGAAATTGGTAAAATTATTTGAGACATGCCAAATTCCCTTGGCCTACTGAGGAGGTGATTAAAGTTAATAAGTCGTAGGAGCAGAAGTCGGCCATTCCATCATTCAGTCATAGGTGCTCAATCTTTCCCTCCAACCATTCTCCTGCCTTCTCCCCATAAACCCTGACATCCTTACAAATCAAGTATCTGCCAATCTCCGCCTCAAAGATACCGAATAACTTGGCCTCCACAGCTGTCTGTGCAATGAATTCGTCAGATTCTCTAGCTTCTGACTAAAAAAATCTTCTCATCTCATCTACTTTCTAAAGGTACGTCATTTTATTCTGAGGCTATGCCCTCTGGTCCCGGACTCTCCCACCTCTCCACATTTCATTGAAAAGGAGATGAGGAGGAATTTCTTTAGTCAGAAGGTGGTGAATCTGTTCCCCCTCCCGATGCTCTAAACTCCAGCGAGTGCAGGTCCAGTGCCATCAAACGCTCATCATATATTAACCCAGTCATCCCCAGGGATCGTTCTCGTAAAACTCCTCTGGACCCTCTCCAACACCAGCACATCTTACCTCAGATAAGGGGCCTTGTTGGGCATCGTGCTTTCTTAGCTATAGCATCAATATGGTCAATAATGCAATGATATTTGAGAAATGACATTATTAGGAGGATGCAATGAGTCTGCAAAGATATATAGATAGGCTGCCCTCTAGTCCTGGCAACATCCTTGTTAATTTTCTCTGCACATTATCCAGCTTGACAACATCTTTCCTATAACATGGTGACCAAAACTGTACAATACTCTAAATGTGGCCTCACCAATGTCTTATATAACTGCAACATGACCTCCCAACTTCCCTTGGGCCCACTAAATCCATATTTCTTGTGAATGAAACATAAATAAACCAAAGGAATAGTTAGATCTCAAGCCGGGTGTTGAGCAGCCAGGTTGTTGTCTCTGCGTCAATGTCTGCCAGGCCCTGGGGACCAAACCACCATCCCCATACACTAACACTATCCTACACACCAGGGACAACTCACATTTTTTACCGAAACCAAATTACAAATGTGTACATCTTTGGAGTGTGGGAGGAAACCAGAGCACCCGGGGAAAACCCACGCATCGCAGGGAGAACCTACAAACTCCATACACACAGCACCCATAGTTAGAATCAAACCCAATCTCTGGTGCCGTGAGGCTGCAACTGTACTGCTGCGCCACTCTATTCAGGGTCTGAACAAAGGTTCCCATCCACAACGTCACCTATCCTTTTTTCTCCGGAGATGTTGCCTGACCTGCTCAGTTACTCCAGCACTTTGTGTCTAGCCTCGGAAGATGTTGGTTGTGAACTGTAGCAATTATAAGGGAAAAGGTATTAATTGAGGAAGATGGGAAATCGGAATAAAAATAAAAATTTTAACAAGGAAAATATAAGTATAACAAATTCAAGATTTTGATTTCCATCTGTATCTCATACACTGCAAAGGCAGCGACCAGTAAGTTTCCAAATTATATTCTAACCTGGTACTTGAAACCCAGTTTTGTTCCATGTGGCGTTTGCAAGCATCTGGGTTTATTGAGACAGTCAATAAATTGATACATTTTCTGGCATGGATGTGAACTGGAGCCTCAGAATTCCAAGTTGGCGATTTGAATACATATGCTGTTATTTGGAAAATACTTAAAATATAAACATCAATCACAAAACACCCAAGTGCCTCAGCTATTGACTTTCTTTATTGTGGGATATAGCAGAAGGCACATCATAAAATAAGTTAGTGTTCCATGTTAAGAAAATGAACATATGAAATTTAAAATACATAGATATTCTTGTTGGCATCAACCAGCTATACCCAAAGATGAATATTTTAAATAATCCAACACAAAGTCAAAGAGAGATTGACAGCATCATTGATAAATACACTTACCAATTCAAGTCAGTAGGAGTTGCTGAAAAGTGGTGACAATGGGCCATAATTTGTTAATAGCAAGTTCAGTTATAAAATTCTGAATTGTATCCCAGAAACACGCCATCACTGGGAGAAATTAACTCTAAATCGGCAGATGTTGGGACCGGCAACATTTTCCCCTTGTGGACCTCTAAATGCCTGCATTCATTGGAGGTGCTGTCAGATCTGTGTATTTGGAATGCGTTACCTTCCATTATGGTTTGGACTACCAGCTGTTTTAAGTCTGATGAAATCAGAGCAGATAACGTTAACGTTGAGAAGGTATGCATGTGGACAGGAGTGATGCTGCTGCCAGCACAACTCCTGTTTGGTTAAGCTCCTACAAAGCTCCTTTGGGAAGTTTTTACAAAGCTGCCTTAAACAAGCTGGGCGTTCTGCTTAATAAAAGTGCAATGTTTAGCCAAGCATTTATTGAAATCAGGGTATTTTAGACTAGTCTTCAATGTATAACTGACAACTTTAACACTTCTCAGTTTTCTAAAGGATAAAATAATTAGATGGAATGTAGGGCACAAAAATGTCCATCAGCCGAAACGGTAGTTACATTCTATGCAACCCCTTAGCACCTTACTTCAATAGCATGTCCTACCATGTTTTTTTGCCACATCAGCTTTACTTTAAAACAAAGAATCTCTGATGATGCCAAATTATTAAACACTGCAATACGCAATGGTAATCACTCAATTGTTCATGAATGCTGCCTCCCTAACTCTAATGGTCCTGCCATGGTAATGCTTATATTTAAAAGCCTCACAAATCCATGGGGTCATTATTATTGGTGTTATTATTTTAAGAAAAGCAGAATATTTGCGAAACATTTTATTTAAAAGTATACTCTTAAAAAATATCTAAATCAACACCCACCACTGCAGCCCAATCAGATGGGCAGAGCACTAAACACAAATAGCTGGAGGAACTCAGTGGGTCAGGCAGCATCAATGGAGGGAATGGACAGTCGACATTTCGGGTCAGGACCCTTCTTCAGACCGAAGGAGAGTCCTGACCCAGAACATCATCTGTGCGTTCCCTCCACAAATACTGCCTGCCCATTCAGTTCCTCTAGCACTTTTGTTCAAGATTCAGTGGTGTTCTGGGTCTCCATAGCCCTATTTAAATACAGTTTTGAATAAAATAGAAAACATTGCACATATTTTTGATGCAAATAGCGATTGGTAATGGTCTTCACGAGTTGATCTGGAGCAACAGCTTTCAAATCGCCACATGGTGTGGCCCCCGTTGTACTGGAACACTAAAATGACTGACATCTATTATTCCCAGTATTTCGTTAGTAGACCTGCCGCCTCAGAGCGCCAGAGATACGTGTGCTATCTGTGTGGACTTTGCACGTTCTCCGTGTGACTGCATGGGTTTCCTCCACATCCTAAATCCGAACAGGTTTGTAGGTTAATTGGTCTCTGTAAATTTACTCTAATGTGTAGGGAGTGGATGAGAAAGTGGAATAACATGGAACATAGAATGGGTGATCGCTGTTTGGCGTGGACTCGGAGTGCCAAAGGACCTATTTTGAATGCTGTATCTCTAAACTAAACTAAGTAGTAACAAAGAACTACAGATGATGATTTATACCACAAGTAGACACAAAGTGCTGGAGTAACTCAGCGGGTTAGGCAGCATCTTTGGAGAAAACGATAGGTGACATTTGCGGGTCGCTACCCTTCTTCATACACAGACTGGGTCTGGGGTCGTGACCCATCTTCATACACAGACTGGGTCTGGGGTCGCAAGCCAAAATGGCGCCTATCCTTTTTTTCTCCAAAGATGCTGCCTGACCCGTTGAGTTACTCCAGCATTTTGGGTCTATTTTAAACTAAACTAACAGTCTTATGTGTGAAAGATACATCTCCTAGATGCGCTGGGACACATCCTCAGTGATGTGACCTGGGGTCATCGGGTGTTTCGGGTCTCACAACATCAGACACCCTCGCCCAGGCGACCCAGCCGGGGTTGATCAGGCCCTGACTTGCGTCCCAGCAGCAACCGCCCACGGATCAGCCATCTTAATCCAAACCCACCTAGTGGCTTTCTCTGCGGCTTCGCTTGCGGTTTGAATGGCCCTCTTCTTTGCCAGCCCCGTACTGCCCAACTGCTTGAGGACTTTGCAGAGTGAGCGTCCTGCAAAGCCTCTACAGCCCACCTCTATGGGCTCATAGTATGTCTTCCAGCCACTGGCCTGGCACATCTCCACCAGTTCCTGGTACTTTGCACGTTTCCTCTCGTTAGCCTCTTCAATACATTATTCCCAGGGCACTGATCATGTCTAGCTGGAGTGATGTTGCTATGATGTGCTGTGGAAATTTCAGCTGTTTGCCCAGATCGACATGCAGCTGCCAGTCAGTGGCTGTGTGGAGGAGGCCCGTCCTTGTTTTTGGTTGAGGTCGAGACTTCTATCCAGCTTTGACAAAAGTGATTGATTTCTCTGGGGCGTGGTGGTGTTTGCCGTTACCGATGGCAGTGGCTTTGCTCTCAGCAACCACCTTGAGCACCTGGTCATGGCGCCACAGATAGCGACCTTCCCCAAGGGACTTTCGGCAGCTGCTGAGGAGATGTTCTAATGATCCTCTTCCAGAGCAAATTGGGCAGGAAGGTGTCTCGCTATTGCCACAGACGTGGAGGTTTGCTGGGCTTGGTAGGGCATCGTAGACAGTTTGGACAAGGAACCGGACGTGCTGGAGGTCTGCCTGCATGATGTTTGACCAGGTAATCCTGCGCTGCGGTATGCTCTCCCACTTTGTCCACGTTCCCTGCTGCCCGAGCCCCACCGTCCTGCTCACACGCTCTTCCTCCACACCTGCTCGGACCTCTTCCTGGATTACATTGAATTACTCCAGCATTTTGGGTCTATTTTAAACTAAACTAACAGTCTTATGAAACACAGAGCCATATAAATGCGAAAACATCCAGGACTTTATGTGAGCTAAACCTTAACTCGCTTGTAACCCACCTTGGGTTAATCACAGTGAATGATTACTTCTTCCCGAGTGGCTTTTCCTGCTGAGCATGCACTATGGATCCACTGAAGGAAATAGTTCTGTTCTCAAGATGAATTCATAATTGTTCCGACCTTGCCCTATTGCAAGAGAAAGAATTTCGAGCAGCATCACACTTTATCAACTCGTACTGACTTGAAATGTTCACATTAATCAAGTGATTTTTGTTTTTAAAAAGGCACTGAAACTATTCCAATTTGGCAACTTGCTGTGATTCTTGGAATCCAGTTATCATTTAAGTTTCTAGATGGATTTAAGTTTCTAGAGATTTTTAAAGTTTAAACCATAATCTACTTTTAATTACTTGTATAATAAATTACACACACGACAGTATATACATTCCACTTTTCCTTAAACACACATAGAATAATCAATTTTTGGTAGTTAATTCAGTATTGTCCACACCAAGAAACGTATGTAATCCTTTTCTCTCTCGACACACCCTTTTTCTATGAGCATTCTTAACTCCAGTTTGAGTTGAAAGCGCACTGACTATATAGTCAGCTGCCAAATGTAGCGGGTGAAGAATTAATAGTGTTAATATGTTATAAAATGATCAAAGCAAAAACATAACTAAGAAACATCACCATGGTATGCACAGCACCTTGCTGGTGTTACCACTTCACAGTGCATGATGATATAGTGTAGTGCTGCTGCCTCATAGCTCCAGAGATTTGGTTTCATTCCTGTCCTTGAATGCTGTCTGTGTGGAGTTTGCGAGGTCCCCCCCTGACCGAGTGGGTTTGCCTATGTAGGGCATCTGATTTCCTCCCATATCCCAAAGGTATGCTGGTAAGTTAACTGGCTGGTGTAAACTATTCCTTAGTGGAGGTAAGTGGCAATAGAATCAGTGGAGTTCTTGGGCATGTGAGGGAAAATTCCAGGGCTCCAGGAAAATATGGAGGGGGGAAAATTGCTGATGGGACTGCACCGTGGATGAACATGATGGGCTGAATGGTTTATCCTTATTTTAAAAAGGACAGAGTTTGGAATAATTGGGTCAGTTTAAAAATCTTGCTTTTGCACAAAGCCTTCTAATTGCTCATCATCTGTCTTTTGAATAAGCTAATGCATAAAAGTTCATTTGTAACGGCAAACCATTTAAAACCTGCAATATAAAGGATGAATTAGCTAATTCTAGCTAGTTCGCAACCAGTGTCATTTATATTTCTAATTTAGCAAGGTTATGGTTTAGGTTTGTACACAGCACAACATTACAAGACTAAACAGTAGCTGAGGCATATGCATAGCATATGCATGCATAATGTTTCATTTCCAATATTATAAAAAATCCATCAAGTTATGCTGGATTCAACTAGCACATTCAAGTTAAGGTATTACATGATTTTATGTCCTGCACGGACATTGTGGGCCAAAGAGCCTGTTCCTGTCCTGTTCTATGTTCTTATCCACCCATGCCTTCAACTTGTGAGGCTATTTATCTTCTATATCTCTCGTTTCCCTTTCCCCTGACTCTCAATCTGAAGAAGGGTCTCAATCCGAAAGGTCACCTATTCCTTTTCTCCAGAGATGCTGCCTGACCCACTGAGTTACTCCAGCTTTTAGTGTCTATCTGTGGTAGGGGCATTGCACTGGGGATGGCAAATGGCCTACATGAATACAGTGAAAAAAATAAAATATAGACGCACAATAAGCTGTACTTTATTTTTATATCTGCAGTAGTTCTATTTGAGTTTATGTAAACAAGGCCCATCTCTCAGGTGGTACATGGGTGCGACTTAGAATTTTAGGGGGGGGGGGGTAATTTGGGTTTATAAAGGCCTTGTGGGATTGCATTTACAAATGTTACCACTAATCACTAGCGCATCGAAATGTATGAAAATACTCAGCAAGAAAAATTGGCAGTTTTGCTGAAACAGGTTAAACACTGGGTTTGTTCAAGGCATTTACATCACTTGATGTTTCTTTTGTGAACTTACATACAGCTTGCGGCTGTTGTAACAAGGCTCACATAGTTGAACATGAGAACAATAAGTTAAGATACAAGACACTTAGTGTTGACAGCATGATAGAATAGAAGCAAAAATAGAACTGGCGCTTGCTGATACCATTAAATCCTCGTATGCACAATAAAATCAGTATTCACATTAAAATAAATTAACTACACAATCTTTTACAATAGTTATGTCCATTCTTGGAATTTGCTGAACATCTTCATAGACAATGAAGCATTCAGTTTAATCTTGCATAAATCAGTGGTAATCCTCAATTAGATATCAATTTCTGTTGATTAGTTAGTGTTGAAAATTTGAAGCCAAAACCGACTCCAATCAGTGGGTTTGCCAATGCATCAGCTGTGCACACCATAATATTTGAACAGATAGCAACATTGCCTGGCTATAGTAGCAACAACGTGTTGTGATTAACACCCTACTATTGTGAGCAGCAGCCCCTGATTCAATGTGCTTATATAAACAAATTGGTGTGTCATTTTAAGGGCCAGTTGCAAAGGACAATGTGTCTCTGGGCCACTCCTTAAGCATGCAGTGACACGGGATGGTCCATGGCAACACATTATCATCGCACAGGCAATCTTTACCTGGATGGGCCAGGAATCAGACTCATATACTGTGTGGCTCTTTTTTTTGAATAATGCTGCTCAAGGGACTATGCATTTTGTGGTAGGTTTGAGATCCTGAGCTTTCAACATCCTTTCCCTTGGGCACTGAAAGGATGAGGGCAGCAGCAAATGTAATCATTGATGTCTGCCTTTGCTGAGGTGGCTCGCAAGATATTATATGTACAGCGGTACAAGATATCGGTATGGCCACATTTTGAGGGCTGTGTACAGTTCTAGGTGCCCTGCCACAGGAATGCCTATTGGCTGGTTTTTACATGCCAAGGATGGTAGTATTCTGAAACCTGACAGACATCTGATGAAAAACTAAAGCAATGGTTTAAATTAAGTTAAAGCATGTGGACATCACTAGCAAGAAGAGCATTTATTGCCCATCCCCAATTACCTTGAAGCTGGTGATGGATGGGGTGAGGTGCCTATTTAAAATGTTGGAATCGCTTAGGTGGAAGGCACTCTTACTTGTGTTATTGGCTAAAGAGTGTGAGAATTTAAGCCTCATTACAATGAAGGAGTGGCAATACATTTTTAAGTCAGTTTGATATGTGCTGCACCAATTCTAGGCTCATGAATACTGCAATGTTTAATCACACCACCATAGGCAGCTTTGTCGTTTGTTGCTAAAGCCCCCTGGCTCTGGAATTCCTGCGTTCAACCTGCCTCCTTCACTGACTGCCCTTAAGACATCCTTCAGAACCTACCTATTCCTCAAGGTTTTGGGCCTCTGTCCCAATATTTCCTTTTGTACTCAAAAACAAATTGTGGGGGGGGGAAAACATTTCCACGAAGCATCTTGTGATGTTTCGCTACATTAATGGCATTTCAGAATGTCGGTGTTGCCTGACCCCACACAGCATGTTTCAAACCTAATTATGGTTTCCTTGCATGGATTGAAGCTGTGGCAAAACAAAGGTAGCCAGGAAATAAACCATACATTTCCTGTTAAAACTGATTGCTTCATTGACTGCAGGAAAGATTGCAGGTTATAATTAACATTGTTCTACAGTGTTTTATTACTTTTGCTTTAAATGTTCTGGCACTACATCTTAGAGATGATGATATACTACCCTGGATAGTACGTTCAACTAGAAGTTCTGCTGTCTTCGTTTCTTTGCATCCATGGCATCTAGAATAGGCTGTCGCTTAGCCTGATATCTTTGGCGCAGATCCTCAATTTCTCGCTCCATCATTGGATCCAGAGCACTCAACCTCATCTGTAGTTCTTCAAAGCTCAGGTTTTTCAGCTATAAAATAAAGAGACTCATGGTGAAAAACAGCTTCTTCATATTTTCATTTTTACAAAATAATTCGTCCACGTCGTAGACGTCAAATTGTTTTAACTGAAAATGTAGCCACCTGGCAATCAACTAGTTCACAACTTGAAACCCTACAATGTGGAGGCAAAATGATAACTATTTAATTATTCTCCCTTCATCTTTACACCAAAATCCTGGCTTGTCCCCAAACACTTTGACACCATCTTTAAAAGAAAGATGAGAAGGGCCTGAGCAAAACACGTCTTCAGACCCAAAACAACATCTGTCTATTTATGTCGACTGACCTGTTTAGTTTAGTTTAGAGATACAGCGTGGAAACAGGCCTTTCGGCTCACCGAATCCACGCCGACCAGCGATCCCCACACACTAACACTATCCTACACACTCTAGGGATAATTTAAAATTTTACAAAACCAATTAGCCTAAAAACCTGTACACCTTTGGGAGTGTGGGATGAAACCTACATTGCTTTTCTCCCAGAGAAAACCCATGCAGGTCACTGGAAGACGGCACCTGTAGTCAGGATCAAACTGCAGCAGTTTGATTTTTTGTCCAAGATTCCTGCACCCTCTTGTGTCTCTGTGGGAAGACTTTCCATGCTCCACATGTTGTTTCCTGCTACAAATGGGATGTGTGTGACAGGTTGATTTCAGAACCCAAACAAATTTTTGGCACCAAAATCAGATTTGGGGGTCCGAATAGAAACCCTTGGGCAAAATACCTCAGTTGTTTTACATCTTTTTACTGCTCCTCTGTCTCATCCTTTATGATCTTCTCTCCCACATCTAAATCAGACAGTGCAAGCAACAGTATTAAAGTCTGCTCTATGTTTTGGATCACTTTCCTTGGAAGCAAATGAAATAAATGGAAGCAGATATCAACCAGAGGAAAATATTTTTAGGAAAAAAGCACAGAAATACTGGATGGGCCAGCATACTGAACAGAGAAAAATAGGTGCAGTAGTAGGCCATTCGGCCCTTCGAGCCAGCACCGCCATTCAATATGATCATGACTGATCATCTAAAATCAGCACCCCGTTCCTGTTTTGTCTCCATATCCTTTGATTCCTTTAGCCCTAATAGCCAGATCTAACTCTCTATTTTTGAAATCTGACAAGTCCATAATGTAAATCACAACAAAATATATTCTTAATGCAAACAAGTTGGAACCATAAAGTAAATTAGATGCAGTGCGCCTAATAACATCAAGTTGAAAGAGAATTTACAAAGCGAATTTGCAGAGATTTACAAAAATGTTTTCAATAAAAATGATGTGAAGTTAGCTATAGAACATCACCATAGAAAATTATTTAATCAGTACCTACGAAATAAAGTTTGAATAGATTAGTATGTCCATTGAGCTTTTTCTTATTCTCACATCTAATTATGTACTCAGTACATTGAAATTTATGCTCTACATTAATCCTCAGAAGCAGATACCTGCAGGTTAAGTCCCAGATGATTTATTAAAATAACCCAAACATCTTCAGAGCAATAACTGGGACATTGTCTCCTCAGTAAAACAAGTAGTAAAATAATCTATTACTTCTTTAAAATATAGATCCTTGATTATTCATGCACATCAAGGAAAAAATAACATTGTTTTATTGCTTATGGGATTAGAAGTGATTTGAATTATTCAGTAACCTTAAATATTAAAGCTGCAGTCTAAATCAGTTCCTTCTTCATTCATGAGCGATTACTGGTTTGACAAGGTAAAACAGGCCAGCCAAACCATACTTCCTGTGACTGCTTTTTGAAAAGGCTTTGCTGTTAGTCCTACTTTCAATCTAACATGCCATCTAACATGCTATTAGTCCCACTTTCCACCTAACTTTGAGAAATTAAACACAAACGCTTGCCTTTAACAAAAATAGAAATTCTGAGATTTTACAATAAAATTATGTATGCATAAATTAGTTAATAAGCATCAAATAATTTTATTTTAAAATCCGACCCATTTTAAAATAACTTGTACACTGCAATTTGGTTTCACATCCTAAACGAAGCAGGTTTTAATTCAAGAAAAATAACATTTAAAATGTATTAATCAGAATTGTAATTGAATTGACCAGGCTACATGGAACTGTTTGATGTTAAACTGTAATGAGGCGATGTTTTCTCTATTTTAAATAAGATTTTCTGCACTACTATTTGATAGTTTGTTATGAAGCAGCAATGGAGATTGGAGCCCTGAACAACCCTGAAAATGGCCATTCGGCCACCTATCCATGTCAACCAAGTTGGCATTTTGGGCTAGTCCCATTTGCCTGCATTGGGCCCTTTTCCCTCGAAGGGATTCTATATACATGTCCAAACGTCTTTTGGAAGTCATATCTGTAATAACTCTATAGCTTCATAGGCGGCTCATTCCAGATATGGACCACCTTCTGCATGAAAGAGTTGCTGCTGAGGTCCCCTTTAAATCTCTGATTTCTCACCAAAAGCTTATGCCCTCTATTGAACAATAACATTTCCAAATATTACCTGACAAAGCCACCGTACAGTATTTCATATCTAACATGACAATAACTTAGCTTTATCTGTAAATGTAAAAAATTGTGCATATTATGACAATTTTATCTAACTAAGGGAATAATCCTTAGATTAGATTTTTAAGATTGTGCATATGGTATATTTATAGTAAGTAAGGAATAATCCTTACTATAAATATGCCATGTGCGCAGGTTTAAAAAAATTGAGGAGGTAATTTTATTTATTTATTTATTAGCTATTTATTTCAGACAGTTAAATGAATGAGAAATGTGCAGCACATAATTTTTAAATGTATTTCAGAAATTGCAGTTAGATTAATAAGAATGATGAAATCTTATTTTTATATTCTTCCCATGGATTAGGCTGGATTAGGATTGTTTCTTTCATTGATAAGCACCACAATGTGAGATGATCAACACTAAACACCACACAAGAGCCAAATTCAGTCCTAACTAGTGCTGAAGTTGTTGATTTATACTGAGAACACTGTGGAAACGAAAAGCTTGTTGGACCAAATGACATGCTTTAATTGCATATTTTCTTATAATATTTGTGCTTTATCTGCCTTCATATATCATCTACTCCCTCCCCAATTAGTTCCATGTAATAAATCATTCTTAAGTGGTTTAATATTTAACATAAAAAAATTACAACCACATTTAGATTAATTTATGTTTAAACTGGGGTCCAGTCCTCCCTTTTTCTTTGTGTAAATTCTAAACTCTAGTAGTCAAAAACTAATCTCATTGTTCTGCTCTCCCCATGCTCTATATTTGCCTCATTTAACATTTATCCATATTTGCTTTAAAAGAAACAATGTTCATAATTATTTCCAGTAAAATTAAATACAACCACATTTAGATTAATTTATCGATGATTTTTCAAACATTTTGTAGTTTAGGGTGCGTAATTTTTTTTTTTCAGTCATATCTCATCATAATTTTTTTCAATTGAAATTCTTGTGTAAAATTCTATATAAATTGCCAGCGGTTAGTAGTAGCCATGAATAATATAATGGCTAATCTCTGAATATGTCTACGTGCTCTCCCTGGCCCTTATGCTCTAGGCTTATTTTGCCTCATTTTAACATTTTTATCCGAATATTTTGCTTTAAAAAATTCTTTAAAACACGTTTTATGTTTCATAAATTTATTTCCAGTAGCAAAAAGATGTTGACACATTTCCCTCCATTAAATACTGTTGTTTCTCCTAAAACCCTTGTCATAAATGTGAGTTGTGATTTTATTTTCAATACGATGATTCTTTCAACGGTAGCGTATAGCAATCAAATTATTGGAGATTTTACAAATTAAAGTGCACAACAGCTCTGATTCAAATTAACCTTTAAAATATGTCCCTCATAATCAGGTGCTCATAATTAATTCTACCAAGGTACAGTATTACTATTATCCAGCTTTATTTAAAAAAATCAGGGCTTTATTAAATTATTAATATTAAACTAACAACCACCTTAACATGTTAAAAAGATAAATGAACAATCTCACGAAAGAAGCTATTTTAAATCTCTTGGCTCAGAGTAGCATTTGAACTAAAAGCTTGTTGAGAATTTATATAATCTAATTAATAATGTGGGCACAGAGGTACTGAATTTAAAATAGACATCAATATAAGATGAGCTCTTCTTTTCACTGGAGGTTAATGCTGGTCAGATGGGTGCTTATGGAAAAAATCAGTTTTTCATTTTATTACATTATAAAATAGAAGGAAGACAGAGCACTCAAACATTTGGTCACTCCTTCACAGATTCCTCCTCTATAAATGACAGTGATGATATTTTTAATTAAATGTTAACATTTATTCTGGCAGAGATTTATAAAATTAAACAAGTCCTAATACTGAAGAAGAAATGTGATTTCTTCTGATTTTTCTTTGAGAACAGAGTACACGGTGGAGGCAGATCCACACTGAGGGTTCAGTTCAGGACATAAACCAGATCACTTTCATTTACGAGAGTGTCAATATTACAGCTGGAGTTGAAGTCATCGGGTTTTGCCATCACCAAGGTCAAAGTGCAGTTCTGAGCTTCTGAAGAATCTCACACCATCATTCCTGCAACTCTTCTGTGAACTGTTGGCACAGATGTAGGAAAGACTCAGCTCATCCACAATGACTAATCAAGTAACTCCCTCATATGATAAATGATGAGGGTCCATTTTGCTGAAACAGAAGCCCTGGGAGAACTGCTTTGGTGTGCTTTTGCTGCAGGAACATAGTTATTTCTGTCCTACTATTTTAAAACCATTTCTCAAATGAATTCTCAATTAGAAGGTCAGTTTTAGAATCCCGTCCATAAACCAGTAGCAAAATACACTGAGTGGTAGGACACGCGAATTAAGAAATATTCATGATGCAGTACTTGCTTTACAGTGCATCAACCAATCTCAGCTGGGCAATGACAGCAATGCTGCAGCATGATTCAATGTCCAGTTTCCACTGAGAAAGAATTGGATAACGTCCCAGGTGAAAAACATTATCTTCAAATAACCACATGAAAATTTGAACGCAAACTCAATTGAGTAGGTGTGTCATAGTTATACAAGATGGAAATAGGCCCTTCAGCCAAATGCATCCATGCCGACCGAGATTCCCCATCTAAGCCAGCCCCATATACCTGCGTTTAGCCCATATCGTTTGTGACTGCGCCCCCTCTCCCAGATGTCACTCTGATCCCTATCACTGGCAGGTAGGCCAGGAGAGGCCAATTCTCAGCATAATTGGTAATAGCCGAGTCCAATTAGCTAATATAGTATTGGCTTACCTTAGCCTTGTCAGCCTATTCCTTATAAAACCCAGGCATTCCAACCAGAGAAGAGAAGGCGAGAGGAGAAGCAGGAGCAAAAGAGGAAGAAAGAGAAGAGCAATGTGAAAGTGGGGTGCCCTGTCGCAGGTTGGAGGAAGACTGCACCACTGGGACAAACCCAAGACCACCAGTGCCAGACTGAGCTGCCAGGAAGAAGCCTGAGACAGCCAGTGCCTTCATAGAGGCCAAGACTGAGGAAACCAGTGCCTCTTACCTGCCCATAGACCACGAGGAACTGCGCCCACACAGAGGCATGGACTGTGCTGCTAGGATAAGCTTGAGACCAAAAGAGCCACTTCCAAGCCCAAAGCTAAGCTGCCAGGACAAGATTGAGACAGGATGAATGAATGAATGCTTTATTGTCACATGTGACAACTCACAGTGAAGTTTTTTGCTTGCCAAGGTCTACAAATAGCCGCCACATAAAGGGTGCTGACAAAGTATCATGCGCCAGGTCCTCCTTTGTTCTTTCCCCCCCTCCCCCTTGCTCCAGGTCCACCTTTGTTTCTTGCCTCTTGAGGCAAGGGTGAGCTGGGGGTGGGACAAGCCTGAGATAGCCCGTGCCTCCTCAGTGCGCCTTGACAATGAGGGAAGTGCCCCTCTGTGGACCTGGACCTTCTTGTCACTGTAAATAAACCATATCATGTAAGTTCACCATACTGCGAGAGAGGTGAAAATATGGAGTGAACGGGTGGCACAGCGGTATAGTTGTTGCCTTACAGCGCTGAAGACCCGGGTTAGATCCCAAATACGGGTGCTGTCTGTACGGGGTTTGTATATTCTCCCTGTGACCTTGTGTGATTATTCTGACATCTTCGATTTCCTCCCACACTCCAAAGACATACAGGTTTGTAGATTAATTGGTTTGGGGTATGTGTAAAATTGTCCTGTGTGTGTAGGATAGTGTTAATGTGTGGAGATCGCTGGTCAGCGTGGGCTGAAGGGCCTGTTTCCGCTCTGTATCTCTAAACTAAACTACTCCCACAAGAAATGATTGAAATGAATAGCACTTCAGGGAAAGATAAGTAAGTACATGAGACCATAAGACAAAGGAGCAGAATAAGGCCATTCAGCCAATCGAGTCTACTCTGTCATTCGATCATGGCTGATCTTTTTTACCCTCTAAACCCCATTTCCCTGCCTTCTCCCTGAGGGGTAAAACTAAAATGTCGATGAGGAAAGATGAAGATGAGTGGGGAATGCTTTGAGTGGAGGATAAACACAGGCGTACGAACTGCTGGACTAAATATCATATCTGTGCTTATAAACACTATAGCTATACACCATTGGGTTTAATGTATTATGTGCTACAGAATTGATCACATTTTCGGTTATGGGTCGACTATGTAGTAGCGATCTCTGGTTGAAGATGTGTCTGTCAACATTGGAGTTCTTCTATGAAGGCATCCATTGCCATGCTATGGACTGTGCGCCATAGACTATGGCTGCTCTATAGTTGACTATCTCTTTGCCATTGACTCACAAAGTCCACGTGAAACACTTTGTAGACCGACCTGAGAAGAGTAACTTATGCAAGGGCTGCTTGTCAGTCTGCACATTGACAGTCATCAATCTGGAGATGGGCAAGGCAAGATATAATCCGGCAAAGTAAAAATAAATTCTACGCGTCATGTTAAAATCACAAGCTATCATATCTTTGCCATAACCACGTTTTGTAGATAAACACCTCTTTCAGGAGTTGCCTTGCTCAATTGTCTACAATGTCTGGATGTCTATGGCAATAGATACCAAAAAATAACTCAATCATATCTGCAGCAGTTCCACCTCCTTGCTGACGGAAGTGACAAAGTTCTTCTGGTATTTATACACAGCTGGTCTGCTTTTCCACATGCAATAAATGAGAAAAAGCTTATACCAGGCAGTGGACAATCTTTCAAAGCCTCCCATTTACACAACTTATTGCAATGGTTACATTGAAATGATTTGAAGAGGAGGTTTAAATGCATAGTAGGGAATATTCTATCCTCTGAGAGACACAAGGAACTGCTGGAATCTTGAGGAAAACACAATGTGCTGGAGGCACTTAGTTGGGGGCTGCCGAGAATGAAGGAAGGACATGGCAGAGGCCCGCTGAGAATGAAGGGAGGATGTGGCGGGGGCACGCCGAGAACGATGGGGGGGACCTGGTGGGGGGCCGCTGGCTGCCACGTGTGGCGGCAAAACTGGTTCACCACTGAGAGCAGAGATAAGTCTGTTCGATGAACTTAATGTAACTTTGTTGGTGCCAGCAATGTGGCAACTCTTGTGTACTGCTTACGTGAGATATGCTGTATGATTTTACCGTGTTGTGTGCAAAACAAAGCATTTCACTGTACATGTGACAATAAAGTATCATTGAATCAGGGGACAAAATGGACCTGTGATGTATCGGATTGGCATCTTTCTTTTTTCCCCCTGAACTACTTTCTTGGTGGCAATTTCAAAAGATACAGGGCACACACTTCCTCCAATCACATCAAATTATGCTGCAAAATCAGTAGAACAACCAAATGTATCCCCTCCATTTGCCTTGATTTCTTCTGAGATGCCCTTTTTTGGAACAAGGCTTCTGTTATGCTGTTATGGAAATGCATGTTCACACAGCATAGACGTCTGCATACTTTGGAATACAACAGATTATTTTTGCCACGGAACACTCGTGAGGAACATCCGCAAGATGAAATTATGTTTTTTTGTTCGCTATTTGAACTGAATATAGTGATTAATTACAATCCTTAAAAATCAAGCTTGTTTTATTTCAGGTAAAGTCACTGTAAAATCATGAGCTTGTAAATGTAGTAATCTTCAACATTGCTTCTGTATGCGGGCCAGCTGCCAACTTGTACATTAGTTGCTGCACTGACCTGCTTCTTCAGAACATTAACGAATGCCAGAACCGAAAATACAAACTTCAGAATGATCAATTAGCATGTGATTCCACTTAGCACAAACAGTGTCATAAGTTGCACAAGAAGTGAAAAAGACATGTTCAGATGGTTATCGGGAGCATTTGAATTTAGGCATTTGAAGTTAAGGTAAGGTGCTGGCTGAAGCATTCAGCTCCAAAATAGTAACGTTGGCTTAAATTGAGCACCGCAAGCTGATTGACATCATGATCTGCTTGTTCTGCATACTTCCAACAGATGTTAGTGGCACGTACGCTAACACATTCACCGAGATGGCAGAACTTGCACTTGCAAAGCAAACACACTCTTGGTCGCCGATATACACCTCGAAAGCTCAGAAAACGGGCACTGCTAAACCCAATTTGATATCCCACATCTCCTTCAAAGCTCTCATGTTAAAAAATTGTCAAGAGCTTTTCCCAATTCCTGAAAGGACTATCTTCAATTGGCAATTGAAATTGGCTGAGGTTTATCTGGAGGGAAGAAAATTATAATGAAGTAGCTGTAGTTTGTTTAAACTCTGGGCCATAACATGGAACTAACTTTCTTGCGATCAGGTTCCAACACAAAAAAACTGAATAAAACACGATGACACAATTTGTATTGTATCTGCAACGTACAAAAATATTTTATTGGAAAGGATAATCCATTATGGATGTTGAATTTCACAGTAAGAGTAGATTTAGAGCTCTAAGAAAAAGCCAAACTTATTCTACATTAAGATGTTATCCTATTGTATTTAGACATTTCCAGTTACAGGTACTAGAAAATAATCTATTCGGGAAGGCTGTAAAATAAAATATACATACAGCGAGTTACAAAGCATCATAAAACCAAAAATGCTGAAAATATTCAGGAGAAATATTCATTAGGGTGCAGTGGTAGAGTTGCTGCCTTACAGCGTCAGACCCGGGCTCATTCCTAACTATGGGTGCTGTCTGTACCCAGTTTATACATTCTCCCTGTGACCGCGTGGGTTTCCTCCCACACTACAAAGAAGTGCAGGTTTGTAGGTTAATTGGCTTTAGTAACATTGAAAATTTTCCTTGTGTGTAGGATAGTGCTAGTGTATGGAGTGATCACTGGTCGGCATGGACTTGGTGGGCAAGAGGGCCTGTTTTCGTGCTGTATCTCTAAAGTCTAAACACGGGCAGTATTTGCGGAGATTTACAGGTTGATAACCCAGTCAGCCGTTCCTTCATCATCGCTGATCAAAATTCTAGAATTCATCACTGCGGGAAAACATTCAATATTACAGCTGTTCAAGACAATTGCTCAGGGAAGTAAGGTCTTGCCAGCTACACCTAAATCTGAAGAGAAAACAAAACGGTGAAGGACAAGGATTTGAATTATTGATCATCCTTTTACAGATACTACCTGTATGCTGATCATTAACATCATTTTCTGTTTATATTTCAGGCTTCCATTGTATTTGACTTTTGTTTCAGAGCTTAATAGTTTCTTTATTTAAACTGTTACTAGCTGTGATGGTCTGATTTAAATACCACCTTAACTCTTGCATGAAACATCAAATACTTAATGGAACACCTAATTAAAAATGCTGCATTCAGCTGTGCATAAAGAAAATGTCTAAATATGCCACTGCATTGGCATATATTATTCTTTTTAAAACAGATGATTTCAGATGCAATAATAAAGATGCATTTAGCTATTTCTTGCCTTTAAATTTAATCTTGAAAGCAAACAAAACTGCATTAATGAATATCTAAAATTAAAAACAGAAGCTGCTTAAGGTGCTGAGTATATTTCACATCAAGGATCAATTTGTCACTAAAAATTGAGCAAACAGATCACATAGAATCTACACAATTCAATCATGGCTGATCTATCTTTCCCACTCAATCCCATTCTCCTGATGTAATTGGAATGGAATGCTATTTATTGTCATTCAAACCTAGGTTCAAGGTATTTGCACACCTGTAATAAGCGATGAAATGAAAATTAGAATTAGAAAATTAGACAGGAAACGAGGAATACTCTGACATTTTTAACATGGAAAATGCGACACAAAGGGGAGACGTCATACGCATTCCAAGATAATCTTGGGACAGAAATCTGATGGAATGGATCATTGTCCTTCTTACAGTTTCCCAAGAGAAAAAAATATACTAATAATCACTAGATATATGAAAATTCAAGGCAAATTAGTAAGTAGGCACCAGAAATAACTGCATTTGGCAGATTGGAGAAATAAGTGGTAATGTTGAGTTAGACACAACATGCTCTATCTCTGGATAGAAGGAATGGGTGATGTTTTGGGTCGAGACCCTTCTTCAGACCATTCCTTCTATCCAGAGATGCTGCCTGTCCCGCTGTGTTCCTCCAGCATTTTGTGTCTATCTTCGGTGTAAATCAGCATCTGCAGTTCTTTCCTGCACATTTTGTTGAGTTGGCAGACTTGACGTCAATCTAAAAAGAGGATGGGTTTAGTGGGCCAAATACCTTTACGCTGTTCTCAACATCCATTATAAGCCTTGTAATAATAACCAATATTTTGTAAAATGTTATTTGTTGACAATCCCATCTTTTAATTGTGAATTTGATAGAGTATTTTACTGTTTCCATAGTAAACATCAGGTAGACGGAAAGGTAAAGGTGGACTGACACCTCATAGATGTTGCAGTTTCACACTTGCTTTCTTCTTCAGCACAAAAAGCAAGACGGGAAAATTCTACTTTTTCTCAAAAACTGCCTGTAGGCTGTGGATGTTCCAACTCGTCTTTCTCAAAATGGTGTATTTCCCATTTTTGATCAACTTGACTGATCTCAGATATCAATTGTATTTTGTCACGTTAAATTCACAAATACTTAGTCATATTTTATTTATTCTCCCAGTCACAAATGAGAGGATAAGATTATGTCCTTGCATAATGTTCCTAGTTATATTAAATAACACAGAGCGGCTGGTTCATTAAACATTCAGAAACATCTCTGGATTTGATATGTTAATATTTTGCAAAATAATGCAATGTTTGCTTGGTTAAACTATCCTTTTGATGTTGATATTCTACATTACGACTTTAAACAAAAGTTACATTCATATTATAATGCCCATCAGGAAATAAAACATTATTTCAAGAAAGCTTCAAAGCCACATTTATGTTTACCATGAACACACTGACTACGGGTTGTACAAGACTGTATTTTAACAATAAGGAAAAATAAAATGTTAGCAAAGCACGTAATATTGTTTACAATTATTAGTATCTTCAGGGAACTTTCAAGCGAATCTTCATCATAATTATATGAACTGTGGATTATATCCCATCCAATGAATTAGATAATATTGTGTAAAATGTTGAAAGGTTTTAATAATACAACTCAAACGGCCAAAAAAACATCATAGCTGAACTGAAATAACTTTTTAATTAGTACCACTCTCTTGCTCTTTCCACATAGCCCTGCAAAGTTTTCATTTCCAAAGAAGTCCTGGCCAAATATTCATTCCTCAGATAAAACAAATCAGAAAAGAAAAACAGTTCTGGCCATTGTCACATTGTTGATTGTGAATCAATGCATACTTTCTGGACTTCCAGAAGGCTTTCGACAAGGTCCCACATAAGAGATTAGTATACAAACTTAAAGCACACGGCATTGGGGGTTCAGTATTGATGTGGATAGAGAACTCGCTGGCAAACAGGAACCAAAGAGTAGGAGTAAACGGGTCCTTTTCACAATGGCAGGCAGTGACTAGTGGGGTACCGCACGGCTCAGTGCTGGGACCCCAGCTATTTACAATATATATTAATGATCTGGATGAGGGAATTGAAGGCAATATCTCCAAGTTTGCGGATGACACTAAGCTGGGGGGCAGTGTTAGCTGGGAGGAGGATGCTAGGAGACTGCAAGGTGACGTGGATAGGCTGGGGGAGTGGGCAAATGTTTGGCAGATGCAGTTTAATGTGGATAAATGTGAGGTTATCCATTTTGGTGGTAAAAACGGGAAAGCAGACTATTATCTACATGGTGGCCGATTGGGAAAGGGGGAGATGCAGCGAGACCTGGGTGTCATGGTACACCAGTCATTAAAAGTAGGCATGCAGGTGCAGCAGGCAGTCAAGAAAGCGAATGATATGTTAGCTTTCATAGCAAAAGGATTTGAGTATAAGAGTAGGGAGGTTCTACTGCAGTTGTACAGGGTCTTGGTGAGACCACACCTGGAGTATTGCGTACAATTTTGGTCTCCAAATCTGAGGAAGGACATTATTGCCATAGAGGGAGTGCAGAGAAGGTTCACCAGACTGATTCCTGGGATGTCAGGACTGTCTTATGAAGAAAGACTGGATAGACTTGGTTTATACTCTCTAGAATTTAGGAGATTGAGAGGGGATCTTATAGAAAACTTACAAAATTCTTAAGGGGTTGGACAGGCTAGATGCAGGAAGATTGCTCCCGATGTTGGGGAAGTCCAGGACAAGGGGTCACAGCTTAAGGATAAGGGGGAAATCCTTTAAAACCGAGATGAGAGAGACTTTTTTCACACAGAGTGAGTGGTGAATCTCTGGAACTCTCTGCCACAGAGGGTAGTTGAGGCCAGTTCATTGGCTATATTTAAGAGGGAGTTAGATGTGGCCCTTGTTGCTAAGGGGATTAGGGGGTATGGAGAGAAGGCAGGTACGGGATACTGAGTTGGATGATCAGCAATGATCATATTGAATGGCGGTGCAGGCTCGAAGGGTCGAATGGCCTACTCCTGCACCTAATTTCTATGTTTCTATGTTTCTTTGTTCACATCCATCACTATTGAAATCAGAGCGGGTTTGATTTCACTATTAAAATAAAGCAGAAAGGGTTGGCAGTTCCCAGCAGGTCAAACAGTATTGTAGATACAACAGGGGAAACATTTCAGATCAATGCCCTTTTGTTACAAAGTGATCTGAAACTTTAAGCTCAACTCCATGGATGCTGCCTCACCCGCTGAGTTTCTCCAGCATTTTTATCTACCGTCGATTTTTCCAGCATCTGCAGTTCCTTCCGAAACTTTAATTTGGTTTCTCTTTAAAGAGATGCTGCTTGACCTGCTGAGCACTTCTTCAATTTTCTGTTTTATTTTGAAAATCCAGCATCTGAAGCAATTTGCTTATTGAATTAAGTAATTGAAATCAAATTCAAATTCCGTCCTCGGGGCACTAGGGGCGCTGCACTGGCAGCAGCCTCTACTGTTATTTCTATCTTTTAAAAGTCTAAAGTTTTGTTTTGGGGGAAACTTTTACTTTTCTATGTGGGAGAGGGGGGCAGGGTAAGGGGGAAACCGTTTCCCAGTCTCTTCCTGGCGGGGACGCGACTATTTCTCCGAGTCGCGTCCTCGCCCCCCATCTCGTGGCCTACCAGCTGGATCGGAGCGGCCTTTCCTGCCGGGGACCAGGAACCGGGGCTGCTACAGCGGTGGCGCAGCACTGGAGTCACCGTGGAGCGGGCGATGCCTACCTGGGTCGCCGTTTGGAGCTCCGGAGCATTGGGCCGCTGCTCCAACATCGTGGAGCTCTGGTGCGGCGCTGAACAACCTCGTGGAGTCCTGGGGCGCCTTGCAGAGGGTCTACAGCAGCAGTCTCCACCCGGCACGGCCTGCGGACTTTGGAAGCCGCCGACTCCGGTAGGAGGGGGCTGACTCTGGTGTCCACGCCGATGAGGACGTCCCGCAGCCCCGACGCGGACTTACAACACCCCGGCGAGTGGTCCTGAACATCGGGCCGCCCGTAGCGGCAACTGCAGAGGGCACGGGGAGGCCCTGACCACGGGGAACAATGGAGGAAGAGACTGACTTTGGTGCCTTCCCACACAGTGGGAAACTTTGATTCTGCTGTGTGGGGATGTTTTATGTCAAATTCTATAGTGTGTTGTGTCCCTTTTTTTATTGTATGGCTGTATGGGAATTTCATTTCACTGTGCCATCATCTTGTATCGTTCAGCAGTCTCATAGCCTGAGGAAAGAAACTCCTCCTCATTCTCTCCGTGTTGGCCCTGAGCAGCCGGTACCATTTCCCTGAGGGCAGCAGGGAAAACAGTCTGTTGTTGGGGTGAGTGTGGTCCTGGATAATCCTCCTGGCTCTTGACCTGCAGTGCTTGGTGTAGATGTCCTGCAGGTTGGGAAGGGTGGTTTTGATGGTCCGCTCAGCTGAGCGAACCACCCTCCTCAGAGCCAGTTGGTCCCTCTTGGTGGTGTTCCCCTTCCAGGTGATGATGCTCCCACTCAGGATGCTCTCCACAGTATGGGTGTAGAAGTTCTTGAGCACCCTGAGGGGGAGCTTGAAGTCCCTCAGCCGTCTGAGATGGTAAAGACGCTGGTTGGCCTTCTTTACCAGGCTGCTGAGGTGGTGTGACCATGTCAGGTCCTGGGAGATGTGGATGCCGAGGTACCTGAAGCTCTCCATCCTCTCCACCTGGGCCCCGTTTATGCTGAGGGGGAGGAAGCTCCTCTGCTGCTTCCTGGAGAAGTCCACTATGAGCTCCTTGGTCTTGGAGGTGTTCAGCTCCAGGTTATTCTCCCTACACCAGTTTGCCAGGTGGATGATTTCAGAGTGGCAGGCTGCCTCATCATTGTTTGAGATTAGGCCTACCACTGCTGTGTCATCGGCAAACTTTTTTTTTGTTTGTTTATTTTATTGGAAGTTAATACAGTACAAAACAGTACAGTGGAACCTAATTTTAGGTGCCAACTATGTCATACCGTAATCCATTCTATGTACAACCTCTAGTTTTATGTTATGAAAAGGAAGTAAGCATGACAAGAAAAAGAAAACAATAGAAAGAGGAAAAAGTGGAAAAATAGATGGTAATAGAGAGTAGAAAAACATGAAGTATGTATATAAAATAAGTAAATAAATAAATAAATAAAAAGTGGAAAGTAGAAATAGAAGAGAAGGCCCCTTAAAAGAGAATTTTTCAAATCTGTATTCGGAGATGTAGATCTATCCATGTCATGAACTGAAATCAGCAATCTTTACGGTACCGCTGCATCACATGATTCCAAAAAGTCGATGAAAGGAGACCAACTACTTAAGAATTGGTCATATTTATCTATTAGTCGGAGTCTCATTTCTTCAAGGCGTGCTATGTCCATCATATTCCTAATCCACATTTTAACAGTTGGTATGGTTGTATTTTTCCAAAATTTAAGTATCAATTTCTTTCCAATTATTAACCTATAATTAAAAAAAACATTTTGGTCTTTATTTAAATTGGTATCTTCTCCTATTATTCCAAATATAATCCATTCCGTTTTGGGTTCTATACTTGACTTGAAAAGCTTTGTAAATATATCAAATATATCACTCCAAAATTTATTCAACTTTGTACATCCTACAAATGAATGTGTTATATTAGCGTTTTGAAATAAACATTTATCGCATCTGGGAGAGACGTTTGGATAAAGTTTATTCAACCTCGTTTTTGAATAATATAGTCTATGTATTAATTTGAATTGAATTAAATAAATTATGTCTTGCATTAATAGAACAGTTATGTGTATTCATCAAATACTTTTCCCATCTATCCTTCGAGATCTTTATCATTAGCTCATGTTCCCAATCTTCCCTTAGTGCTTCTGTTGAGGGTGATTCTCTATTTAATATATTATTATAAAAGTATGATATTAATTTTTGTGAATCAGCCTTAATATTCATTGCTTCTTCTAAAGGGTCTAAAAATATAGTTTGAAATCTATGTGTATATTTCTTCATAAAGTCACATACCTGTATATATTTAAAATATTGATTATCCTTCGATTTAAATTTAAATTTTAATTGTTGAAATGATAACAGTTTGCCCAATTCATACATATCCCCTACTTTCCTAATCCCCAGTCTATCCCATTGTTGATATGTGTTGTCGATGAGAGAAGGTTTGAATGCGGGGTTGTTCAATAGTGGGGTTAGTACTGATAAATTATTTAATTTCAAGGAAACTTTTATTTGTTTCCAAATTCTTATTATATTGTGAATAATTGGGTTCTTATATATTATACTATTCAATTTTATCGGTGAGAGCAGGATCGTTCCTATATCGTGCGGATAGCACTCCTCTTTCTCCATTCTTATCCACTCCAACTGCTGAGTGGAACTATCCAGCCAGTACATTATGTTCTTAATATGCACTGCCCAGTAGTAATACATAAAGTTAGGTAATGATAAACCCCCAACTTCTTTAGATTTGCACAAATGCTTTCGTTGAATTCTATGTGTTCTGTAGTCCCATATAAAATTAGTGATAGTGGAATTTAGCTTTTTGAAAAAATATTTTGGAATATATATTGGGATCGCTTGAAACAAATATATTAATTGTGGTAAGAAAGTCATCATCGGCAAACTTGACTGTGATGTTAAGAGTCTGAGATGGCCTTGCAGTCGTGGGTGTAGAGAGAATACAGCAGAGGGCTCAGCACACAGCCCTGGGGGGCCCCAGTGTTGAGGGTGAGGGAGGATGACATGTGATGGCCACACGCACCACCTGTGGTCTGCTGGTCAGGAAATTGTGGATCCACTTGCACAGGGATGGACACAAGTGGAGGTTGTACAATTTGGAGGCCAGCTTTGAGGGTCTGTGGTGTTAAACGCTGAGCTGTAATCTATGAACAGCAGTCTAACATAAGCCCCTTTTCCCGGTGTCCAGGTGGGTGAGAGTGGTGTGGAGTAGGTGGGCTATGGCATCGTCAGTGGATCTATTGGGGCGGTATGCAAATTGTAGTGGATCCAGGGTGGTGGGTAGGGAGGAGGTAATGAAAGTTTTGATGAGTTTCTCAAAACACTTCATTACTATGGAGGTCAGGGCTATGGGGCGGTAGTCATTTAAACAGCTGGGTTGGGGTTTTTATGTAATGATTGTTCATTATTCTTAACTCAATCAAAAAGAAAATCAACAGGAAGATATGCATTCAGGAATGTAGCACCATTGCAGAACTCCGCAACGTTTTGCAAAGTTTATAGTTTGTATCTAACCTAGCCAGTTCTGGCTGATAGTGATAATTCTGATCTTTTCCCTCCCCAGATTCTGCCTGTTCTTTTGAAAATTTCCAACATTTTGTTTGATAACTAACTGAATTCTAGTCTCTGCAGTGTCTTTTATCTCAGTTCCAGCATGTTAGCCTTCATAACATGAAGAGTTGAGTATAGGAGCAAAGAGGTCCTTCTGCAGTTGTACAGGGGCCCAGTGAGACCACACCTGGAGTATTGTGTGCAGTTTTGGTCCCCAAATTTGAGGAAGGACATTTGAGGGAATGCAGCGTAAGTTCGCAAAGTTATTTCCGGGGATGGCGGGACAGTCATATGCTGAGAGAATGGAGCGGCTGGGCTTGTGTACTCTGGAATTTAGAAGGATGAGAGGGTATCTTATTGAAACATATATATTATTAAGGGTTTGGACACGCTAGAGGCATGAAACACGTTCCCGATGTTGGGGTTCCAGAACCAGGCGCCACAGTTTAAGAATAAGGGGTAAGCCATTTAGAATGGAGATGAGGAAACACTTTTTCGCACAGAGAGTTGTGAGTCTCTGCCTCTGAGGGCAGTGGAGGCCGGATCTCTGAATACTTTCAAACAAGAGCTAGATAGGGTTCTTAAAGATAGCGGAATCGGGGGATATGGGGAGAAGGCAGGAACGGGGTACTGATTGGGGATGATCAGCCATGATCACATTGAATGACGGTGCTGGCTCAAAGGGCCGAATGGCCTATTCCAGCACCCATGGTCTATTGTTTCTCTTTCTGTGTTCATCTGCACAATTGGAATATATACAAGATAGATATCTACATCAGTAGATTGACCAATATGGTACTGTGTACTTTGGACATTGTATAGTGCATAGAGAAACAGATTGTTCATAATTGGGGGGGGGGGGGGGGGGGGGGGGGGGGGGGGGGGGGGGGGGGGGGGGGGGGGGGGGGGGGGGGGGGGGGGGGGGGGGGGGGGGGGGTGGGGGGGGGGGGGGGGGGGGGAAGAGAAACCCCATGAAAGAAGCCCATGGGAGTAAACTCTCATTATCTGGTGATAGATACACAATGCAGGAGTAACTCAGTGGGATAGTCAGCATCTCTGGAGTGAAGGAATGGGTGACGTTTCAGGTCGAGACCCTTCTTCAGACTACTCATGGGAAAGGGAAATGAGAGATATAGACAGTGATATAGAAAGATATAGAACAAATGAATGAAAGATATGCAAAAAATTAACGATGATAAAGGAACCAGGAACCTGGTGCGACGGGTGGGGGAGGGATGGAGAGAGAGGGTGGATGAGGGGTTACTTGAAATTAGAGAAATCAGTATAAATACCACTGGGTTGTAAGCTGCCCAAGCAAAATATGAGATGCTGTTCCTCCAATTTGCAATAAGCCTCACTCTGACAATGGAGAAGTTCTAGGACAGAAAGACAATGGAGGAGGCCTAATTGTGCATTTGGAATTATCTGTCTCTATCTGAATTAGCTGTTTCTTGTTCCCAGTCTTCATGTCTTTCTCCATAGTATAAACAGAGGAGAAATACACATTAAGGCCCCTTGCCCATCACCTGCAGCTCCACACAGAGATGACCGCTTTGGTGTCTGAGAGGCCCTATTCTCACTCTAGCTAGTCTCTGTCCCTTAATGTTTTAATGTTCCAATTGTATTTTATAAAATCTGCAGCATATCTTCTATCTATTCACGTTGCTGGATAAGAACACTAATGGTAAAGGTACAAAGTGGAAACTTGTTGTTCTAACATTGAAACATAAAATGGAAATGTGTGAAAGGTTGGAAGACAAATGAAAAATGTAATATTCTTATCAAAGAATTAAACATTGGATCATTAATGATCAAAGTTTCAAGTGTTGTTTCTAAGTCAATGATAAAATATATGTTTAAAGGTTTCTACATGGGATACCTGTGCGTGATATACAACAAATTCTCATTTCAAAATTTGTAGACAATTCTGTTCCCTGCTCCCATCTGGCTGGGATCAGTTAATTCAACACAGACTGACAATGGACCTAAAGTCTTTCCTAACGTTTATGGTTTAGTACCAAAAAAGACAACCTATTTAGTAACAAAGCAATTAGAAAGTGTGAACAATTCTCATGCCATCTCCACCTTGAATCTCCACATTTGCTGGATGGATACTGACATCCAGTTCTTGAGTCCATATTTTTCATATTTGGTCACAACATTGAATCCCACCATTTAGCCCAAAGTCTATGTCTGCCCACAGAAAAGTCCTGTGCTAATTTATCCTTTACTTTCTTCCTTTCCATCCCACATACACACAGAATAATTTGCAATTGCCAATTAATCTATCATCTCTCACGTTTTGGGGACATTGGAGAGATTAGATCAGATGTAAACTCACATGATCACAGGAAGAATGTGCAATCTCCACACACTCAGCCCTCGAGGACAAGACTGAACCCTGGTCGCCGGTGAGGAGAGAACAAAAAGTTCTCCATCTTATATAGAGAATCCTTTTGTTCTTTTCATTCCTCCACTATTTGTTTTCTGACCATTCCGAGTTCCGAGACAAGTCTACCAATCCCAAACAATAAGTCAGTTTTTCTCTCCACCAATTTTTCCCCCAGCATTTTCTGTTTTGATTTTGATCTTCCGCGATCTGCAGGTTTTTATTTGTCTTGACGAGTCCTGATGCGACCTACAAATGAATCAGTGCTTGGTTACTTTGGAATTCTAACTAAATGTCAATCTGGCATGTCTCAAGATGCCTTGTGTGTATAGCCAGATTGCTTTTAGAGCCATTTGAATAAACAAAATGATCAAAGTTTGCCAAACTCAAGTTTGTGTAGTAGATGAGAACCAAATGCTGAGAAAAGATATATCAATAACACATTCGATGAAATCAGTTGGTGAACTACTTGACCACAAGACCTTGGACAGACAAATTAAATTAATCCTGTAACTGCAAACAATTAACATACGCACTGTTTGATGGTGTTGTTACTAAGTAGTCTGAACCATAGAGGATAGGAAAGGCTTTAGGTCACTCATCAATCTGTGTTGAATTAACTGATCTCTACCAAGTGGAAGCAGAAGGAACAGAATTGTCTGCACCTCTTGAAACTGGGAAATAGTCAAAAATCAACAGAGAATACAAAGCAAATTATCTATTTATTCCTGTGGGTGGATAGTAGAAGAATTAGAATTAGTTATCTGAGATTAACAGTGATTGCATGGTAGCACTCACTGTATTGACTCGTGCATAAGTTGGCAAGATGTCAGAATGTGCCTGATGGCCAGGAGTTGTACCAAATTAATGTTATGAAGAGGAATAATGTATCTAAAGTTAATTTGAAATAATGTGTGCTAAAGGATAATGGAGATACTTATAAATGAGCATTAGATTAACATCAGATTTGCCCAGTGACAATATATACTTTTGGAAATGATTAACCCCAGGATTCAGATGACGTACCATTCAGAGCTCAGATACATGAACACGCAGATCGACTTAAAGCTTCTCATCTCAGGATCTGCATTTCCAATGCACCTCTCCAGGCAGAAGGGTACTGTAATGTCTTGAACTTTAAAGAAATCCCAAAGTTCAGGAGACCAACGACAAACTGAAAATTCTGACAAGATGTGGATCAGTCAGCAAGATTAGAATGTTCAAATGTTTAATATTCTGAACCTCCATTTCATAACCAAATTCACATTTGTTCTCTTCCTCATTACAGACTCATCCAGAACCACACGCTGTATGTTGAATCTCAGACATGCTGCTTATCATCCAGAACAACTGATCCAAACAGAACATTGTGTTTCTGACAATATAATATGAATGCAAAGATACAGAACTTTGATCAGTTTGTGTCAAGTGCTTTAATTATGCTTTTAAACTGAAGTTTTAGTGCAGAATAGTAAGATTAAACGAGAACTTACCAGTTTGAAGTTTGATCTGTATTTTATGAGGAGGAACGTTGAGGGAATACATGAAAGAAACCCGCTACGACGCATGCGTGTCATCCTTCAAAGCAGCGGTGTGAGGTCACAGATACCCTATATTGACCTAAAATAGCAAGATTATCAAAGAGATACCAGCTCAAGATTTGACCCTATGAGGGTGAGAGCGGAGGGCATGTATTCCCTCAACGTTCCTCCTCATAAAATACAGATCAAACTTCAAACTGGTAAGTTCTCGTTTAATCTTACTATTTTACTTCGGAGTCACGTGAGGGACTCCATGAAAGATTTCAAAGCTCTGTGACCTCATGCCGTGGAAACGAGTCCATGCTTCACAACTGCCTTGGTAGTTAGAGAGAAATTGTTAATTATATTCAAAGCATTCATACCAATTATTTAATGGAAATGATAAATAATATCGAATTAATTGAAATCATAACCCTGTATTCTTCAGGGATAAATTATCATACAGAACTTAAAATTGGTCCCCGAAAACACGTTCCCATACTGCTAACTGGTTTGTTAACATTTCTGAAACGTATTCTCCAACAACCATCCTGCAATCCTGAGGATTTGGTCCATGGATACATCAAGGCGTTTTGCTGCAGATGTAGCTGCAGCCCTGGTGGGGTGAAAATTAAATATGTTATTGTCCACTCCCGCCTATCAGACCATTTCGCGGTGGCAGAAATATGGGATATGAGTTACACTCTATGGTACAGTATCTTAAAGCTGATTAAACGCCAATTCCTTGCCTCTGATAGCCTTTTTTCTTACTGTATAACAAAACCGTACTTTACTATACAGAGGCATTGTCCTCCGGGTAGGCCATCAATTCTATGACCTGCCCCGCTAATCCTGGCCTATTTTGTTTAATAATACGGTCCTGGATCACAAACCTCAATCTTCGTGCCGCAATAGTGAAGCCATCCAGTCTTACTTTTAGCAATAACTGGAGCTTATACACTGTGACTAGCGCTATCAGCATACCATTTCTAGTTAGTTATCCAGATTTAATGCTGTAG
This sequence comes from Leucoraja erinaceus, assembly GCF_028641065.1. Classification (NCBI taxonomy): domain Eukaryota; kingdom Metazoa; phylum Chordata; class Chondrichthyes; order Rajiformes; family Rajidae; genus Leucoraja; species Leucoraja erinaceus. Next base: position 55,441,241 of record NC_073380.1, read on the forward strand.
CCGGCGACCAATTCCTTAGCAAGATCAAAGCCACACTTACATTCCAAATATAGTTATGTTACTGTTTCTTGCCATTAATAACTTGACAATGCACTTTCGGCATTATTCACAGTGCTGAAACTCAGTCCTCCATATTGCAGGCTGGTAAGCAACTGTAGCACCCCCGGAACATCCTTATTTCTGTGGTCCAGAAAGTTATCATGGCAGTAATTAGTCCATTTTTAATAGGACCTAAATACTGTTATAGAGTAGACCTTCTTCGTGCTGCTGTGATCATGTCCACAGTTCTATCGATAGCCCCATGTCCCATAGCGGTGTTATAGAGTCTACAACCTACTAAATCAATATTTTCTATGACATGGATAGCTATCCTCAGTTACTGGATGCACCAGCAACTTAGGACTACGGCTATCGTTATACATAGTTCCAGCACCATGTCCTGTACCCCGGGAAAACCATAGTTGGGTAAGTCAATCAGGTACTAAGACATCCCCAATGCCGATTCCTGTTGAATGTCCCTTCGTACCCCAAATTTATAACTAGACAAGGAGGTAATACATAAATGGAAACCCCTCCCCTAGTGCAGTGAAAACAGCATCTGTAGCTTCTGCCTCAGGATCTGGTATCAATGATACATACCTCGGTAACTGGTGATTTAACCCCGGATGCAATTCTAATATCCGGCCTTACCTACTTTACTGATTTTAGCAAATACCATCTATCCAACATCCATTTAGTACTTCCAATAATTTTTCGTGGCCTGGTGTCTGCCACTGATTTAGTATCCCTGGTAGATATGTAGCCCATAACCAAATATTCCTTTGGACACACCATTCCCAACTTTAATTTGCCAATTCATCACAAGCTGGTGATATCTTTCCACCCATATGACTTAAATATGCCATCACCGAGGTATTATCTATCTACCATCTAGCATGCTGCAGTTTCATTCCTGAGCAATAAGATTTTTGCCCATGAAATGCACTTAACATTTCTAACCCTTAGTGTTATGTAGGTTAGCTTCTTATATATTCCATCTCCCCCATAGCTCGAGATGGTATCAGTTGTACCATAACCAATTGCACTGGCGTCTGTTTGTAATAGCACAGACGGGTTGTGAATAACTATTGGGTTTGGAGCAATACTTAACATTGTGTTCCCAACATTGTAATTCTTTTATAGCTTCTATCATTTTTCCATTGGCCAAAATAAATGACCTCTATAATATATGCACCCATTAAACTCTGTGGCTTTCCATATTAGTAAAGTCATTAACATATTAAATGTGTTAATGGTGTCAATTTTGACTTAAGTGGATGGATAATGAATCCCAGCTGTTCAAACAATTGTTTAGTGGCAACCACTGGCTAACATGCCGATTCATAAGTTATTCCCACAATAAGGATATCATCCAACTATACCATTACTCTATGATTTTGGTGTTGCAGCAGTCCCAACGCTGGTTTAAAATTTTTCCCCCTGTTGGATATTGAGTAGCAAGGATCTTAAAGATTAATACTTGCCATACAGTAGCCTGCTGAACACTAAGTCTTTAGCACTGCTAAAAATATCCATTTTTAAAATGAATATATTGCACAACATTGTAAAGTATTGATAATCCATAATAATACGGCAACCCCCATCTTTCTTATTTCTAATAAAGATATTTGAGACAAATCCTGTTGTTCAGGTTTGGTTTATTCCATTACCAGCATGTATATTTGTCCGGTATATGTTGTACTGGAGGGTTTTGTTTGTGTAGAAACTCTATCAGATATCCCTTAAAACTGCTAAGGATATATCTGTCCATAGATATATTACACCACGCTTCAACATGAAGTTGCAATATCCCTCCAACTTCCGTGCTCCCTATTAATGCTGGAGCCCCAAATTCACCTACCTCCATGGTATTGGTGGTAACCAAGTTATTTTTCTTGGTTTCATATGCGGTTGTGGAGAGCCTAATGGTTAATGTTACTTATGCATCTTCCACAGTGCCTCCTTGTCAATTCTTTACCTGTTTAGACAGGTCTCCCCCCCCAAATAACGGGGTGTATAGCCCTTTGCTTACATAGTATAGCGAACTAGGGTCTAGAGCTGGCTTAATGGCCCTTCAAACTGCACATTCCAAAAAAATAGTGCTAATGGCATCCTTGTGGTCACTAATATTGTACACCTTATTTAACATGCGGGCCAAAGCTGTTATGCCCGCCATGAGACCTTTCAGAGTATTACGGATTTTCCCAACTCCTAACGGCCTTCCCAACATGTCTGCAAATGCACCTGTAACAATGGCTACATTAAGAGCACCACAATATTCCGGGGTATAGAAGCCTTGCCAACACTTCAGCAAAAATATTAGCTTGAAGTTGATGGGTGGACACACAGTCCTTCAATACTCACAGCCATCCTCTCGCAATCATTCTCCGTGAGTTCTGCTGGCAGTACTGCTCATCATGTTCGGCAGGTTGTTTCCCCCCCCCCTTCAATAGGGGACAGTGGCTCCATCACCTGCTCAGGCTTTACCCCGTCAGACCTTCCATACCCTCCTAAGAGGCGTCCGACATTTCATGCAGCCCATATGGGAAACTGCTGTGGGACTTATATTATTATTTGCCCACTGTGGCTACCTCCAATCCCGGAGCCTGCCAATATGGAGAATTTTACTCCAGCAAACCGCTCCAGCCGACTTACATGCTCTCGGGCACTCGTCGTCGTGGGTGCTTAATATATGGGACCGCTCCTGCCGACCTTGGTGCTCTCGGGCACTAGTCGCACGCGGTATATCCCACAGCCCGTCCCCATGCCTACGGGCACTGGACCGTTCCCCATGGTCCTGGTCCTCACGGGCACCTCTACCCATTTAGGGTGAAGTTTGGCACTCGCTCCCATCTGGGAGATGCTGGTGCCGACATTTATTGCTGGCTGCTGCTGGTCATTAAACAACAGCCCTTCAGCTCTATACTGACATCAGTCGGTGGCTCCCTGCTGTTCAGCATCCCACCAGTAACGACCTGTGGCTGTGGCCTGCCTTCCTTAGGTGGCTCCCTGCTGTTCAGCAACACACCAGTCTCTTCAGAAGACAGCAAGCACTCTGGAAAAAGCACCAAAAAAGGTAAGGGAAATTTGTTCTTACCTGTACTGGTTTTCAGCCTGCCGTTTTCGGAGGAACGTCCTTCCTCCCGCAGCCCCACGGACCCCGTAGCGCAGGTCCATGGGCTGCTGTTCCCGATGTCTGCTCTCTCTCTCTTCCGGGTGGTGCAGCTGCTTTAATCAGCTGCGGAGCGCCGAACGACTGCATCTAAAAATAGACCCGACTTGGTCTAGAAACTCCCCGGGCCGTGTAGGTTTGTTTCCCGCCCGGCAGCAGTGTCTTGCCGGTGCGGGGAGCAACGTCGGGCACAGCTGTTCTGTGCTAAAAATAGCCGTTAGGGAAACCTCTCCGGAGGGTTCCCCGCTAACGGCTGCTGCTGGCTGGTTCTGGCTGCAACATTTCTACAGTCTCCCTCCAGCTCCTGCAGCTTCTTGTATTTCCTACCTGCAAGGTAAGTGGAAAAATTTTGCAGTCTCTTACCTGCTTCTTTGCCTTTCTCTCTAGGGAGACGTCGTCTCCCACTTCTGACTCGTTCAATGCGTGTATGCGATATGACACGCATGCGTCGTAGCGGGTTTCTTTCATGGAGTCCCTCACGTGACTCCGAAGTAAAATCTAACCGAATATTATGTTATACGTAAGAATAATATTTTACTGGAGTATCGCTCATTGTTCCAACACCTGATGAATGGTACAGCAGTATATGAGTGGGTGACATGGAAAGGATAAGATAGAAATGCAGTTGTTCTTTGTAGACAACTGGAAAAACTAAAACTGTATCACCTGCTGTTGCAGTAAACCCTTCACATTCATGTGAGATATATGTTCCAGACTATAAATCCTTAAAATCATGGGACTTTCTCCCTGCAGACTCAGATAGTTCTTTGCGAATGAGGGCTGCAGAGATGAATGAGATTTATTTACTCTCAATCTTCTCAAGGTGATGTCATGTTGACACCGGTAGAGGCACTAATTCTGGGTTGTTTGCAGGACATTTAATACTTTACTAATATCAGATACTTACGTACAGAAGATTTGTGCTTTACATCACTTTGCTTAAAACTACTCCCCACCCACCATCCAGATACAGAAATAATATTGCCACGCGTACCGAGGTACAGTGAAAATCATTTTGTTGCGTGCTAACCAGTCAGCTAAAAGAAATCATCTAGTGATCAAATTCATAACATTGAATGATTTCTACTTTTGCAGAAGAACTGGTGGTATAAAAATCTTGCCAAGCTATATTAGGGGCTACACAGGAAGTATATATATTGTGTTAGTGGGTTTTTTTATTGCTAGTTTGCAAAACAATGGAAGTTAAGAGCAATATGGCATTGGCTTGTTTGAAAGTTTCCCTGCGCTTTTCACCTTTGCACATATTTTCAAACTCTCAGTGGTTACTTTCCAAAGTCAAATTTTTAACAGGACTACTATTTTGTATTCGAGAGTTAAGAAATCTGTGCTAGGGAGAGGGACCCAGAGGTGCGCTGGGATCAGGGACTGAAAGGGAAAGGGCTTTGTCAAGGGTCAGAAGAACATGAGCTGTCCAGGATTGGCCCTACCGACTGCTCTCCACAATTTTGTGTCACCAAGAGCATGCTTCTTTCTGGCTTTATTCTTCAGTAGCTTCTCTGGGACCCTCCGACGCTCGGTCAGCCGAACTTTCTGATCGCAGACGAGATGCAGTACTCATGGCAGAGAGTAGCAATCAGATCAATAGGGTCTATCCAGCATTGGTAGGTTCTATGTGGCCAAATGGGAGTGTAGAGTCCATCTTGCTGGGTTCCAGAATCAGAAACATGGGTCTCTTCAGGTTTGCCAATGTTGCAACCAGATTGTGATTTGTGGAGCATTATGCTTCCCAGACAGATTTCTCAGTGGGACACTGTGCCAATGAGTTTTATTACTTGACACCATAAATCTTATCTAATGAATCCTTTCAGATTAAATGTGGCAATTAGCTGGACAGATGTTTGAGACTTCTGCTTGCTCAGCAGTGGCAAACATCCACAGTCACCGAGCGCAAAGCTTCACATTGCCACACAAGATTGCTAAAATTCAGTGGAAATTCTGGGCCATTGTTTTGACCTATTTTGTATTTAAATTTCATTTATTGTCGCCAGTATCGTTGATCGGTATTAAATGATTCTGAAGTATGCACGTAAGCCACATAGTTCAGAGTTAAGGATGAAAAACAAATGTTAGCCTTGTCAACGATGGCAACATTCCAAGAACAAATTGAAAAAATAGATTCTTGCATGCTGAAAATCTATTTGGGCTTTATCGAGAAGATGTCTTCTCATAAAACACCACCACATAATTCACAATTCTCTGGAAAAACACAAACTAAATTGCTCACAGCAAACTCACAGGTAACTAACAGTAATCCTCGGGAGGATAATAAGCAAGACTAAAAGCATATCCAGTGACACCAAATTTACCACAAGCGTTGAATAACTAACAGTGACCTTCACCACACAAACCAGGCAGGTATTAGAAAAAAAAGATGTATTAAAGTTATGACTGTAAAGTTGTCTGCATTTAAAAAAAAATTAATAATATGCGTCCAAAGTTGAAAATATACTCTCCATGACTCTACAATGGACTGTTTAATGTAGCTGTTAAGGCACTCACATCAGGATTACAAAACAATCCTGAGTGCACATCTCCAAATTATACAATCACAATGTTAACCATTGAGAATTATGGCAGACACTTCAATAAAGGTTTTTTTAAATATTATAGTTTAAACAAGTTCAGCAACAACATAATTCAAGTGCATCACATTGCCCGAGCTATCACTAATTAGAATACTTAGAACATAACAAGTTTGTTTTATGTCCAAGGTTCGCTGTCATTTACTATTAGTAAAACCTTGTGTAAATTGAGCACCATTTCACAGAAAAAAGAAAAGCTTAACAGATGAAAAATAGCTGCTTTTTGTTTAATAATAATAATATATTTTATTGTCATTTTAGATTTAGATGCCCCGAGAACATGGTTTATAAAAAGAACAGTAAAACAGTCAAAACAGTCTAAAGTACAAATGTGTCTGTGCGACGTGGCCATCCGAGGGAGACAGTCCATGGGGGTGGGGGGCACTCAGCAGGGCCGGTTCAGAGCAGCTACAGCTCTGAGAATGAAGCTGTTCCTGAGTCTGGAGGTGCGGGCGTAGAAGTTAATATGCGTCACGAGATGTTGTTTCATTTTGTTCAGAATTGCAAAAACAATGGAAATCACTCACGCTTAAATGCTGCTAAATTCAAAATCCAATTTGCTGAAACACTGAACCAAATCGTAGCTCTTAAACGTTGAGTGAAATGTCTGAAATAGGAGCACAACCTGCTTTAAGCTCAACCAATTCATATTTTAACATAGATGGGAAAAGGGGTCATATACCAATGAAAGTAGGTTCATCATTTACATATTATAAAGCGACCCATCTTCTTTTGAACAATCATTCAATTCTTAACTCCTAAACTCAGAAGCTGAGGAGAGGTTGCAAGAGCCGTATACATGCCGTGGACAGGAAGTGCAGACGTCTTCAATCCAAGTCCAAGAAGCTACCAGTACGCTGTTTACAACACCCCCATTCCTGTAATATGATTGCTCCTCTCCAACCCCCAGAACCACACCAGACAGCTAGTCTTCCCTTCTTTGCAGCTGACCTCATTAGTTGGATGCTGCACTCAATCCACATTCCAGAAATGGACCATTCCTGCTCCCCCTCTCTGATTCTCCAACCATACCTCTTGCTTTCAGGAGCTGCAGTTTTGTGATACAGCTCTCTAAACCCACCCCCTAACACCTAGGGTTCCCTCCTGTCAATCACACAACCTATGACAAGGAAATTGACAGAAGAATACTAAGAGGATTGAAGCTGAAACTGCGAGGCATTCATTCAATATTATAGGTTCTTCACCTCATAGTAGCCACTTCTCTTTGCCTCAAACCCTAGGTTCAGACAAAAATATGCTCCATTATCTCTATATAACTAAAAGTCTTCGTCTTGTTTGTGCCCACGATGTATCTCTGTGTCAATCTGGTTAATCTTCTTCCAAACGCTAGACCACAACCTTCCCATTTTCACACATCCTACTCCCCTTTTTCCTGTGGTGGCGATAAACATCTTCCCGTCGCATTTCAACCTATATTTCCGAAGTTATTAATCATTGAAAATTGAAAGTTAAAACTCCCTTGCAATCAGAAACAGATGAATTGATCATAGGGAACAAGGACATGGCAGACCAATTGAATAACTACTTTGGTTCTGTCTTCACTAAGGAAGACATAAATAATCTGCCGGAAATAGTAGTGGACCGGGGGTCAAATGAGATGGAGGAACTGAGTGAAATCCAGGTTAGTCTGGAAGTGGTGAGGTAAATTGAATGGATTAAAGGCCGATAAATCCCCAGGGCCAGATAGGCTGCATCCCAGAGTGCTTAAGGAAGTAGCCCCAGAAATAGTGGATGCATTAATGATACTTTTTCAAAATTTTAGATTCTGGAGTAGTTCATGAGGATTGGAGGGTAGCTAATGCAACCCCACTTTTTAAAAAGGGAGGGTGAGAAAAAACGGGGAATTACAGACCAGTTAATCTAACATCGGTAGTGGAGAAAATGCTAGAGTCAGTTATTAAAGATGGGATAGCAGCACATTTGGAAAGTGGTGAAATCATCGGACAAAGTCAGCTTGGATTTATGAAAAGTAAATCATGTCTGACGAATCTTATAGAATTTTTCGAGGATGTAACTAGTAGAGTGGATAAGAGAGAAGCAGTGGATGTGTTATATCTGGACTTTAAGAAGGCTTTCGACAATGTCCCACATAAGAGATTAGTATGCAAACTTAAAGCACACTATATTGGGGGTTCAGTATTGATGTGGATAGAGAACTGCATGGCAGATGCAGTATAATGTGGATAAATGTGAGGTTATCCACTTTGGTGGCAAGAACAGGAAAGTAGACTATTATCTGAATGGTGGCCGATTAGGAAAATGGGAAAATGCAACGGGACCTGGGTGTCATGGTACACCAGTCATTGAAAGTAGGCATGCAGGTGCAGCAGGCAGTGAAGAAAGCGAATGGTATGTTAGCATTCATAGCAAAAGGATTTGAGTATAGGAGCAGGGAAGTTCTACTGCACTTGTACAGGGTCTTGGTGAGACCACACCTGGAGTATTGCGTACAGTTTTGGTCTCCTAATCGGAGGAAAGACATTCTTGCCATAGAGGGAGTACAGAGAAGGTTCAGCAGATTGATTCCTGGGATGGCAGGACTTTCATATGAAGAAAGACTGGATAGACTCGGCTTATACTGGCTAGAATTTAGAAAGACTGAGATTTTATAGAAACTTACAAAATTCTTAAGGAGTTGGACAGGCTAGATGCAGGAAGATTATTCCCGATGTTGGGGAAGTCCAGAACTAGGGGTCACAGTTTAAGGATAAGAGGGAAGTCTTTTAGGACTGAGATGATAAAATCATTTTTTACACAGAGAGTGGTGAATCTGTGGAATTCTCTGCCACAGAAGGTAGTTGAGGCCAGTTCATTGGCTATATCGTGATTTTATACACCCGTGTAAGATCAAGGATTCTCTAGGATAATGGGAGAAAAATATCAGTACTGAATCATTCCAGTACAATTATTTTTAATTGAACAGTGGAGATAGGTCATTTATCTCCAAGGTATTGTATATTGGAGATACTATATTGAAGATAGGTCACTTGAGTCATGACTTAAGTAAGGCATGTATATCATGTAACAAGTTAAGTCAAGTATATCATGTAACAATTCCCAAGTCATTCTACAATCTTGTATCATGATAGAATTTATTGCAGACTAATTAACAGAAGCTGATTATGACAATTAATCAAAGTTGAAGCCACTAGCTTGCTGGTTACATGTGTTACAGGAACTGAATAGTGCCGGGAATCAGCCCATGTGGAAGGAAACACAATAGATATGGTCAATGTGTGCGTGAATAAATGGAGACGTGTTGGAAATAGAGGATGATTAAATTGACATATGGGAAAGCGCTTAATGATGGAAGAATGCAGCAGAACACTGATTTCAGGTGAACCCCTCCCATCGAAGCAGCAGCAATTAATTTCATTACAATAAATCTCAGCTTTTGAACACATAAATGAGGTCAGAGTTTGGCGTTAAACAGTTTAAGGGCTTTGTGATTGCGTTAATTTCCTAAAATAATGAATTAGAACCACAGGTATTACAGTACAAGCTTATGGTCAAACTGAGTGTTGCGGGGCAATTTTTTTTTTACACAGAAGGCGATGAGTGTCTGGAACATGTTGCCGGGAATGGTGGTGGAGGCAGATACGATAGTGGCATTTAAGAGCTTTTAACATAGGCATATGGATATGCAGGGAATGGAGGAATATGGATTATGTACTGCCAAAAAAAAATAAGAGTTGGTCCTGGCATCATGCTCGGCACAGACATTGTGGGTCAAACGGCCAGTTCCTGTGCTGTACTGCTCTATGTTCTATGATTATAATACCTTATATCATTTTAATGGTGTACAAAGCGAAGAGAGCTCCCAAATGTGTTTGCCCAGAAATTCACCCGCTTTTAGAAATATTAAATCTGTTAGATTGCAGTGTACACACTTTATCCTACTTCTGGAATTTGCTTCCATGACATTAATGGAACTGAATTTTTGTGACATAATGCTTCACACAGATGCATTTATTAAGCATGTTTAGTCCTATCACGTGAATTAAATCCTCTAGGCACTTATCTACTATAAATCATAATTTATAGAAAATAATAAAAATCTGTATGTTCTAATTGATCATGAATAATAAAATAACTGTCAATGAAACTCAACACCAAAGGCCCTACACATCATCTCAGTACACCATGCCACATCATCAACTTGTGAGATCACTTCTTGAAATTTGCATATGGAATGCCAACATTTCTCTTAATTTAGCTGTGAACTCATTGGCAAAGTGTTTTTCAAACATTGCAGTTTATCATGTTCTAGGAGAAGTTAATTTTGATCAATGATAAAATATTTGACAAACTGCTTAGTCAGCTAAAAGTGCAACTTCAGTAAGTCAAATTCCGGCTGACAAGACAGATTTGCTTGGCTCGAGAATATCGTGAAACATATCCTCTGGCTCACATCATTCTAGCAAATCAATTTTGCTGAAATAAATTAACAGAACTATTTAACTGTGGAAAATGATCACAAATCTTAATAGATGATTGCACATTTAGCATAATTCATTTCACCACAAAGCAAATGTCATTTCGAAGTGTGAAGTGTATAATGGTTGGACAGAGGACTAACTCAGTAGCGCACAGCAAAATAGGCTGTAAAGTGGATGAAAACATTATGATTCATTTAATGAGTGTTTTAGTAACTGTATTTGCCATCTTATAAAGTGATGCCCCCTACTGCCTTTTAACAGCAAGTTACTGGCTCACTAACAGTTCTTCCCTGTCAACATGTATGAGTATCTTTCAGAGGAATAGCTATGTAGGAGAAACAGGTCACTTTTTCTTCAGTCTGAAGAAGGGTCTCGACTCAAAAGTCACCTATTCCTTTTCTCCAGACATGTTGCCAGACCCGCTGAGTTACTCCCGTATTCTGTGCTCTCTTCAGTGTAAACCAGCATCTGTAGTTCCTTCCTACACAACTTTTTCTTCCTGATATTCAATTTTCATGTTGTGCCACACATTAAAAATCTGCAGCCGAGGAAACCAGAGAAGTTTGTGAACTTCTGAATTATATGAAAAGTGATGTCAAATGGCCACATGAAAAAGCAAGGATATTTTGCCTCTTGGGTTGTGAAATTAAAGACCATTGAATATTGACACACCTTCATTTTTTAACAGGGAGCAACTGGGAAAGTAATAGTTTTAGGGGCGGCATGACCTGATATTTGCTTTAAATGTTGTATTTTCTGACATTTAATCCTTTGCATATGTCCCTCCAACTACTTAATGTTGCTTTTCCTTCCAATGCATCCAAATTTCCACTTAAATTGGAAAGACTATGAAACAAACTTCTTATTTTCAAATATTGTTAGTATCCACATATCAGTGTTATTTTTGGACGTAATTCGATATTGTTAGTCTTCAGGAAGAGCATGCATGATTATATTTGGAACGTGATATCACTCTGATTTTAATTACAACTAAACATCTTGGAATTCACTGACAAATGAGCTGGCATGTTTGGGCCATTATTCATTTTGAGACAAATAACATGCAACACCTGAGAACTGTACTCCAATTCTAGAGCAGACCTCAACATGCTGGGGAGAGCGTGGGACACAAGCTGCTTTGATGCCCACGCAATGAAAGTTATGATGGGTCAGAATGAAAAAGTGTACAAGTATTTACGGTATAACAAAAATAAGATGCCTTCTTATACTGTTATCAACACCCCCCCCCCCCCCCCCCCCCCCCCCCCCCCCCCCCCACCCCCCTCAGATGCACCCCCCCCCCCCACAAGGCACACACAACTTTCACCATCTTAGGCAGTGAGGACTTTGAATCTTTGAACTGTAGACTATTGACAGAGAAACTCATTCAACATTACACCATAACTACAATAACATATTGTAGTTAACATTGCACAATAACATATTGTAACATATTGTCCTGCCATCAGGCAAGAGATACCGTAGCATCAAAGCCCGGACTACCAGACTGCTAAATAGCTTCCTGCCACAGGCTGTGAGGCTGCTAAACAGTCACTCCACCTAATTCTGCTGCTTTGCACTGACAATTTAATAACTCTCGCACTGGCCACTCAAATCAGCTGCCCTGGACATTTTAATTACAGTTTTTACTGTATTTTAATGTTGCTGTTTTACCTGCTTTTAACTATTTATACTGTTTCATCAGTGACTGGATTGTTTTTGCTGTTATTATATGTGAAATGTTTAAGTTTTATGTGAGATGCTCCGGTATTCCCTGGGAAACGTCTTCTCATTTTGCATTTAACAATTGTTGCTTTGCAAGATGACAATAAAGGTTGATTGATTGATTAATATTTTATTATTTTATAGACCCTTTCAGGTTGTTCAGCTACCTAGTAGGCAATATAATTATTTTTTACCTTGTAGTAAAGGTAGTGGAAAATGTGGTAGCTAATTTTCATGCAGATAAATTCCACAAACAGCAATGCATCCAATAACCAAATAATCTGTTTTTATTGAGGGATTAATATTAGCCTAGACATCAGTGATAACTTCCTTACTCTTCTTCAAAATGATACCATTGAATCTTTCACATGGGTAGACCTGCCTCAATTTAATAAATTCTCCCGCTTCACGCATTGTAGACTTTCATAACTCAATCTTTTAAGAACCATAGCATGTGAAAAATTGTATCTTATCCTTAAATTATAGCAGTCTTTCTTTCTGGTCAGAGGACACATACAAGGTTACTTTTCCATACAATACAAAATGGGTTGGTATTCTTCCAAAGCAATCCTTTGTGATTAAGGATGTCTTGCCTCCACTCTGGTTTTGTAGGATCTATGATAGCTAGATGGTTAATTAGGCAAATGTAGGAACTGCAGATTCTTCCACACATGGGACTAAAGCAGGGGTCGGCAACCTATGACCCCCGGGCCGAATGCGGCCTGTAACCTGAAATCATCCGGCCCGCAGGTGTATTTTTACCCCCGTGATTATCCGGCCCGCAGACTTTCGTCAGATCCACTACCTCCCGGGCCCAGGCGCGGTGACACAAGGCGGTCTGTGCTGGTGGCCGCAATGGTGGAGCCGCCAAGCGCCGGGTTCTGGCTGTACCGCATCCTGCGCAAAGCCGCCGGCATGGCCGCGCACCTTTTGTTCCTGGGCTTCACTGTCGGGATCGAGGTTGTCAATAGGCTGGGGACGAGTGAGAGTGAATATTTGAGCCACCGCCTTCAGGACAGGCCAAGGCAATGGACCGTAGATACACCATGTTCGTGAGCGCCCGTAACTAGGAGCCAGTGCTCCGGGTAGTGTCCTCGAAGGGGCGGGATCTATGTGAACACGTGATTTGATGCCTGCCATCCGGGGTGGGATGGGGGTGGGATCCATGTGTACACATGGTAGATGTGGCCCACCATCCACTGACAGACATGCGTCCTGGCCCCTATGCAGAACAAGGTTACCAGCCCCTGGTCTAAAGGTAGGTCTGTGGGAGAATCTGGAAGGGGGGGGGGGGAAATTGATCACAAAGTGATGCACTCCTTTCGCTGCTTGTGCGTGGCTTCGGCATGCTCTCAATCCATGGTCATGAGGGTCTCAGCACTCCTCAAATGCTCCTTCTCCACAGTCAGATGTTGGAGTGTTTATTGTGCACTTTTGCAAAATGTGCACTTTTTCAAGAAAGGTTTTTTTCTCTGTCCACCTGGCAAGCTTCTCCCAGGATAAAGTACAGAATAGATTATCTGTTTTGTGAGTGGGTTGGTATATCAGAGGTGCTATCATGTGAATGTACAATTTCATGAGTGCATCCAGATTAACTGGTATCATTTAGATTCTCCCTGTGAAGACAGTGAGATTGATGGTGCATAAGGAATCTAACTTATTCTTCCAAGTGAATTATTCAGCAAGAGTTTAAGCTATACGTAACAATTACTAGTAAACGTTCTACTTGTACTGTTATTAATCCCCTAAATGCAAACAACCTTTCAACTTAATAAGTATGTATTTTATCTGTAAATTAGAGGAAAACACTAACAGAAACACATTTGAACTTGCACTTTAACAATATTATGTTCAATAGTTTATTTTATATATCCTTGAGCACACTGCATTTCCTTAGTAAGGAACCTCAACATCTTGCAATTTTCGTGCTATGAAGTATTTGATTGTGGTTTCTGACTAGCTTATAATACTATAAAGTAACTATGAAAGGCATTGTATCTAAAAATAATACAATTCAGGTGTCAGTTTATGGATACCAGAACAATAACTTGGACCCTCCAAGAAAAAGTGCCCTGAGACAATTCACAGGAGTGCAGTGAGATAAATCTGACACTGAGCCAATGGCAATATTACAGGAGCCAAATAAAACTTTGGTCAGAGGTGGATGTGATGGAGCTCTGAGGGAGGAGAGAGAGTGGAGAGACAGAGACATTTAGGAAGGGAAATTCAAAGTTTAGACCGAGACAGCTGCCAATGATAGGTCTAAAGGAGCCAGGGATAAATATGTGGAGGAATGCGAAAGAAAAACAGAGCATGTTGGAAATGCTTAGCAGATCATACAGTGGAAAGTAAAATAGAGTTAATGACAAAAGTCATTGGACCTGTAACGTTAACTCTTTTCCCCTCTCCGCAGATACTGCCTGATCTGCTGAGTAGTTCGAATGTTTTCAGTATTTTTTTCAAAATTCTATCACGTGCAGTTTCTTGCTTCATGGACATCTATGTGCTGGCGAGATCGGAAAGGGAGGGGGAGGATCCAGAGGTTCGGAAAAGGGTAAATAGGACTAGAGAGGTCAATGCGTGGCGCATTACAAGGTGGTTGAAATGGGTTCCAATTCATGGGACACACATCAGTACTGGGGAAAGAAATAGCTGTTCAGGAGGACAGCTGCCAGAGGACGTGGTAGTGACAGGTACAATTACAATGTTTAAAAGACATTCAGATGGGTACACGGATTAGCAAGATTAAGAGGGATATGGGCCAGGCGAAGGCAAGTAACATTAGCTTGGTTAGGCAATTTGGTTAGTGCAAATGAGTTGGCTCAAAGGGGCTCTTTTCGTGCTGAATAGCTCTTTAAATCTGCGATCTCACATGATCTCACCTTTCATCCACTGGCTTTCTCTCACTCCTAATACTGGCCATCTATTGTCTACGCTCTCAATCCTGATGCAGGGTGTCTACCTGAAATGTGGATCATCCCTCTGCCTCCACAGATGCTGCTTGACCCAATGAGTTCCTCCGAAAGTTTGCTTTTTTGATCCTTAAAATAACAGTTAGGCTAATTTCAAATAGCAGGGAGGAACTCATAAAATTCCAAGTTACAAAGGATAAAGTATTGTAGAAGCTCATGGGGCTAAGCATGGACAAATCACCAGGACTAAGTCCACAAGAATCAGCAGTGCTGGTCTATAAGGCACAGCCTTGTATTTCTGTAGCACTTTCAGAGCTTCAGGTTGTTCCAATTAAGTACTTTTGAAAAAGACATCATAGCAATTATGGCTGCCAATTTGTGCATAACATAATACCGCAAAGTAAAATATGATAATCAACAGATAATTTGATTTTAGGAATGACGACTGAGCGATAAGTATTGGGAGGGATAAGAGGATACCTAATCTTCTTTTAAAAAATACCAGAGGATATATTATGTTCATCCATCTGACATCTCATTGAAATTGTGGCATCAGTGACAGAGCACAACTGCTATCAACCTTTATGTTGGCATTTTAAGTTGTGAATTCCACATCTTCAAGCTGAGGATGCTTCATACTGAACCATAACTGATCTGGTATATTGATATAACAACGACTAGCAGTGATGGACAATATTCCTTTTCTGAAGAAGGGTTGAAGACCTGAAACGTCACCTATCGATGTTCTCCAGAAATGCTGCCTGGCCTGCAGAGTTACTCCAGCATTGTGGGATTTTTTTGTACACTAGCATCTGCAGTTCCTTGTTTCCACACTTCTTCCTTTTCTATTACTTGAAGCAAAATCGCAGCTCATATTAATTAGATTTAATTGGGAGAGACACCTGGTGCTTGTATTCATCAATGTTATGCTGTAACAGGGGAAATTTGAATTCTGAATAACACTGTATCTGGCAATTTGAATATTTTAGAAAAGTATATATCTATATTTTCTGGCCAGATGCCACAACTCTAAATGCTGACTACCTGACGGCTGAGTGCTCTGAAAAGTGTTATTTTTTAACAGCAACAAGCTCATTGACCAATGTCGGATCCAATGATTTTTTTGTTTTCATCTCAAAAGGTGAATTCCACACCAGACAGAGGAGCAAAGGAAGGACAACAGCAGAAATTCCTTCTTCATTGGTGTACCAAACAATGTGCTGTGTATTGAAAAAACGAAAATGCTCGACATTCCATCGCAGTATGGTGGAGTAGCGGTAGAGCTACTGCCTTACAGCACCAGAGACCCAGGTTCAATCCTGACTGTGGGTGCTTGTATGTATAGATTTTATACTTTCTCCACGCAACTGCGCGGGCTTTCTCTGAGATCTTCACACTCCGTAGACATACAAGTTTATAGGTTAATTGGCTTGGTATAAATGTAAATTGTCCCTAGTGTGTGTAGGATAGTCTCAGTGTGCGGGATCACTGGTCGGTGCGGACTTAGTGGGCCGAAGGGCCTGTTTCCATGCTGTATTTCTAAACTAAATTAAACTAAAACTAAACTTAGATCACACCCTGGAACCATTTGGATCCTCAATTATTATAGCATGCATATGCTTGTAAGCCAAAACAACTATAAAACTAATTCACCAAATCTTTTTACCACGTTTCTCCACACAAATTAAATTAATGGTCATATCCAATGCGCTATTATTATTCCGGAACTAAAAAGTTCAATGTAACATTTCATTTCATGACATATAAGACTATTGAGAGTTTCACAACTTATACAGGATTTTGGTTACTGCTGCAGATGCATTGCAAGGACCCACCCCACCCATGAAGCAACATTTTAATTGATCTTATTTAGACTGTCCATTAGTGTAGCTTCAAAGAAAATGCAATATATTTGTAAGTATTTTCATGAGGTGAATAATTCTCTTCGCTAGCGAGGGAGATGAATGAAGAAACAGTGGAAGGTTAGTACCACTTCTGACTCACTTACTCCTTCACCTTCTTGTTGATGGCTTCAACTCTTAACTTCTGATAACCCTTCTATTTCTGTCATGCTTTGCATTTGCATCTCTGAAAGTCTTTGCATGTTTCTAGATGTGATTTTTTTTTCTCATTCTGCGTTAAATGGATTTTCTATTGAACTTTTTTTCTATTTTTTCATTAGTTATCTTCAATGGCATGTACATTCAGTGGTTAGTAGTGAGGTTGTGATTAGAGTGTATGGAAATACCGTGGGTGTTTCCAGATCATGCTACATAGAGCTCTTGCTAAAAGATGAAAGACGTCTTTTAATTATTTCATCTCACATCCTCCACTTTCTCAGTCCTGAGATTGAGGAAAGCCAGAACTCAAAAAGCTGCGCAGAAATTTACACAATTGAACATTTCATCGAAGAATAAAATATCAAGTGTGATATTAGTATTCAAATCCGCAAGAGTTAGCTCACAACATGAAAACAGGTCCTTTATCCCAACAAATCAACATTGATCAAGATGTCAATCTGCACTAGTCCAATTACCAGTATCTCAAGGAAACCACATAACGTTTCCCCTGTATTTGATATAACCATTTATCACTTCCCCATGCTTTCTGCCCTTTTAAACACTTATGCATGCATGTTTATTGCCTCATTAGTCTTAATGACATGTTCAATAAAAAATGCTTTCAGAAACTCTGAAGAAAGAGCTTTATAACGTGCCTTGCAGGATAGACTAAAGCACTTTCAAGTAGTGATTTTTGAAATATAGTCAAATGCACAAACCACTCATACGAAATCCACTTCAGTCAAATAACGGACCAGAAGAATGCTCTGATCCCAATCACTGCTGGCATCTTTGGACGCACTAGACAATGCTAATAGGTCTGAATATTTTTTTAAATATTAAATAAAATGTTGAATATGCTTCTGCTAAAGTGAGGCAAAGGATGACATCCATCTTAGACATCTTCGTCTTAAGCCCGTTGCTCCTCTAGGGAGCTTAGGCCATTGACAAATGTCCTCCACCTCACTTGGTTGTTGGCAGTTCTTTCGAGATCTCCCCAGATCAGCCCACTCTCAGACATTTCTGTCTGGACACCTCTTCTCCAGATAACCATATAACCATATAACAATTACAGCACGGAAACAGGCCATCTCGGCCCTACAAGTCCGTGCCGAACAACTTTTTTTTCCCCTTAGTCCCACCTGCCTGCACTCATACCATAACCCTCCATTCCCTTCTCATTCATATGCCTATCCAATTTATTTTTAAATGATACCAATGAACCTGCCTCCACCACTTCCACTGGAAGCTCATTCCACACCACTACCACTCTCTGAGTAAAGAAGTTCCCCCTCATATTACCCCTAAACTTCTGTCCCTTAATTCTGAAGTCATGTCCTCTTGTTTGAATCTTCCCTATTCTCAAAGGGAAAAGCTTGTCCACATCAACTCTGTCTATCCCTCTCATCATTTTAAAGACCTCTATCAAGTCCCCCCTTAACCTTCTGCGCTCCAGAGAATAAAGACCTAACTTATTCAACCTATCTCTGTAACTTAGTTGTTGAAACCCAGGCAACATTCTAGTAAATCTCCTCTGTACTCTCTCTATTTTGTTGACATCCTTCCTATAATTGGGCGACCAAAATTGTACACCATACTCCAGATTTGGTCTCACCAATGCCTAGTACAATTTTAACATTACATCCCAGCTTCTATACTCAATGCTCTGATTTATAAAGGCTAGCATACCAAAAGCTTTCCTTACCACCCTATCTATATGAGATTCCACCTTCAAGGAACTATGCACGGTTATACCCAGATCCCTCTGTTCGACTGTATTCTTCAATTCCCTACCATTTACCATGTACGTCCTATTTTGATTTGTCCTGCCAAGGTGTAGCACCTCACACTTATCAGCATTAAACTCCATCTGCCATCTTTTAGCCCATTTTTCCAAATGGCCTAAATCACTCTGTAGACTTTGGAAATCCTCTTCATTATCCACAACACCCCGTATCTTGGTATCATCTGCATACTTACTAATCCAATTTACGACACCTTCATCCAGATCATTGATGTACATGACAAACAACAAAGGACCCAACACAGATCCCTGAGGCACCCCACTAGTCACCTGCCTCCAACCCGAGAAACAGCCATCCACCATTACTCTCTGGCTTCTCCCATTCAGCCACTGTTGAATCCATCTTGCTATTCCTGCATTTATACCCAACAGTTGAACCTTCTTAACCAACCTTCCATGAGGAACCTTGTCAAAGGCCTTACTAAAGTCCATATACACAACATCCACTGCGTTATCCTCATCAATTTCCCTAGTAACCTCTTCAAAAAATTCAAGAAGATTAGTCAAACATGACCTTCCAGGCACAAATCCATGTTGACTGTTCCTAATCTGACCCTGTTTATCCAGATGCTTATATATATTATCTCTAAGTATCTTTTCCATTAATTTGCCCACCACTGAAGTCAAACTAACAGGTCTATAATTGCTAGGTTTACTCTTAGACCCCTTTTTAAACACTGGAACAACATGCGCAGTACGCCAATCCTCCGGCACTATTCCCGTTTCTAATGACATTTGAAATATTTCTGCCATAGCCCCTCCTCGGGGACTATTCCCGTTTCTAATGACATTTGAAATATTTCTGTCATAGCCCCGGCTATTTCTACACTAACTTCCCTCAATGTCCTAGGGAATATCCTGTCAGGACCTGGAGACTTATCCACTTTTATATTTTTCAAAAGTGTCAGTACTTCTTTTACTTTGAACCTCATAGTATCCATAGCTACTCTACTAGTTTCCCTTACCTCACATAATTCAATATCCTTCTCCTTGGTGAATACCGAAGAAAAAAAAATGTTCAATATCTCCCCCATCTCTTTTAGCTCTGCAGATAGCTGTCCACTCTGTCTCTCCAATGGACCAATTTTATCCCTCGTTATCCTTTTGCTATTAATATGGCTGTAGAAACCCTTTGGATTTACTTTCACCTTACTTGCCAAAATAACCTCATATCTTCTTTTAGCTTTTCTAATTTCTTTCTTAACATTCTTTTTACATTCCTTATACTCCTCAAGCACCTCATTTACTTCATGCTGCCTATAATTATTGTAGATCTCCCTCTTTTTCCGAACAAGATGTCCAATTTCCCTTGAAAACCAGGGCTCTTTCCAATTTTTACTGTTTCCTTTCAACCGAACAGGAACATAAAGATTCTGTACTCTTAAAATTTCCCCTTTAAATGTCCTCCATTTCTCTTCTACATCTTTCCCATAAAACACAATGTCCCAGTTCACTCCTTTTAAATCATCTCGCATCTCATCAAAGTTAGCCTTTCTCCAATCAAAAATCTCAACCTTAGGTCCAGTTTTGACCCTCTCCATAATTATATTGAAACTAATGGTATTGTGATCACTGGACCCGAAGTGCTCCCCAACGCATACCTCCGCCACCTGTCCCGTCTCATTTCTTAACAGGAGGTCCAGCACTGCCCCTCCTCTAGTAGGTACCTCTATGTATTGCTGCAAAAAACTATCCTGCACACATTTTACAAACTCCAACCCATCTAGCCCATTTACAGAATGTGTTTCCCAATCTATGTGTAGAAAGTTGAAATCTCCCACAATCACTACCTTGTGCTTACTACTAATATCTGCTATCTCCTTACATATTTGCTCTTCCAATTCTCGTTCCCCGTTTGGCGGTCTATAATACACCTCTATAAGTGTTGCTACACCTTTCCCACTTCTCAATTCCACCCAAATAGCCACCCTAGATGAGCCCTCCAATCTATCCTGCCAAAGCACTGCTGTAATATCTTCCCTGACTAGCAATGCAACACCTCCACCTCTTGCCCCTCCAATTCTATCACACCTGAAGCAACGAAATCCTGGAATATTTAGTTTCCAATCACAGCCCTCCTGCAACCACGTTTCACTAATCGCCACAACATCATACTTCCAGGTGTCTATCCAGACTCTAAGCTCATCCACCTTTCTTACAATGCTCCTAGCATTAAAATATGCACATTTAAGAAACCCCCCGTTCCTGCAGCGACCTCTTTTCCTTTTTCTTTGTGGGTTCCATTTCAGGGCTTGCCGGGTGATGTTTGTGGCAGGTTTCCTGAGGGTGTGTCCAATCCAACTCAATTTTCTCCTTCAAATTTGTAAGTCAATGGGCTCCTGGCTTGTTCTTTTCCACAGGTCCACATTGATTACTTTGTCTCTCCAACATATGTTAAGTATTCTCCTAAGGCAGGTGTTAATGAATGTTTGCAGCCTGTTTGTAGTGTGTTTTGTTGTTTTCCATGTCTCTGATCTATATAGCATCACCTGTTTCACATTTGAGTTAAAGATGCATATTTTGGTGTTGATTGAGATGCGTTTTGAGCTCCAGATCTTCCTGAGCATGTTAAACACCACCCTAGCCTTATTGATTCTACTTTTTATGTCTGCTTCTGCCCCTTCCGGCGATGTCCACCACATTGTCCACCACATTTCCCTTATTTGGAAATCTGCCTTTGTTCTCCCACTGTTAAAAGGGGGGGACCCCACTATGCTAAACAACTATAGGCCCATCTCCAAACTGTCTGTTTTAATTATGGTGCTGGAATCCATTGTAAACCAACAACTGAAGGACTTTTTATCAAGTAACAGTATTTTATTTGAATTTCAATCTGGTTTTAGGAAAAAATATAGTACGTCAACAGCTGCTTTAAAAGTAGTAAATGATTTTATTGAATTTTTAGACAATATGCAACACTGTGCAGCCCTTTTCGTTGACCTATCAAAGGCTTTCGATACTGTGGATCATGCCTTATTGTTACAAAGACTATGCAGCATCGGTTTGTCTGATCAAGCTGTCTGTTGGTTTAAAAACTATCTATCAGGCAGATCCCAGTGTGTGCGAGCAGAAGGTATTACTTCTAGCTCTCTTAATGTATCCAAGGGTGTCCGAATGCAAATTTTCACTTTTATGCTGACGACACAGTGGTATATTGCTCTGCGTCTAACCCAAATTAGGCTCTCTGTCAGCTCCAAACTGCTTTTAACACTGTGCAACGTAACCTGTGTGATTTAAAACTTGGTTTAAATGCTGACAAGACAAAGCTCATGCTGTTCACTAAAGCTAAATCAAAGCCCTCGGACCTCCCTCCTATCACCACTTTGCAGGGCTCTGTGATTGAATCTGTCTCAATATAAATATCTGGGAATTATAATTGACGATTCTCTCTCTTTTAAACCTCATATCCAGCAACTTGTGAAAAAACTAAAGATAAAATTAGGTTTTTACTTTAGAAACAAATCTTGTTTTTCTTTTGAAGCTAAAAAAAGACTTGTTGCTGCAACGTTTATGTCTGTGTTGGACTATGGTGATGTTTTATATATGAATGCATCTTCAAAATGCCTACAGTCTTTGGACATGGTCTACCTGAGATTTGTTACTAATTTTAAAACCCTCACGCACCACTGCTCTTTGTATGCTCAAGTTGGATGATTTGCCCTGTCCACCTGCAGACTCCATCATTGGCATATCCTTATTTATAAGACTATCCTCGATGTTCTTCCTTCATACCTGCAGAAGTATGTAATTCGAAAAAGCACAGGAACTTATCAGCTCCGCTCTGAAGACTTGTTCTTACTAACTGTACCTAAAGTCCGTACTGAACTGGGGAAAACGGCATTTAGTTATGCTGTTCCCTTCGCATGGAACCAGCTGCAGAATGAACTGAAACTTAAGGAGCTGGTTTCTATAAACAGATTTAAATCCCTTCTTAATGATGTTGAAGCGGGCTCTTCTGTCTGTACATGCTTTGTTTGATGATGTTCTGACTGTGACTCTATTTATATGTTCTCTGTTGTTTTTAAATTATTGTCTGTAACTGTGGAACTGTGCTGCTGCCTGTCTTGGCCAGGACTCTCTTGTAAAAGAGACTTCTCCTGGTTAAATAAAGGTTAAATAAAAATAAAAATAAAAATTGCCTGGGTATGTGAATATTTCTACCTCTTCTAGAGCAGTGCTGTGCATAAGGATAGGGTTGCTGGTTTTGGAGTGGATTCTCATCACCATCTTAGACATTTCTACATTTTAATACTGGCCCCTTCTCCTCTCAATGCATCCAGGGAAATTTAAATTCACAACAGCTGAAAACTGCACTAATGGCAAAACACCCACGAAACGGTTGATTTCAGCTATAAGGCTGACCTGCTGAGTTCCTCCAGCAATGAGATTTTTGTAGTTTTCCTTCCTACAACACTGCAGTTTACTAGATATTAGTGATATCATTCACTCGATCACCTTCAATTCAGCTATAAGAGTTTATAACATGAATGACATAATCCTGTTGTAAAAAGCTGCTTGGAAACAAAATTTGCAAAGATCCCACTTTTTATATAAGTTGTAAGAAGAAAAAAACAATTATCACTGTAACAATGTTTTTGAATACAATGTATCCCAAATCCAGTATTAACAAAATCCTAGCATGAATGATATAAACCGATTTGCTATTTTTGGACATGTATTTATATCATATTAGCATAATATTTTACAGTGAACAAATCCACATAGATCAAGATGTCACTGCACTAGTCCGATTACCACTATCTCAAGGAAACCACATAACGTTTCTCCTGTATTTGATGCATGTAGAAGGGACTATACAAATGACAAATGAATATACAAATGCATGTGTAAGGGACTATACAAATGACAAAAGTATAAGATAATATACAAATGCATGTATAAGGGACTATACAAATGACTAAATTAAGAATCTCTACTTACAAAATCAAAATCCCCATCTTGTGGTACCTTCCAATTATCAGGGAAAATATTTCTTGATTTATGGAAAGGCTCCTGCAGATTCTGGTTACAATTTCCAAGAGGTTGAATATTCTTCTCCTGTTTGTCAAAGTAATCCATAAAGGCTGGCCTTTGTAACTCTTCTGTAGCATCATTCCCTGCAAAAAAGGCAACATGTTCTTTTAAGTGTCTAAAGAATCATTAGATTGAATAATAATAAAAACAGAGAAGAGAGCATGGAAACAGGCCCTTCTGCCCACATCGACCAACGATCGCCTGCACACAAGTTCTGTGCTATACCAGTTTTGCATCCTACATACTAGTTGCCATTTACAGAAGCTAATTAACCCACAAACTGGCACGTCTATGGAATCATAATCATACTTTATTAGCCAAGTATATTTTGCAACACATGAGGAATTTGATTTGCCATACAATCACACCAATAAAAAGCAAGACACCCAAAATACATTTTAACATAAACATCCACCATAGTGACTCCTCCACATTCCTCATGGTAATGGAAGGCGAAAAAAATAGTTCGATCTCTTCCCTTTGTTCTCCCGCGGTCGGGGGCCTCGTGCCTTCTGTTGACAGGACGATCTTGGCTCCCGTAGCCGGCGGTCGGGCCCTCTGCGTCAGGGTAATCAAGCTCCCACATCGGGGGGAACTCAGCTCCCCTGCGCCGAGTGATCGGACCCCGGGTCGGTGCTAGTCAAATTCATGTCGCACTTGCCCATTGTGAAGATTATTTGTTGACATAAACCTTCTCACAAATAGTCAAATTCCACATTATAGATTGAGATATTTTTGTAATTATAGATAATCAGACACACTAACAAAAAACTGCACATATACAGAGTTATTTGGCCGGATATTTAACTAATACTCGACTAAGTGGGACCCGTTGGGTCCCAGTATCACACAGGAGGGCTGGTGGGCTGGTAGTTGGCTCATGGCTAATCCTTGAAATT
This sequence comes from Leucoraja erinaceus, assembly GCF_028641065.1. Classification (NCBI taxonomy): domain Eukaryota; kingdom Metazoa; phylum Chordata; class Chondrichthyes; order Rajiformes; family Rajidae; genus Leucoraja; species Leucoraja erinaceus. The sequence goes on from NC_073380.1 coordinate 55,465,949, forward strand.
CTATTTCAAGCAGGGTATAAGGCCACCAAATTCAATTGCAGTTTCATACCATTTGAAGTAGGGTGCAAAGCCACTAAAGACAGCGAGTCGTGACCTCTCCCTCCTCCATCTTGCAGAGACTGAGCCACACCCACATTTCCGGGTTTTATAACCCATCCCCCCCACCGGAAAAGGTGTGGCTTTCATGGAGTGATTGACAGGAGAGAGATTCTCAACATTTAAAAAAAAACTAATAACACTTTTATTTTTCATTGATGCGAAGAATTTTCTGCATCTGCTCAGCGGAGGGGGACTGAGTAAGATGGCCAAAAATCACAGCCGTAAGTGGTAGCGTTTTATCTAAAATCAATATACAGTGCAAACAGGAAGTGCATTTACAGTAGTGCCTTTTAACTTCGAGTCAAAGCACCCAAGCCGCCATTTGCAGTAAGTAGTGCCTTTCAACTTCATGCCACCATTTGCAGTGCCTTTCAACTTAATGCCAAAGCACCCAAGCTACAATTTGCAGTAAGTCGTGCCTTTCAACTTAATGCCAAAGCACCCAAGCCACCATTTGCAGTAAGTCATGCCTTTTCAACTTCAAACAACAATTTGCAGTAAGTAGTGCCTTTCAACGTCAAGCCAATGCACCCAAGCCACCATTTGCAGTAATAGTACCTTTCAACTTCAAGCCATACCCAAGCCATCATTTGCAGGAAGTAGCGCCTTTCAACTTCAAGCCACAATTTGTAGTAAGTAGTGCCTTTCAACTTCAAGCCAAAGCTCCCAAGCCACCATTTGCAGTAGTAGTACCTTTCAACTTCAAGCCAAAGCAACCAATCCACCATTTGCAGTAAGTAGTGCCTTTCAACTTCATGCCACCATTTGCAGTAAGTGGTGTCTTTCAACTTCAAGCCACACCCAAGCCAATTGCAATAAGTAGTGCCTTACAATTTCAAGCCAAAGCAGCCAAGCCACCATTTGCAGTAAGTAGTGACTTTCCACTTCATGCCACCATTTGCAGTTAGTAGTGCCTTTCAACTTCAAGACACACCCAAGCCAAGCCAACCAGGGTAGGGAGAGGGGGGGGAGGGAGGGGGAGAGGGGGCAGGGGGGGGAGGGGGTGGGGGAGAGAGGGAGGAGGAGGGGGAGGGGAGAGAGGGGGGAGGGGGGGGCAGGGGCGCCTTCTGGAGCACTAGTATGAACTATTTTAGAACAACTAGATTTTTTTTTGCAAGCTTTAGAACCGATAGACATTTTTTGCAAGCTTTAGAACCAATAGACAGCTTTTTTTGCAAGCTTTAGAAACAATAGACACTTTTTTTGCAAGCTTTAGAAGCAATAGAGACACTTTTTGCAAGCTTTGGAACCAATAGACAGAGAACCATTTTTTTGCAAGCTTTAGAACCAATAGAGACATTTTTTTGAAAGCTTTAGAACCAATGGACATTTTTTGCAAGCTTTAGAACCAATAGAGACATTTTTTTGCAAGCTTTAGAATCAATAGACATTTTTTTGCAAGCTTTAGAACCAATAGACATATTTTTGCAAGCTTTAGAACCAATAGACATATTTTTGCAAGCTTTAGAACCAATAGACATTTTTTTTTTTGCAAGCTTTAGAACTAATAGACATTTTTTGCAAGCTTTAGAACCAATAGACACTTTTTTTGCAAGCTTTTGCAAGTTTAGAACCAATAGACACATTCTGCAAGCATTTTAGAACCACTAAGGGCACTTACATTTGAGTAGACATGTGTTCAGTGTTATTCACAGCTCAGAGAAACGTGACCCTCTGCCTTCCTCCAGCTTGCAGACACTGATTGAGGGACACCACTTCCTGGTTTTATAGTCCCTCCCCCCTGCCGCCAGCAGGGGCAGCAGAGAGAATGGGGAATTTTGTAAAAACATTAATATCTCTATCATTTTTAATCGATGGGAAAAATCCTCGGCACACATGCGGCGGAGGGGGGCTCTGAGCAAGGTGGCCAAAAATGACGGCCGTAGGTGGCGTCGTTCTCTCAGAAATCGCAGCACAGATGGCCAAAACCGGTCAAGAACAGACTATTAGTAATATAGAAGATAGTGAAACCATTGAAGACAGCATTCTTTTAAAATTCATTGTTGCTCTGCTGCAGGACTCATTGTTATTACCACACGCGAGTGACCTTACATCAGGGGGTGCAATATTATGGAGAAATTCCTAAGGGATAGGACTTATGTACATTCAGAAAGACAGTGGTAATTAAGGATAGTCAGATAGAACATGGTGAGGGAGGAATGACAGCGGGATGGAGTGGATCAAGAGAGAAAAAAACATAGCTCCTTGAAATTAGAAACCCATCTCACAATTTAATTCCTATCCCCCCCCCCACCTTGTTCTTTACATTACCCACACACTATACCCCACTGAATCTCCTATTCCATTCCTTAACTGATTCCACATGGCCATCATTCCTTCCTTATCTAGTGCCACTTAGCACCTTCCTTACTTAGACCTTCCAGCAGCTGCAGCCTCTTCTGTCTCCATCTATCACCTTCCAGCCTCAGTCTCTACCTCCATCCTGTCCAGGTCCTTGTCCCTTGAAATTGGCCCTGTTGCCAAACCTATGTGATACCTTCTGAAAAGTATGTCACAAACTTTGGTGCCCAAAGCTAGAAATAATAATCCAGCCATGATCTAATACATCCTTTACAAGTTCTGGCTGCACCTAAACTGAGGGGCACCAATTTTATTGCTAGTGTTGCTTCGGGGGGTTTCAACTAGTGTGGCAGGGGTTGGGAATGGAAGTAGTTGGCCAGTAGATGTAATGATTGAGAAGAAGGTAGAGGTTAAGTTAAGCGACTCCAAAAAGAAAAAAAGGGCAAGGCCAGGATAAGCATTGCAGGAATTATGATCCTTATTGTATTTTTTTGAATGTGTGTATCACAGGTAAAGCAGCTGAGTTTGCAGCCTGGATTACTACATGGAACTTTGACATTGCAACCATTCCAGAAAATTTGGTTGTGAGGGGAGCAGGAATGGTAGTCAATGTTCCAAAGTGTAAATGTTTCAGATGTGACAAATGAGGATGTAAAAGAACTGGAGAAGTTGCACGACAGATTAGGGAGAATGTCTCACGGCTACACTAATTGAGGATATCTTGGAGGGCTCATCCAGGGCCCTATGGGAGGAACTCAGGAACAAGAAAGGAGTAAATCTCAAGCAAGAACAGAAAAGTTTGCAAATACTCAGCAGTCAGGCCACATCTGTGAGAAGAGAAAGAGTCAGTATTTCGGGTCAGGGATCTTTTGTCACAACTAAACAGGGAAACAAAAGATGAGGAGAGTAATGTCTCATATAGGGAAAACGGGGGTGACCATGGGGATAGGCTGTAAGTAATAAATCTGGACCATGAGTGAATGGAAACAGTTAGATAATGAGAACCGAGACACAGATGCAAGTTGTGAAATGCTGAGCAGGAGGATGACAGGTGGGAAGAAGCTCATTCCTGTACTACACTGTTCTGTTCTATGCAGTGGCGGACTGGCCAGGATGTCAGCTTGCCCGATGGCAAGTGGGCCCCTGATGAAGTGGGCCCCCTATATCAAGTGGGCCCCTGATGAAGTGGCCCCCCTTTGTCTCCTGGCAACCAACATTTTTAGACCCACTCAGCCACTGGTTCTACGGCCCATGTTCCATGAGACCTTTTATCAAGGTCAAAACTTGTTTATCTTTATACTCCAAGCCTATGTTAATGAAGCCCACGATGGAACTTTTTTTTTGAGCAGGTATGTTCATTTTTCCACCCACCTTCAAAGATTTGTGCATTTGTGGAATCTGTGGAATTCTCTGCCTCAGGTGGAGGCTGGTTCTCTGGATACTTTCAAGAGAGAGCTAGATAGGGCTCTTAAAGATAGCAGAGTCAGGGGATATGGGGAGAAGGTAGGAATGCGGTACTGATTGGGGATGATCAGCCATGATCACATTGAATGGCGGTGCTGGCTTGAAGGGCCGAATGGCCGACTCCTGCACCTATTGTCTATTTGAACTCCCCATGATCTGCTAAGCACACCATTAAAATTGGCCTACTTAGTTTGAGGTGCATCACTTTATTTTTCCTTGCAAAGTTCATCACTTGTGCTTTTCTGTATTACATTTCATCTCCTGTGTCTGTGCGGTTCGCCACATTCTTAATCTTCAAATTCTGTATGAAGTCTAGTCATTCATGAATATGCAAGACCTCCTCTATAGAATACAAAGCAGGTCCATCTTCTGAGGCATAGCTGCACAGCAGGAATTTTGTAAAAATCATCTCGAGACCACGTCTTCACAGGCCACAAGATCAAACACTCTAAATTAAACTACTATTTTAATTGTGAACTATGCCAGAGGCTGAATACGACAGCCAGGATGCCATAAACAATGCAATTTTATATTTGATGTTTGAAATTGACAATATAAATATATTACAAGGAAAATAATATTTGTTGATAGTATAAAACCAATCAAATAGAATAGAAAACCAGCCTGCTACAAATGAACAGGCTGGATAAATAATAGAAGCCCTGAAACTGCCATCTGGCATGTAAGAAGCTACATTCAGTTGAGTTGTCATCCTTAATGAGTCTGTCAGAAAATTTTTCAGAACATTGGCCAGGCACAGCTTGCCACTTCCCCTTTCCACAGAGATGTCGGGGGAAGAGCAGGAACAATCTTAATATTTCTGTGCTTCTGCATTAGTTCTCCCAACAAAACACACAAAGCAGGTAAAGGGTTTTAGTGCCTACTCATTAGGCAAAAATAAAGAAGGTGTGCAAAGTAGGACCGCAAGGGCCTGTCCCAATTGGGCGTCATTTGCGAGTCACGCAGGTGGCACGCGAAGATTTGTGAATCCCAAAATCCTGGGGCGCTGCGCGCAGCCGCGCGTCACTGCCTACGTCACCACGCACCATGCGCTTGTAATGCACATCATTCGCGCATCGTGACGCGTAAATGATGTCGCGCAAATGACGCCCAAGTGGGACAGGCCCTTTAGGGACATTGTTCATGTGGAAATGATGTTGAAAACTGGTTTGAAACTGAATTAGCAGGATGGACAGGAGTAGAACATTGTAGATGTAAAAAACACTTCATGGGCACCCTCAGGCCAAGGTTGCCAGGCTTCTGAGACATTTAAAGAGTCTTGGAGAAGATTTAAAGTCTGTGTCACAGTTACGGCAGAAGATGCTTGATAGAATTTGTGGAAATGTTGTTTGTGACAATGTGTGTTCCTTTACACTTTAGTGCATAGCCTTTATGTGGCCTTTCCATTGGGGTGCTCAGTGCCTTCCTGAATTCTCTTTTGAGCAGTCACAGACCTGGAACTCCTGCAAGTCACTGACAATATAAGATCATTTCAAGGATGCATTTTCTTCTGGAAATCAATAAACTCAAAACAGAATTGCTATTAGTTAGTCCAGAGTTGGGCATGCTGACAATGTGGCCTGCACATCAAGGCTAGTCGAATATGATCATAGCCTTGTTGCTAGGGGAGTAACCCTGGGAGTGGATGCTGTCAATGGAAATGGAAGATAGTGTTGGAGACTTCCCAGTCCTTTAGGATGCCTACTGTAAGTTGTCCTTATGTCCGAAGGATACTTGAGGGTGAGATTGTTGTTGCTTGGGGGCAGGTTTGGTTATAGAACACTCCTTTTCTCAGTCCAGGGAAGGCTGTAATGGCACACTTTCGGCAGCAGTGAATTACATTTTAAATGTCTGTCTTTCCTGAGAAATGGCAAGTGGTCAACATTTTCCAAGGTCTTGTCATGGACTTTGGTATTTGGGGGCTAGCATTGTGTTCCGAGGTCAGGGTGGTTGAGGCCTTTATTTTGTGCAAGGCCCATTCCTCAGTAATGGAATTAACATGACGCAAAAGTTGCACATATGCAAGCCTTTTTTGTGTAATGTGAGTCGATACCAGAGGTCAGGATAAACTCAGTTTTATGGTGTAGTTTAATCAGTTTGTCTTCCATCCTATAGATTCCTCGACTTCAGAAGGAAACTTATTAATGGCAAGGTGCAGTCATACTGAAAAACAATTAGGAGGATTGATGTGAGGGTTGATACCAGTCTGCACTGGTATTTAATCTGCAATTGACTCTTTGGCGAGAACATTGTAGATGTATAATGGTGACTAATATGTGAGGAGGATTCTCCATGATGTATTTGGATTTATGGAGTCATCAACAGTTGCTGTTACTTTGTGCTTTTTCCTTGGATATGTCGTGCTGTGACAATCCTGTATGCTCTTGTTCAACAGAATCCACCATACGACTCTGGGAGGAGGATTTAGGCCATAGAGAAAGCAAACAGGAGAATTCTTGCGATTACTTTCTCAGTTCAGGAGGAAGTTCCTCTGTATTTTTAGAAATTGGACCACCTCTTTCTTGAAGATAGTCATGATTACAGCATCATTAAGATTCCCTGACTTGCTCTCTTCTTTCCAGATGAGGGAGAAGGACTCATAAATTCATGTTGGAAGTACTTCTATGGGTGGTGGGCAAGTGCAAGATTGGAGTGGATAAATAGCTATCAGACACATGACAAAAGAAATAGTCACAATGAGAAGAAATTTTCAAAATTGCTCCTTCTTTCAGTACAATATAGCAGTTTAGATATAACTGCTATATAACAAATGGTTAATTTACACAGTCAACACTAATTGAGTTCAGAAGGCTATCAAGCAATGGATTGTCTGTTTTGAAACTTCACTCGAACCAAGGGCCTTTTCAAAAGTGACCAGTTTAAGATGGCATTGCTGGGCTATTTGTTTTAAACTAGAATGAGCAAGCAAACTTTTAGGGATTTTATTACTGCTTCAAGTACACATGGAAGACTGTCTGCTTCTCTGTAAGCAAAGACAATAGAGAAATGCAACAAATAGCAAGGTTAAAGATAAGACAGCTATCTATGGACCTTGGGAGCAAAGAAAAACATTAGCCTGTTTAGCCAGTGATAATGTTGCAGTAAAACAGACCAACAGAGATCACAAGGTGCAGCGAAGGGATTAATTGTGGACAAAATATAACCCTCCATCTTCTGTATAATGTAAATTGATTATTTTGTGTTGCGCCATTACTTCATTAAATTATGGAGTTATATACAATCGCAAATTTAATTAATCTGCCTCCAGCGACCAATTGCCTATGGTCTGGACTTCCTCCCTATACCTGTATTTTCCCTGCTTCAATCTGCACCTCTACACCCATTTATTTTATTTAACCTGTCCTAAATTAGCTTTAAGTGGCCTGGTGACAATACTGCCACGAAGAGCCCTTTTTACTGAATAAATGAACATGTTTTCATTGAGTACTATTTCCCAGCTAAGGAAACATGTCAGAAATATTGCTACGTCAATAAAATAATTCAGGTAGTTTAAAACCAGATTGCCTCGCTTCAGTGCAGGCTGATTCGCATGAACTGAGAAGTCACGAACAGGCATTCAGGTCACGCCAAGACATAATGCAGCAACAGTCTACTGAGGAGTCTTCCAATCGTTGAGTTGCCTGTGGCAATTTTAACTGCAACCTTTCAACCCAATTTCTTCTAAGTTCCAGTAGTGTGGAAAGTGGCCTGCTACATTCTCCATCCTCGTCCGTTCTCTCATATAGACAGGCAACACTGTAGCAGGCAGGAAAGATATGTTTAAAATATTTACATTTGTTTACCTGAGTATTTGGGACCAGTGGATAGACAGTACAGGGCCTGTCCCACTTGGCACACAAATTACGTGACCTCGTGGTCGCGTTGAGCCGCGACGGTTCCGCGAAGGCCGAGCGCAATTACATGCGAACACACAGCCGTCTGGAGCGCGTGACGTCATTTGAAATGTACACAAAGCTGTAGTAACTCAGCGGGACCGGCCGCATCTCTGGAGAGAAGGAATGGGTGACGTGTCGAGACACTTCTTCAGTCTGAAAAGAAGGGTCTCGACCCGAAACGTCACCCATTGCTTCTCTCCAGAGATGCTGCCGGTCCTGCTGAGTTACTCCTGCATTTTGTGTCTATCTTCAATTTTCTTGGCCCCGCTCTAGGAGTAGAAGTGCGGGCGGATCCGGACCGCAATGGCTGTGAGCCCCAGGCCGAGTTCGGCGATCGTTTGCCTGCTTCTGCTGCTGTTGAAGGTGAGACGTTGTGTCGCGCCAGGGTCTTGGGCCTGTCCCAATTTGGCCGTCAGTTCCGCGACAGGCTTTTGGCGCGCAAAGATTTAGTTCACTACAAAAATTTCGGAGCCACGCGCGATGTCGCGCACAACTACATACCCCTCCGCGCTTCTAAGTGGGACCGGCCCCGCGCGGCTATACGATGCCCGTGCGCCTCAACGCGACCATGAGGTCGCGTAGTTTGCGTGCCAAGGACACGTAAGCAGGACAGGCCCTTACCCCTACTGAATTCCTGGACAGGCAGCGGCTCCCAATAATTTAGTATCTGGGGTCTGGCATCCAGGAAGGCAGCACCTCTTGCCAATTTTTAACAGCATTGTGTGCTTTCTGGCAACATCTTTTAAAAGTCTATTGTATCAGTGCTGTTTCACACAATAAATGACTGTTGCATCAGCTGCAATCTTTATTATGTTGCCTTTCACCCAAGTAAATGCCAGAGACAGATAAATAACTGGTTTAAAAGAAACCCCACTCGTTTACAGGAAACAGCAGAGACGAAAACAAATAGTTGAAGGAACTAAGCATTGCATATACTTCTTTCCTTTTCATGTCTGCCTTTTAAAATGTGATTCGTCCATTTTTTTTTGTTCACTGGCAATATTGATAAGGTCCTACATGCATTTTATCTCATCCTTCTGCAATTCCAACTGTATTGATTTATATCAGGTGTCCTGCGAAAGTGTGAAAGACTTTGTTTTGAGCATTATCCAAGCAGATCATAGCACAGATGAGTACATCAGGAAGTGCGAAAGAGAAAATAAAGAATGCAGAATATAGTGTTACAACTACAGAAAAAGCACAGATAAAGAAAATTTACATGCATCTATTACAACACTGTCACAAGATTACAGGACAAACTTTCTAAGTTTAAGGCTTTTAAAGTTGCAGACAGTTTGACCGTAATTACAAGAACCATCCAATTAACTGCTTCACCACATGTTGGTATGTTGGTATGACTGAATTTGAAATTATTTATATCCATCTTTAGAACTCCACAAACAGGTTAATTTTAAAAGCACTTAGGGCAGCAGTGGCGCGGCGGTAAAATTTCTTCCTCAAAGCACCAGAGACCTTGTCAATCCTGTTAAGGTTGCTATCAGTATGGAGTTTGTACCTTCTCCCTGTGACCGTGTGGGTTTACTCCGGGTGCTCCGGATTCCTCCCACACTCCAAAGATGTACAGGTTTGTAGGTTAATTGGCTTTTGTAAATTGTCCCTGGTGTGTCGGATAGTGCTAGCATATGGGTGATCGCTGGTCGGTGCGGACTAGGTTGGCCAAAGAGCCAGTTTTCACACTGTATCTCTGAAGTAAAGTCTCAAGTCACTTATCGGTTCATGCTACTCTTTATAATTTATTGTTGCCTAGAATATTGGTATTTCTATTAATGGTTGGCAAACATTTGAGATTGGCAGGTTGGAAAAGAGTTCTCCCCATGGAGCCAACTTGTGGCCAGATGTGGTAAATACATTGGGGCAAATAATAAAATGAATTAATAAAATTACAAAGGAAATTATGGCCTAGATTTTGCAACCTGTGGCAGGATGTGCTCACCGCTGACCTCAATGAAAGATTCATGGACATTTCAGTGATATGGATCTCTCCGTTCTCAATATCATTCACCAGCTGTGGACCCATTTTGGAGTCTGTCAAGCAGTCTTCAAGAAAATAGGAATAATTTCCTTCCATTTTTGCATTCTTTGACTGTTACCTCCCTTTCCAATAAGCATAACATTTTAGGCAGAAGATCTTTGGGGAGTAGTGACAAAGGGTCTTTAAACTGAAGTGTTAACTTTGTTTCTCTTTCCAAAATAGTTTCCTTGATTGGTTGGAGTTTTTGTGGGAATGGATGAGATGGATTGGAGATTTAACTGAAGTCTGAAGAAGGGTCTCGACCCGAAACGTCACCCATTCCTTCTCTCCAGAGATGCTGCCTGTCCCACTGAGTTACTCCAGCATTTGGTGTCTACCGGAGATTTAATTGAGTTGTACAACAATATGGGGTGGAAAGGCAAAGATTATTACCCTTACTGAGAGGTTAATATCATGGGAGAATATTTAAAAAATTGCCTGAAAGGACTAAAACAGAGTTATGAGGATATCTACAAGGGTAATAGAGACAGAAATTTTCAATGTATTAAAAAAATAATTGGATATGAACCAGCAAGATACTGAATGTCAAGGGCTCGATGGAGGATCAGTTTGGATCAGTCTTTGTTGGTCAACAAGACATCAGTTGTTACATTTTATGATTTTAAGAAATTCTCTGTTTAATTTTATTTATTGTTTAATTTTAATAATTCTGTTTAATTATTGGAACATATTAAATAACATTATGAATACTTTACTGGAGAGTTACAAGGATCACCAGTTCTGAAAATCCCACCAATTTTAATATGATACTAGACTAAGTGGGACCCGTTGGGTCCCAGCATCACACAGGAGGGCTGGTCATCCAACGCAATATTCCACCTCTCCACCAATTCTAATATGGGGGGGGGGGGGAGGGGGGCTTTCTGGAGCGATAGTATGGGTGTTGTGGGCTGAAGGGACTGGTTTCCAGAGGGCTAGTATGCAAATTGTGCGCCAAATGGATTCTTGGGCTGGCGTCTCAGTCAATCAAGCCTGTTGTGCTGGCAACTCACTCACTCGCAGCTGGTGGGCTGGTGGGCTGGTAGTTGACTCACAGCTAATCCTTAAAATTCTATTTCAAGCAGGGTGCAAGACCACCAAATTCAAGTGTAGTTTCATACCATTTGTAGTAGGGTGCAAAGCCACTAAAGACAGCGAGTCGTGACCTCTCCCTCCTCCATCTTGCTGAGACTGAGTCACACCCACATTTCCGGGTTTTATAACCCCTCCCCCCCACCGGAAAAAGTGGAGTGATTGACAGGAGAGAGATTCTCAACATTTAAAAAAACTAATAACACTTTTATTTTTCATTGATGGGAAGAATTCTTTGCATCTGCTCAGCGGAGGGGGACTGAGTAAGATGGCCAAAAATCACAGCCGTAAGTGGTAGCGTTTTATCTAAAATCAATATACAGTGCAAACAGGAAGTAAGTGCATTTACAATAGTGCCTTTTAACTTCAAGCCAAAACACCCAAGCCACCATTTGCAGTAAGTAGTGCCTTTTAACTTCAAGCCATTGCATCCAAGCCACCATTTGCAGTAAGTAGTGCCTTTCAACTTCAAGCCACACCCAAGCCACCAATAACAGTAAGAGGTGCCTTTCAACTTCAAGTCAAAGCTCCCAAGCCACCATTTGCAGTAAGTGGTGCATTTCAACGTCATGCCACCGTTTGCATTGCCTTTCAACTTAATACCAAAGCACGCAAGCCACCATTTGCAGTAAGTAGTGCCTTTCAACTTCAAGCCAAAGCACCCAAGCCACCATTTGCAGTAAGTAGTGCCTTTCAACTTCAAGTCAAAGCTCCCAAGCCACCATTTGCAGTAAGTAGTGCCTTTCAACTTCAAGCCAAAGCACCCAAGCCACCATTTGCAGTAAGTAGTGCCTTTCAACTTCATGCCACCATTTGCAGTAAGTAATGCCTTTCAACTTCAAGCCAATGCACCCACACCCCCCATTTGCAGGAAGTAGTGCCTTTCAACTTCATGCCACCATTTGCAGTAAGTGGTGTCTTTCAACTTCAAGCCACACCCAAGCCACCATTTGCAGCAAGTATTGCCTTTCAACTTCAAGCCAAAGCAACCAAGCCACCATTTGCAGTAATAGTGCCTTTCAACTTCAAGCCAATGCACGCACGCCCCCCATTTGCAGTAAGTAGTGCCTTTCAACTTCAGGCCACACCCAAGCCATAATTTGCAGGAAGTAGTGCCTTTCAACTTCAAGCCACAATTTGCAGTAAGTAGTGCCTTTCAACGTCAAGTCAAAGCTCCCAAGCCACCATTTGCAGTAAGTAGTGCCTTTCAACTTCAAGCCAAAGCAACCAATCCACCATTTGCAGTAAGTAGTGCCTTTCAACTTCATGCCACCATTTGCAGTAAGTGGTGTCTTTCAACTTCAAGCCACACCCAAGCCAAGCCAACCAGGTGAGGGCTAGGGGGGCAGTGCTTTCTGGAGCGCTAGTATGAACCATTTTAGAAAGAATAGACTTTTTTGCAAGCTTTAGAACCAATAGTGACTTTTTTTGCAAGCTTTAGAACCAATTGACGTTTTTTTGCAAGCTTTAGAACCAATAGACATTTTTTTTTGCAAGCTTTGGAACCAATAGACTTTTTTTTTGCAAGCTTTAGAACCAATAGACATTTTTTTGCAAGCTTTAGAACCAATAGACATTTTTCTGCAAGCTTTAATAGAGACTTTTTTTGCAAGCTTTAGAACCAATCGACATTTTTTGCAAGCTTTAGAACCAATAGACATTTTTTGCATGCTTTAGAACCAATAGACATTTTTTTGCAAGCTTTAGAACCAATAGACATTTTTTTGCAAGCTTTAGAACCAATAGACATTTTTTGCAAGCTTTACAACCAATAGATTTTTTTTGCAAGCTTTAGAACCAATAGACATTTTTTTGCAAGCTTTAGAACCAATAGACATTTTTTGCAATCTTTAGGACCAATAGACACTTTTTTTGCAAGTTTAGAACCAATAGACACATTCTGCAAGCATTTTAGAACCACTAAAGGCACTTACATTTGAGTAGACATGTGTTCAGTGTTATTCATAGCTCAGAGAAACGTGACCCTTTGCCTTCCTCCAGCTTGCAGACACTGATTGAGACACACCACTTCCTGGTTTTATAGTCCCTCCCCCCCTGCCGCCAGCAGTGGCAGCAGAGAGAATGGGGAACTTTGTAAAACCATTAATATCTCTGTCATTTTTAATCAACAGGAAAAATCCTCGGCACACATGCGGCGGAGGGGGGCTCTGAGCAAGGTGGCCAAAAATGAAGGCCGTAGGTGGCGGCGTTCTCTCGGAAATCGCAGCACAGATGGCCAAAACCGGTCAAGAACAGACTTTTAGTAATATAGATGCCATCAATGCAAGTAAGAAAATGGTTTCCTATTCATGAACTGAACTGCAAAAATATGAATATATTTAAGTAAGTAACCAAGTACACTCTATTGTTCTAACTCAAACCACTGGCTTACTGAACATCGGAACATCAAATGCAAACCAAATGTGAATGCTATGAAAACTTTCAATCTCTGTTTTTTGATTTTATGATAGCTTTGCTATATTTGAATTTAATTTGAATTCCAAGAAGCATAACAGCTAAAACTACTTTACCTCTTTAAAAAGTCATTTCATCTTTGCATTCCTGGGTTTCCTACTTCCATTCAGTTTCCTTAACTTAAAAGGCGATCAAATGACTGTTTGCTCCAAGGCACATTTTAATGCTGCTTCTACAACCAAGCGCCAGTTATAAGTGTCCCATATGATATAAAGTTGGCACTCAACTTGTTTTTATTGGCCATTGGACTAAAGGCAAGGCAATGCATAAATATGACACTGCAAGATGCAGTATACTTATTTTCTTAAATCTAAAACATCTGATTATATGTGTTTTGCCTGTTTCATGTTTTAAACTTTTTGATCAAGGTATCAAGCAGGCTTCACAAGTATTCTGACAGCATCCACCATTAACTCTCCAACTGTTCAAGATTTGTCCATTGCTGGTGTTGTCAAACTAGTTGTCCAACATCTAGTCTCAATTGAGTTTCAATGTGTTCTCTCATCAGAAATTGGAAAGGCTGAAGGTGTCCTTTCTTTCCCAAGCATTCCTTTCTGTCCCTAATACACTGGCTAGCAACAGTCAATAGTCAACTTCATCCAGTTCATTCAAAACATTGTTTTCCCATTTAACACCATTTGATGAGCTGCCAATCCCATAAATATTTACTCTTAAAAACCAACTAAATCCATGGCTCCAATGTTATTCTGCTCCTGTCTCACGCCCATTGTCCAATTATTATAGTCAGACAGAAGCTTGCAAATGTGGCCAAATCACCACACTCTGCAAATGGGAGTTTGCTGCCTCTTCTCTCTCACCATTACTCCCACCTTTACTAACCTGCCATCGACTCGTGGTCACACATTTGTTGTTGCTCTGCCAACATTAACATTTAAAAATCCTCATAGTCATGTTTAAATAGTTTTATAGATTTTCCTCAGCCTTTCTTCATATCCTTCAGTTGTACGATATTTCCTAACTCCCTGACCTTTCTATTATTTTCATTATCAACTGATGGGCAAGTTTCATTCGGTTATAATAAAAAATTAGATGAAAAATCAATCATCAGAATGTTCTCTTCATTGTACTCTGAGTTTAGAAATTACCTCACAACCCTTAACACACATATATGCAAGATATTTTCTATTAATTTGCTCATGTTGCGATTCACAATACCTGCAACTCCTAATCAACTCTGGCCTTACTTTACTTATTCTTTTATTTTGCACTTCGTAGCACATCTGTTAGTCATCCAACATTTCGAAGGTCAAAAGGTGTTCTACTTAGGCGATACAACACGACCATGACACATTTTCATACTCTCCTAAACTCTTATACACTCGCAAATTAGGTCCCCGCAATGGGACAGGCCCTTTACAGGAAGCAGGGAGGGAAGAAGTGTCGTCAAGTCGGTGGGGGCGCTGCAAGCCGGAAGCCCTGTCAGCAGCGTGTTAGTCTTTTCAAATTTTTCAATTTTTTTTGTGTGTTTTAAAGTATGTTTTTAATGTTTCTTTAGAAACATAGAAACATAGAAATTAGGTGCAGGAGTAGGCCATTCGGCCCTTCGAGCCTGCACCGCCATTCAATATGATCATGGCTGATCATCCAACTCAGTATCCCGTACCTGCCTTCTCTCCATACCCCCTGATCCCCTTAGCCACAAGGGCCACATCAAACTCCCTCTTAAATATAGCCAATGAACTGGCCTCAACTACCCTCTGTGGCAGAGAGTTCCAGAGATTCACCACTCTCTGCGTGAAAAAAGTTCTTCTCATCTCGGTTTTAAAGGATTTCCCCTTTATCCTTAAGCTGTGACCCCTTGTCCTGGACTTCCCCAACATCGGGAACAATCTTCCTGCATCTAGCCTGTCCAACCCCTTAAGAATTTTGTAAGTTTCTATAAGATCCCCTCTCAATCTTCTAAAATTCTAGAGAGTATAAACCAAGTCTATCCAGTCTTTCTTCATAAGACAGTCTGGTGAACCGTCTCTGCACTCCCTCTATGGCAATAATGTCCTTCCTCAGATTTGGAGACCAAAACTGTACGCAATACTCCAGGTGTGGTCTCACCAAGACCCTGTACAACTGCAGTAGAACCTCTCTGCTCCTATACTCAAATCCTTTTGCAATGAAAGCTAACATACCATTCGCTTTCTTTACTGCCTGCTGCACCTGCATGCCTATCTTCAATGACTGGTGTACCATGACACCCAGGTCTCGCTGCATCTCCCCCTTTCCCAATCGGCCACCATTTAGATAATAGTCTGCTTTCCTGTTTTTGCCACCAAAATGGATAACCTCACATTTATCCACATTATACTGCATCTGCCAAACATTTGCCCACTCACCCAGCCTATCCAAGTCACCCTGCAGTCTCCTAGCATCCTCCTCACAGCTAACACTGCCCCCCAGCTTAGTGTCATCCGCAAACTTGGAGATATTGCCTTCAATTCCCTCATCCAGATAATTAATATATATTGTAAATAGCTGGGGTCCCAGTACTGAGCCTTGGGGTACCCCACTAGTCACTGCCTGCCATTGTGAAAAGGACCCGTTTACTCCTACTCTTTGCTTCCTGTTTGCCAGCCAGTTCTCTATCCACATCAATACTGAACCCCCAATGCCTTGTGCTTTAAGTTTGTATACTAACCCCCAATGCCTTGTGCTTTGTGTGTCTTGTGTGGGGGGGGGTGAGGGGGAAACCGTTTCAGTCGCCTCCTCCACGGAGAGGCAACTTTTCCCAGGTCGCCTCCTCTGTGGCCTAACAACGAGGATCGGCGCGGCCTTTCCCGGAGACGCGCCTGGGGCTTAGCGGCGGGCTCTCAGCGCGGAGCGGGTGAGCCCTCGCCGGGGTTCGCTGGTGGGGACTTTAAATCTTCGACCGTCGGCCTGCGGCCTACACCAACCTGAAGCCGCGGTCTCCGGTGCGCATCTGGACGCCCGCAGCGGCGGCTGCGGAGGATTGAGGTCCCAACCACGGAAGAAAATGGAGGAGGACTGGCCAAATGTTTGTGCCTTCCACCACAATGATGGATGTTTGTGTTAAATTCTTAGTGTGTTTTTGTGTGTTCTTTATCATTGTACTGCTGCTGGCAAATTAATTTTACTTGCACATTATGTGCAATGTGACGAATAAAACTGATTTGATTGTATTGATTGTAAGATAGCTAAGGGAGTGTAGATTTGTAGTGAATGTCGGTCAGAAGTCTGTAGTCTGGCTTTGGATAGCTGTGAGGCTATGTAAATTGCTATACACTTTGAGAGTTAAGCCCCTGTCCCACTTTCCCGAGTTACTCACAAATTCTCCCGAGTTTTCCCCTTGATTCAAACTCGGAGAATGTCTGTAGCGAGACCGTAGCGAGTCCATAGGTGGCCGTAGGAGTCTGTAAACATTTCGTAGCAGCTCGTAATGCCAACCGTAGGTACTCGGGGCACCAGGTAAGTCGGGACGTTTCTTCAGCATGTTGAAAAATGTCCACGAGTAAAAAAAATAGCCCTGAGTACCTACGGCTGGCATCTCCGAGTTTGAATCAAGGGGAAAACTCGGGAGAGTTCGTGAGTAACTCAGGAAAGTGGGACAGGGGCCGTAGGTACTTTGTCTATGTTGTTGCCATTGCCTCAGGCTAAACTTCTAGATTCCTCGAACAATTTAATCTCTGATAAGGGACTCCTGCATACCTGCAATTATTGGTTAATAACAGCTCCATTAAGAAAACGTCAAAGGATTTTTACTGCTCCTGGCTGTGAGAAAAATATTGGTAATGTTCAACTGTTTCATTTCTAGATGTGTTGCAACGTTCTTGTAAAATATCTAATGTATTCTCTCGGGACCCATTTGAGGTTGTGCAATTATTTTCATCTGCTCTGGTTTATCCATTATAGCTAGCTCAATATGTATCTCCACACTTTGGAGACCTTATTTATCTGGAAATCCAGTGGTTCAAATGTCTTTATTTGTTGTATGGTATTGTATTTCACTTAAATCACACAGCTCACTCAGAGATTTACTTTAATTTACAACCATTAATTCCAAACCAGTTTGATTGAAAAACAAGGTACTGTTGCTGGTTTAAAATGCTGGCTTATAAAAAAAGATACAAAATGCAGGACAGGCAGCATCTTTGGAGAGGTGACGTTTTGGGTCAGGACCCTTCTTCAGTCCGATCCCAAAACCAAAACATCACATGCATGTTCTCCAAGGATGCTGCCTGCCCTGCAGAGTTACTCCAACACTTTGTGCCTTCACCCCCCTCCCCCTGCCTCCCCCTTCCCACAGTTTGATTTACCAGGACTTCAGACACTATGTACCAGTATCTTTTTAACATTAAGTGACACCAACAATGCTCTATACTCAACAAAAGAATATTCTGTGTGCTTAGTCACTGACAAGTTCCAGCCTGTTCAATGTAACAATAAAATAACACTTCGAAAGAGAGCTAATGGTCACATAGTATAATTAATTACTAAAGGTTTCACATGAACTCCTGATAAGTGTAATAATTGCACAAATCATTGTGCTAAAGGGTTAAATGGGGGCAGAATTTGTTATGCGAGTCCCGAAAAGTTTTTAGTTTAGTGTACGAAGGAACTGCAGATACTGGTATAAACCGAAGACAGACACAAATTGCTGGAGTAACTCAGCGGGACAGGAAGGAATGGGTGATGTTTCGGTTCAAGACCATTCTTCAGTTTTTAGTTTAGTTTAGTTAATTATTGCCATGTGCACTGAGGTACAGTCAACAAAAAGACTACATTTAGTTCAACATGATTTCAACCAAGCCAACAAAGTGTTCATATGGAGAATAAAGGGAATAATGTTTAATGCAAATTAATGAATAATGAATAAATTTAATGAATAATGAATAATGTTTAATGCAAATTAAGTCCTGTAAAGTCTGATTAAAGATAGTCTGAGGGTCTCCAACGGTAGATGGTAGGTCAGGTCCTACCTCAAGCAATATGTAGGTAGCCCAACTAGAGAGGAGCAATACTCAACCTTTTATTGGGTGATGGCACTGGGTAAGTGGGTGAAGTGTCTCTGGGGGAGCACTTTAATTCTTTTTTTTTAATTAGTTATAAAAAATAGGACTAGTCCACAAACTGAAATCCTATTTAGGGCAAAGGCTAGTTTTGTAAGTTACCCAGATAGATCATAGCTTACATGAGTACAATCATACCATCTATGAGTAGAACAGGGGTAGTGCAAAAAGCAAAAGAAAACAGATGCAGAAGATAGTGCTGCACTACGGGTAGATTTTTTGATGTGTCTATCTTTGAAATTGTGCAATGCCTTGGTAAACATGTGCAAAATGGTGCTGAGGTGGATGGAGAAGATGGCACTCACTTCTCTGACTATGAATCTCAGGGGTGTGGTGGCAGAGATGAGATTGGAAAGCTCGCAGCATCCCCAATACATATAATCACAGCTTCTTTACAACATGCACACAGCCCATAACCATTACATGGCCAGTATGTTTCAGATATGGGTACATTGCATGCATGGAAAGTTATAATCCACCGTTACAATATGTATTATACCCTAAAAGCCACTGATAGGTTTCACAATAAATTTTCCATTAACATTCCGTTAACATATGTAGCTCAAAAACCTAGGATGGTTTCTTTCCTTCACACATTTTCCCTTCACTTTCCCTGTACATGCTGACTGATGCGGAGCTCTGCTTCCAGATGCCAATGTTCATTCTTCATGTGCAAGCTTGTGATTCTGGCAGGTTCTTTTAATCACAGAGGAATCTCACAGAGAACCCATTTGGCATCTGCATACCACAAATATACTTTCAAGCAGTGCTCATTGCATTGTTCACAATGGAGCAAAATCTGGCAAATCCTTCTTCTCTCTGCACAATTAGCTTAGAGCAATCAAGGCCGCACTTGGAAAGTGACTACAATCATTAATATTGGTTCATTATAACCATATAACAATTACAGCACGGAAACAGGCCATCTCGACCCTTCTAGTCCGTGCCGGACACGTATTCTCCCCTAGTCCCATATACCTGCGCTCAGACCATAACCCTCCATTCCTTTCCCGTCCATATAACTATCCAATTTATTTTTAAATTATAAAAACGAACCTGCCTCCACCACCTTCACTGGAAGCTCATTCCACACAGCCACCACTCTCTGAGTAAAGAAGTTCCCCCTCATGTTACCCCTAAACTTCTGTCCCTTAATTCTCAAGTCATGTCCCCTTGTTTGAATCTTCCCTACTCTCAGTGGGAAAAGCTTATCCACGTCAACTCTGTCTACCCCTCTCATCATTTTAAAGACCTCTATCAAGTCCCCCCTTAACCTTCTGCGCTCCAAAGAATAAAGCCCTAACTTGTTCAACCTTTCTCTGTAACTTAGTTGCTGAAACCCAGGCAACATTCTAGTAAATCTCCTCTGTATTATAGAATAAGATAAAGTGTGACATCATATAAACTAATTTACAACTGCACAGCAGTCCTTTCTGTTAGTTTTCACCCTGCATTCACTGAAAGCCAAGGGCCAAAACAAGAAGAAATTCAGATCTTGAGCTCTGAAAAATAAAAGACGAGGCAGAAAGTAGTCTTTGATTGCTGGTGTGAAACAGGTGCAAATGTGAGAGCCACTGAATTCACCAGAGTGCTGGGAAGGAAGAACAATTGGTTCTCAAAACTCTTGCACCCCTTTCGCATTAGAGCCAAAGCAAATTTTTACCCTAAAGATCGGATGCCAACTCGTGAAACCCATAAATATGCACATTCCCTGGATTTGTGGCTATTAAAATTCCCAGCTTTATATTAAAGCCTGCCATCAATGGAGCACCTTGTACCTGTTGTCAATGTCACTAATTCAATGCCAAGAACTCTATGAGTAAAATTTGTTCATGCTGAGATGTGATTTAGTAAAGCACTCAGTTTGTAGTTCTCATGCAAGAGCAAAGAGAATAGCAATGCTTTGCCAAGAAACAGATGTTCAGAAATTCATCTCAAGTCAGTTGCACTAAACACAATATTTTATCACGTCAATACATTGCATTCTCCATCCAACGGGATGGAATTTTGGAAGCAGAGTACAATATGCTGATGGACAAATGCCAAGTTTCCCACTACTGACCAAGGATGAATTTCAAAGAAAAATGTTACTTCAATATAACCAGATAATCATTTTTGGTGGGAAAGGTGGGGTCTGGGAAACTGATTTGAAACATTTTCACCACCACCCACAAATGGATCGAGCTGGAGGTGAGAGGGAATGATGACCACAAACCTGGCACATCAATTCCTTCCAATTTATCCAATGCTTGGACAACTAAACTATTTTGGAGAGATGGGTTGTAATTGTAAAACGTAAATACAACTCCGTAACTGAAATTTAATTTAATATTTGGAAATACTAGACAGGACACTGGCAGATGAAGGATAAAATATGGTATTGTTGGGAGAGGTTCCCAAAATGCAACAAAGAAGTGAAATTATGATGACTAAGAGGAGAGACTCCCTTTTAAAGGGATCGACTCCTCCAGTATACCACATGCTCTCTCCCAGATACCAGGATTTTAGAATGTACTCAGAATGGTGTGGAAGCTGCCTGATTCATATTGATCGTCACTGCTCTGTCACAGGTTAGTTGGCAAGAACATCCAATTTAACTAACCTCAAGCTGAATTAATTCATTTTGAGGTTGAACATTACCATGAAGCCTGATTAGCCAAAATCAGCTGACGGGATATACGGTACTTAAAATCTTTATGGTATCTGTGCAATGCACTATGATCTTTTGGCCAAATAGCTATCCTTTTCACTTGGCATTCATTTTAATGAAATGCTTAGGGTAGCCAATGTTGGTAAACGCACTAAATAAATATATATCCTTGCAAAAATAGAATTTCATAATATTCAACACGTACATGAAAATAAATGTATTTTTCTTACTTTTCATGGTTCCGTCCTCTTCGTCACTGTTAATTACCATGGTTCCCAAGTCTGATTCCAACATAGTACTGTTGTGCTCAATCATGGTTTGGGCACCTTCACTCATTGTACTGGTTGCCCTCATGGTGCTTGTGCTTGCATGACTAGTCTTCACCATGGTGTAGGAATCCACCTCATCTTCATCCTGGCAAATATACAAAATGTGAGGAATTATTAGGTGGGGTTATCTGGAACTCCTGCAGACCTTTGGCAGACAATCTGCAGAAAGCAAACAAAAATAGATGAACATTTATACTATTTTTGAGATAATTGTATAGGTCTGCTGATGCACAGGAATCCCTGGACAAATTCTACTCAGATAATTTAATTATTTTCTTGTGAACAGAATCGTTACAAATAAGTACTTTTAAAAACTCAAAAATCTTGCTTGTGCATCTCAGAAACACAACATTTGTACAAACTTGCTGTCATATATATTAAAATTGGGCAAAAGAAAACCCTACTGATAATTATTCGCCAAGAATTTCACCTGCAAACAGATCAGGACAATTTCAACAGTATTTTAACTATGGTTGCCTGTAACTACATCTATCAACTGATCTTCAGAATTCATCACAGGCTGAACATTTGAAAGTCAAAATGTAGAAATGACCAAGATGCTTAAATTCGCCGACTTAGTTTTACAGTAATGAATTTGGCCAAGAGAAATTTGCAGAGAGATTTGCAAATAAATAAAATTGAGTGTCACCACATCATTGAAGGCATTCTTGCACATTTGATCACAGGATGCTCTGATGCCGTGATCATGCTAGCCCTTTGTACCTTTCAATGGTTAACCACAGCTTCCATTTTCTCTTGAAAACGGGTGTTAGGAACTGAGGACAAATAGACCAAAGCATCATAGTGGTGGAGGTGTGGCTGCTACTTGCAGGAAATGTGTTATTTGGAGCACTACATTCCAAGACTTTAACAACCTTTTAATATGCCACATTCCCAAGATTGCTAGATTCTCAAGTTTTATCCTTCTCTGCTATTCTACTGTGGCCACCTGAACACCTCTGATTCCAGATTGTATTTACATAATGGTCTTCTTATCGCTTTTTATTTTGCAGCACTTGAATCACTGAGTCAATCCTCCCCTTTATATAACCACAGACCCATTCATTTATTATTTGTGCCTCTGTTTTGCTGATAGCCCATCATTTTCATTTCATTGACCCGAAATACTGTAACAATGTCTTTCCTCAGCTAATGCCCGATCGGTTCTGCTTCCAGAATTTTGTGTTTCATTTTCAAATTTCCAGCATTTTGCTTTAAGTACTTAAAGTGTAGTGCTCAAAGCAGCGGTCCTTGTTCTCTGTATGAGTGTAGTTCTACATTCATTTCTTTTCCAGCCCTCCTGCTATCCTGAGATTTACCGTATGTTGTTCAGGGATTATGCTGCAGTTTGATTTTTGTCATGAGAGCACCATCTTGCTCAATGTAGAAGTAACAAGTGCATCAATCTATCAATAGGTGAATCAATTGTTTCTGTTTTTAATAAACGAGTTTCCAATAGTGAGCAAACATATTCTTCTGAAAATTGCTGTTTGAGCCTTTTGATGAGCTGAATTCATTTCATCCATCCATGAAGATTTCTCAGTTCAGTTTAGTTTATTATCACGTGTTCCGAGGTACTGTGTAAAGCTATTGTTGCGTGCTATCCAGTCAGTGACAATACATGATTACAATTGAGCCATTTACAGTGTATACAGAGATACATGAGAAGGGAATAACATTTCGTGCAAGGTTAGGCCAGAAAAGTCCAATCAAAGATAGTCCGAAGGTCACCAATGAGGTAGATAGAAGTTCAGGATTGCTCTCTAGTTCCTTGCCGAGGCAGCATGAAGTGTCAATGCAGAAGGGAGGTTGGTTGGCCTGATGCACTGGGGTGCATCCACAATTTGCTGTAATTTCTCGTGGTCTTGATTGGAGTTGTTCCCAAACCAAACTGTGATGCATCCTGATGAAATTCTTTCTATGGCGCATCTGTAGAGGTTGGTGAGAGTTGTAGGAGACATACTGAACGCCTTCTAAGGATGTAGAGGCGTTGGTGAGCTTTCTTGGTTATTGCTCCAATATGGGTGGTCCAGGAGAAGTTGTTGGTGATATTTACTCCTTGGAATTTAAAGTTTTCAACCATCTCTACTTCGGCAGTGTCAATGCAAACTGGGGTATGTGTACCGCTTCACTCCCAGAAGTCGATGACTGTCTCCTTTGTCTTGTTGACATTGAGAGAAAGGTTGTTGTCTCGACACCAGGATGCGAAGTTCTTGATCTCCTACCTGTACTCCGTCTCATCAATATTTGATATCCGGCCCACTATGGCAGTGCCATCCGTGAATTTCAAAATTGAATTAGATTTGTACATGACTACACAGTCGTGGGTGTACGAGGAGTAAAAGAGGGGGCTGGGAACGCATCCTTGCGGAGCACCAGTGTTGAGGATTATCGTAGTGGATGATTTGTCCCCTCTCTTCACTGATTGGGGTCTATTGGTCAGGATGTTGTTGATCCAGTTGCAGAGATGAGTGCTGACACAAAGTCCCGCGAGTTTGGTGATTAGCTTGGATGGTATAATAATATTAAAGGCAGAGTGGTAGTCTATGAACATGAGTCTGACGTAGGCGTCTCTCTTCGCCGTGTGTTCCAGGGATGAGTGTAGGGCCAAGGCAATGGCATCGTCCGTGGACCTGTTGTGGCGGTAGGCAAATTGCAGTGGGTCAAGGCTGCTGGGTAGACTGGATTTAATGCGTTCCATAACTAGCCTCTAAAAACATTTCATAATGGTCGAACAGGAACATGTACTAAACCCCAAGACGTTAGTTTGTACATCCTTATGCTTTTCAGAACCTCTCGAGGTACATTTGAAAATACACTCGGTTTGCTGCCCGACAGGAATTGATGCAAATTCAGTGTTATATTAATTTAATAAGTAATGTATCAATGCCCCACAAATTAAAATATTTCAGTAGTTTGAAGTGAACTCTGGAAGTTGCAGTGAGAGGAAGAAAATAGACAGGTGTTTGCATGCTTCGTTTATCTAACATTGGCATAAGAGCCACAGAAACTGTGTAAAAATAATGTTCTGTTTTTTTCTGAGGATATTGTTAAACATTTGCCAAAATTACAATGGATGATAAGACTCATAGAAATCCACCTCTAAATTATCTAACATGTCTGCAAAAACACATCAAGATCTGTATTCATGGAATGATTTCAAGTAGCAGAATTTGGAAAATTATCATTTTAGCCTGTCCATTGGTTAAAGCGTGTCTTGTTTAGAAAGCTGCTTCAAACATCATGTTTACGGCAGCTTATGCATCAAAAATACCATTCCACATAAAGGTTAGTGTAATAGGCCTGTCCAATTTACGTGACTTTTTAGGCGACTACAGGAGACTATGAGGTCGCCACATGTTCGCCGGAGGTTGCCGGGGTGTCGCCTGCATGGTGGTGATCAGTTCGCGCATTTTCGTAACTAGTCGCGGTGTTGTTTTGGTCGCCGCTAATTTTTCAACATGTTCAAAAATTAGCGGCGACAGTGGTTTTGACGCCATAGATTGTTGCATGCGGTAGGTGCTGTTGTAGTAGGTGGCCATGGTGATGTAGGCTGTGGCCTGGTGAGGTAGGCTGACGCCGGTGCTGACTGGTGAATTTGATTGGCTCATTGGGAAAAAAAAACGTAAACAGTAGTTTTCAAAACCAAGGATAACCGACCGGTAATGTTATTGTCCGCTGAGCTTCACAACCGTGTATCTCTGGCTTCTTAAAATTTGTCTCCACTCCTTCTCCCCACCCCGTCTCCCCCTTCTCTCCCCCTCTTTTAAAGGACTTAAGTGACCCTTCTCGTACACTGTGCTTTCACCGTCTTAATTACAGCGCCAACCTTCCTGTTCATCGTGGTGTGTGGCTGTATCACATTGGCTTTGCACCGTGTGAATTTCACTCAGGCAGCGCTCCTCCGCTTGCCCTGTCCCCCGCCTGCATAACTGCTGGTGAAGGAAGCGATGTGTGCACGTGTTCCACTCTGATAGTCGCCATTCCAGTCGCCGGTTTTTCAGCGACCTGCTACAACTTGACAGTCGCCGGCAGTCGCCTGAAAAATTGCCTAAGTGGGACAGGCCGATAACACTGGACCCTGCTTCCCAAAGGTAACATTGATAGTTCAATCTTTGAAATCTGCTGATCTAAAGCAATAGGTAATTTAAACAATGCTCCCACTGTGTCTCAATATGAGACTCAAGCCTAGGATTCTCTGGTAAACGTATCCTACTTGCCGGGTTTTTGGTATGACCTTCAAATCCACTTGAATGCCGCTTGTCATTCTAGCATTATCGAATGCACTATGGTTTTCTTAAGCTCTACACACAAAAGTCTGTGACTGTATAATGGAGGAGGATTCTACATGTCCAACAAAAATCTTGGAAACTAAGCAAATGTTGGCATTAAATCTCACTGCTTTTATGTGCTGACCTAAATGTTTATATGACCATAAAAATGCTTCAGTAATAAAAATGTTGGAGAAACATCACATATAACCTCTTCAGAGGAAAGGTCCTACTCCATACCCAGTGCGTTAAAACATTAAGTAGCTTTAAATTAATGATTACGTCAATCTGAAACTTTGTTCTAACAATCTATCCGAAGGCAAATCTCCCCAAGGTATGCCTACATTGAAGCAGTTCTCCTAGAGTCTGAAGAAGGGTTCCGACCTGAAACGTCATCTATCCATGTTCTTCAGAGATGCTGCCTGACTACTCTTTACTCCAGCACTTTGTGTCCTTTTTTGAAAACCACCAAGTTGAGTTCCTTGTATCCACAATTCGTCAGCATACTCCTTTATCTCTCTGGCCAAACTACAATTGCAACTCCTTCCATTCTGTTGCTGGCCTTAGTCCTGTATTATTTTAGTTACAATCTACTTTCCATGCACAAAAACTAAAATTGATACAGAGAAGAGCAGAAAAGACTGAAAAGTGCAATGCAACCATCTCCAAAGTTCGAAAATAGAGAATCCTGAGCAAATGTATGAGCCAGGTTGAAAATAGCGTACATTTGAAGCAATGTTTTGAGAAATAACATTGTGCCTGAACTGGTCGCACAGCAAAATAATCAATAATCCAAGCAATACAATTTCCGAGTTTATATGTCATGATGATACAAAAAAAAATGGCAAGATTATGGACAGTGAGGACGTTTGTCACTCAGCAGTATACAGATGAGTTAGAAATATGGGTGGAGAAATGGCAGATGCAGTTTTATCTAAACAAGTGTGAGATGTTGGATTTTGAGAGGTCAAATGCAAGAGGAACATATATAGTAAATGTCAGGAAGCCAATGTGTGCTGATGTACATAGGGATCTTGGAGTGCAAGTTCATAACTCCCTGAAAGTGACAACACAAGGAGATAGAGTGGTAGAGAAGACATAACACCCCGACCGATCATGGCACGCATGTAAAGCATGAAATTAGGAAAGCTATGTTGCAGCCACATAAAACTTTGGTTAGACCACATTTGGAGTATTGTGTGCATTTCTGGTTGCCCCATTATTGGAAGGAAATGGAATCTTGTATTATTGGAAGGAAAATGGTACAGGAGAGGTTAACGAGGATGCAGGCTGGGTTGGACAGCATTAGCTATAAGAAGAGGTTGCATAAACTTAGACTGTTTTCTCTGATGCGTCAGAGGCCGAGGGGCGACCTGATAAAAATATGTAAAATTATGAGAGGCATACAGGGTAGATAGGCATTGTCGAGTTATGCTTGTAATAAGGCTCGTACGACGACGTAAACAGAGTATATCTTTAATTAACAACTCTGTACAACAGCAGCAACAGCAACAGCCTCGTGTGCAAGCCCAGGCAACTCCCTAACTGAGCCTGGCTTCTGTCACACAGGGTCCTAGTGCCCGTCTGCCCAGCCATACACTATTATTGCATAATACCACAGGCATGAGCCAAGTTTTTTTGTTTACACATAACGATGGGTGCCGGAATGTGCTGACAGGGATGGTGGTGGAAGCAGAAATGATAGCAACGTTTAAGTATTATTTAGACAGGCACAGGTATCATGGGCTAAAGGGCCTGTTCAGGTGCCGCACTGTTCTGTTTTATGTATTTCTATGTCATAAAAATTAACATTAAATCTGACAATGTACTGAACTTTGAATTCAAATGTTATTTGATCTCCAAATTAATTTTGGGTTGGGGGGGGGGGGGGGGGGGGGGATGAGAATTTCTGGCCCACTATAATCTTGACTTTGATTTCTATTATACTTATCTTCATAGAAGACTAACATGTGCTTTCATTTTGCAAATTTTAAAATTTGATGGATCATTAAAATAGCTCTTGATTAAATTATCTTTATTGCTTGTATATGTTGTGAAAATACTTCTATTGCTGGTCTTGTGGGATTGAATTTAACAAAAAGTAATATCTTTCATTTCTTAGACAGTTCAAAAACCTCAGTAAAGTTTATAGTCGTTTTTAAAAATATTGCTCATGGCATTAAATTACTGAATCTAGATTTCTGAAAATGCATATTGGAATTGATCTGTACATTTAAAGGTCCTCCGAAATGAATTATAATCAGAGTACCACATTAAAATATTGTTGAAAATTTTGAAATTAACATATTGCACGAGTCAATGTCATGTTCTTAATTCTAGCTCTACTTAAATACTCAATCAGTACATTTCAAACCATCTTATTCTCTCCTTAAACAAAACTGAGAGTCCAACTGTTTTACAAATCAAATTCAACTTCTGCATTTGATTGCAATTATTTAAATTACAACATAGGACAAAGCTGGCATGTGATTCTCAAATGATAGGAAGAGAACTCAACACAAGAAAACACAAGCCCCTTTGTCCTCAGAACTAAAAGATGCTAAACATAAAGCTGTCTCCTAAACAGACCTGCGAGCAATTAATTTATTAATCCTCCTCCAAATCAGACAAGGAGATAATGTAGGAGATGATTTTGCGCATTATTTTTGGGACGGCACTTTGAAAAAGCTATGCAATTAATACTATTCCACAGTTTGTTAACACCAGTCTCCTTTCAAAGTAAAATCCAATTCCTTTTCATATGCAAAATTATAGATTGCATCTTTAATTCATGGACGTTACCCTTATGGTTCATTACTACATATGAACTCCCTCGCGTAGAGCATTTTCATGTTTTGGAAAATTTCTTGATCCATCAACTATATAAGGGTTGTCACCTTGGCAGGTAGAAACGCTGTGAAAATATTCACCTATCCGAACTTAAACTCTATGATTGTCCAGAGAAAGAATCAAGAAACAGAGGACATAGATGGAGATAGATGTGTATTGTTCAAGATTCCAGCATCTGCAGTTCCTCGTGTCTCCAATATTACATACCAGTCTCATCAACATTGTGGATCAGTTAAGGGACAAGATCATATATAGCTACCAATTTCTGAAAGAAGACACTGATTTTTTTTCCAGTCCTCTCTTCATCTGATGGATCAGACCAGATGCTAAGTCGAAGCCTGAAGTTCGATAACTAAAATCTAAACATTTGCAGGGTTCCATAATCTCTATTTCTCATCAAAATCCTTAAACATTTTAGTCAGAATTAATGCAGAAATTAGCACACCTTCTGAATGTTTCAAAGCAAACTACATGAACAAAATCTCATACAGCTGGGTTAGTTTTGTTTTTTTATGAATACAATGGTATGTTTCGATAGCCGTGATCATCTCGAATGAAGCCAAGAAATTCAGTAACTGAGCCTGTTGTGCTTTTACATTATAGGTTGTCGATGAGCCCATTTCAAATTCCTTCAAGTTATTCTAACTTTCATCCTTTTCCAGTCACTCTATTATTTTTATTCATGTTTTTGCTCTGCTGTTTTAACCATATCCTGATGGTCTAGCCATGATGTTGTACGTGCAAAGCATGGCAGATAGAAGTGGAAAAGGATGGTTGCTGGAGAGAAACAGATATTTCCCAGTAAGTGATAGATGAATTTGAAATGGCTTACAAGAAATAAATGCCTGTGAGTTTTGCAGATTGTCGGAGGCCAGGTAGTAAACGTTTTACTGCAACTCACTGTATGAAAAATCTCTTGGCTCTCCTTGATTTTTTGGCCAGTATCTAAAATCTGTCTAATCTAATATGCTTACGCCATTGGAAGTTATTTCTTCCCATCTACTTTATTGAGTCCTTCATAATTTTGAAAATCGCTATTAAATTGTTTTTGCATTGGAATTGAATAATCACAGTTTCTTTGGTCTCTGCTAATAAACACAGTTTAAATCTTTATTGATTCCTTTTTTTGAGGTATGCGGGTTGCCGATATTATACGGTTAATGCTAAATGCCCTTGAAAAGGTGTTGGTGACCTATGTCATCCTGGTGTAAGTGTTTCCACAATTAGGGTGTTCAAGAGTGTTGAGGGAATGAATGATTAGGGAAGTTGAAGGAATACAATATTGACCAGGCTGCTTTATCATGTATGATGTTGAGCTTCTTGAATGCTACTGGGACTGCAATAGTTTGTTTAACAGTATGTTGAGGAGGATTCTTTAGTTTTTCTATGTGGGGGAGGGGGGTAGGGTAAGGGGGCCTCCAGGCGATGACGCGACTATTCTCCGAGTTGCATCCTTGCCCCCCTCCTTGCGGCCTACCACCTGGATTGGCGCGGCCTTTCCCGCCGGGGACCGGAGCAGAGCTCCAGCAGCGGCGGGGCAGCGCTGGATACATCGCGGAGCGGGCGATGCCTCACCTGGGATCGCCGTTTGAAGCTCCGGAGTGCTGAGCCTGCTGCAACAATTTCCCGGTGATGTAGTTTGAAGAGCTTCCAGCGCGGGCGGCGCTGACTTCAACATCGCGGTGCCCTGGGGCCCTTTGCCGAGGGCCGCCAGCATGGGTCTCCGCTCGGCGCGGCCTGTGGACTTCGGGAGCCGCGGACTCCGGTAGGAAGTGGCTGATTTGGACGTCCAAGCCGCTAAGGTTGTTCTCCAGTTCCAATGTCGGAGTTCCATCATCCCGGCGAAAGGGCCTGAGCATCGGGCCACCCGTGGCGGCGACTGTGGAGGGCTGCGGAGGGCTCGGGAGGCCCCGACCACGGGTGTACATCATAGAACATCAAAGAGGAGGAGGACTGAACTTTGGGCCCTCCCTCACAGTAGGAAACTTTGATTTCGCTGTGCAGGGGATGTTTATGTTAAAATACTATTGTGTTTTGTTTCTTTTTTTATTCGTATGGCTGTATGGTGACCCCAAATTTCACTGTACCAATTGGTGCATGTGACAATAAATGTCTCTTGATCTCTTAATTGGGAATATAAAAAAGTATTCAGAATTAATGATAACAACAATTCCTTTCAGAGGAGGAAATTTGCCATCCTTAACCAATGTGGACAATATATGAATCCAGATACGTCAGGATTTTTTCTCGTTATTTAGAATCTATTTTTGACAATCCATATCTGAAAACCTGTGAACGTTAAATAATTTTCAGGTGAGGGAATCACGCCAGGGCCAAATAAAATTCACTCCAAACTTTGGGTTGTTATAATTTATACCATTTTTTTTCAATCAATACTTGATATAGTATCTGCATTGACATAATATTATACTTCTCCAAATGCAGATTTCCAATAATCAACCATTTAATACGGCAACGATAAAAGCATTTCACATGATGTTTGGGCCAAAACACAAATCTTCAAATTAGGTCTTTGCCTCAAGTGCCAAAAACTTTTGCAAGTTTTCATTAACAACAACATTCTAATTAATCTGCAATATATTAAGTACACATGAATTGCATCTAGTTTTAAAAGTTTTCCAAATACTTTCAATTTCTCATCTCTTTAGAATGTTCAATGGAGATTGCATGGCTCTATTGAAGTACTCAATTCCAAATAGTTTAATTTCTGCAATGATGTTTTCCTTTGAAGTATTTATGATTTCTGGACAAGGATTTGGCTGAACTTACTCAGTCTTCAACATCATCAATAACCTTCAGTTTTTACAGCAATTATTTCCTGACATTCTCTCTGTAGTGGATTTTAAACAGGTTTAAACGTCATATTTTAGCCACAGAACATTTCAGGATCAAGGCTAAACCAAGTGAAGTTGTTGCGCTTTGTTTGACAAGGAATATATCCAATAAACAAATCCAAAGACTAACACTGATAATTAAATGTATAAGTTACAAACCATATTTTTCTCAGAAACAGGTGTTGACCACATGAGGAAAAATATAGCTCACATCAGTTAATTATTTTTCATTCCAGGGCTCAGCTTTCATTTCTTAGATTGTTTACTGAAGGTGATGAAAAATGAATGTACCTCAGAAAACTATTATACGGCGACAAATATGTGCTAAAACATTTCAGGGGGTATTTGCCTTTGTCTGCATGTTATGATTTAAAATCTCTGCGAGTTTCACTGCCAAAGATCCATATTTAGCCAAGTATTTCTAGCAAAATTGAAATCAATGGGAATCAAGGGAATCTCTTGACAGGTCTAATCATATCTGGATGTTTGTAGTGGCTGGAGGTTGATCATCTCAGGTCAAGGGCTATGCTGCTTGCAAGGGTGTATGAAGATATTCCAACAGTCACTATTTCTGGTGGTGCATATTAAACTGACATAGACCAGATGTATATGCCTATTGCAAACAACAGGACCCAAATGTACTTAATTATTGTTTCCAGGAGAGGAGCATGCTGCTGGCAACTCATGTTCCCACTCCTCTGTAGACACCTTTGCTTGCATGAGTTCCTCAGATTAATATCCTGATCCAAAGCATCTCTGGCAGCTTCAGAGAAGGGATTTTTGTAATTGTGATTGCAGTGTTTAACTTGTGGCTAAATTTCTTTAATAAAGCTTTCCACAGCAATATAATGGGGCGGAAGATTGCAACCTTCATGTGGTCCGCCCTGTTTCGACGAATGCAATCAACCCGGTGTGCACAGTCAAATAAGATCAAATAGAACAAGTTGTCCTACAACTTCAGGCTGTGCACGCCATATGGTAGAAGAAGAAGGTGAAACAATATAATTATAAATAATAGTCAGTCATGGGTTGATTAACAACAAGTGAAACTTATACTAAACTTATGAGGCTGCCTTACAGCGCCAGAGACCCAGGTTCGATTCTGACTATGGGTGCTGTCTATACATTGTTGTACTTCTCCCTGTGACTACGTGGGTTTTCACTGTGTGCTCTGGTTTCCTCCCACATTCCATAGATATACAGGTATGAGATAAATTGTCCATAGTATCTAGGATAGTGCCACTGTACAGGGTGATCGCTGGTCGGTGCGGACTCAGTGAGTCGAAGGGTCTGTTTCCAAGTTGTATCTCTAAAGTAAAGACTAAAGTTATATCAAATACCTCAAAGCATAGCTTTAAGGCGAGAAGAGCAAAGTTCAAAGGAGATGTGTGGGTCAAGATTTATTTTACCCAGCGGGTGGGGAGTACCTGGAATCCACTGCCGTGTGTGGTGGTTGAGGCAAATATGTTAGTAGCATTTAAAATACTTTTGGATAGGTACATGAATATGCAGGGAATTGAGGGATAGGGGCTCTGTGCGGGTAAATAAGAGATGATCTTGGCATCGTACGCCATAGACATCATGGGCTGAAGGGCCTGTTCTTGTGCTGTATTGTTCTATGCTCTAAATGCCAGGCAATAACTGTCTGCAGCGAGAGTCTAACCACCACCTCATCCAATGCCATTTTGATTGCTGAATTGTTCATCTTCAATGTCCTGAGAGGTTTTAATGATGGCCAGTGAGGAAATGAACAGATATCAAAAACAAGAGGGCAGATGTGAGAGGTAAGAAATTTAAAGGGTAAGTTTGTTTTATTTTACACAGAGTGTGCATGATATCTGGAAGATGCTGCCTGATGGAATGATAAACATTTACTGCACTTAAGAGGCATTTAGACAGATACTTAAATATGCAAGGAGTAGAAGAATACAGCCCTAATGCATGCAAATGGGACTAGTGTATTTGGACCAAAAGTCTAACATAGATAAGGTGGCCTGAAGGGCCCATTTCTACGTTGTATAACTCATTTAGGTTTAATTGGACGAACAACACAAGCCGGAGGCCAACATTAATAGCCAGCAGCACAATAATATACTCTCCACGTCCAGCGGAATGCAGCTCAATACCATAAAAAAATAAAGAATATGCTTGACTGCCACTCAAAATATTCACTCCCTCCACCAATGTTCCGTGCCTGCAGTGAACACAAATTATAAAATGCATAACTAAGACTTCTTTGACACCCACTCTCAAACCTAAAAGCTTCATGTCCACATTAGCCTGCCTTGAAATGAAACAGTGGTTCTTTTGTCATTTCACAGTCAAATTTCTTGAATTCCTGAAGTCTGGACAGTTGACCAGCTGGAAATGGGGCAGGATTGTAGCCAGGAGCAGAATAGGACCGCAGCAAGGACAAGCATAATTGTGACAGGGACCAGATAATGGTTTTATGATGTGTTTACTTGGTAGGTGGTGGCATGGTGGGCAATGGACAAGCAACCCAGAGAAATCCAGAACCCTGAAACTGGAATCCTGAATCCACAACCCCGAGTTCAAATCCCGCTGTGGCATCCATGGAATTTAAAGTGAAGTAATTTAAAATCTAATGAAGATAGCAAAACTAACAAATGATTCTAAAAACTCTCTGAAATTATTATGGTGCAATTTAGTTGGTAAATTTACTTAAATGCTGATTCTTTTCCAGTCATGATTTGTTGCGATGAAAGTGGGGTGCATGTAACAGACTGCTAAGATGCATCTACTGACTTTACTCCAATCTTACACTGAGGTTCTCCAAAGGAATGGTTGAGTTCTGTTTATTGTCAAGTATACCAGGGTACAATGAAAAGCTTCTGTTGCTCCTCTACAGTCCTTATCTGTTGCTATAATATGAAAAACCCCGAGCATCCGATGAACATATTATTGCCTAATAATAAATACATAAAGCCTTGTGCAGTTATTTTGCTTTTGCTTTTCTTGTTATTAATAATAATGTAGATCAATTAACAATTAGGGGGCCTTACTATCATAAGGAACACAAATGTGCCCATTCTGAGAGAATCACTTAAAACTAGAAAATGCCCTTATTTTTATTTCTAAATTTAGAACTTTTGATAAGTTTTACTTTTAAGGCTTTGGGTCACATCTGTCTATGTACTGGTCCTGGTCTAATCTTTCAAGTGTACTGCCAGGGTTGAGATTCTGCCATGAGGTCTGCAGATTTTCAGTCACCTACCTGCTCACTGTTAAGATTTTCTACAGCTTTTAATAACAAGTAAAGCAAATGCATAATAACTGCACAAAACTAGCATTCAAAATGCAATATTTCTGAATAAGATGACCCCTTTATTATCAATCCAATTCAGAAAAAATTGTGACTATATATATTTTTTAATCACATTTTGATACATGTGGCAGCAAAGAAATATTCTCTAAACATACTGTGCCCAGGTTCCATTCCGGAGAACTTCCTTGAGCCTATTTCTCTGTTAGTCAAGAACTGACTTCTCCGAAAGTCCGCTTTCTATAGTTACCCATCCAGTCATTAATGAACACCATAAAACATTTTATTATTACTGCTAGGATAAAAATTAATGGAAGAATTTGAGTAAAGTCAGATTTCCGTAAGTCATGTCATTCACAACCAGGAGAGCCGCGGTATATTATTTTCGTCAAAACATGGTTCTGAAAGCATAAGCAAGGACGCGTCTCACCCCTGTTACTCTCTCTTCTCTCCTTTACCACAGGCAAGAGGTACAGAAGTGTGAAAGCGCACACCTCCAGATTCAGGGACAGTTGTTATCAGCAACTGAACCATTCTATAAACAATAGATTGTTTAAGAAGGAACTGCAGATGCTGGAAAATCGAAGGTAGACAAAAGTGCTGGAGAAACTCAGTGGGTGCGGCAGCATCTATGGAGCGAAGGAAGTATGCAACGTTTCGGTCCGAAACCCTTCTTCAGACTGATGTAGGGTTGGGGGGGGGGCAGGAAGAGGAAAGGAAGAGGAGGAGCCAGAGGGCTGAGGGAGACCTGAGAAGGGGAGGATACAGTGAGGGCTATCTGAAAATGGAGAAGTCAATGTTCATGCCGCTGGGGTATAAACTGCCCAAGCGAAATATGAGGTGCTGCTCCTCCAATTTCCGGTGGTCCTCAATCTGGCCATGGAGGAGGCCCAGGACCGAAAGGTCGGATTCAGAATGGGAGGGCTGAGGTCGAAGTGCTGAGCCACCGGGAGATCAGGTTGGTTATTGCGGACTGAGCAGAGGTGTTCGGCGAAGCGATCGCCAAGCCTACACTTGGTCTCACCGATGTAGATCAGCTGACATCTAGAACAGCAGATGCAATAGATGAGGTTGGAGGAGGTGCAGGTGAACCTCTGTCGCACCTGGAACAACTGCTTCGGTCCTTGAATGGAGTCAAGGGGGGAGGTAAAGCGACAAGTGTAGCATTTCTGTCATGCTACACTTGTCGCTTTACCTCCCCCCCTTGACTCCATTCAAGGACCCAAACTAGGAAGGGCAGTTTTTCATGCAGTTTCCCTCTGTTGATTAGTTCAACAAATTTGGAAGTTACTTTGGAAATTTACTCAGGGTTTAATATCTGAACTTAGACCACATTGAAAGCTATCTTTTAAAATAAGACACAGCTTCAACACAAAATGCAACTATTCCCACCCACACTCTTAATCTTGTCAACCTTGTCATTCAGAATAGGCAACTGAGTGGTTTTCACAAATTAGAAATGAAAGTAAAATACTCAAACATCTGCTAAACTACTATGATCCTCTAATTGGCGCTGAAGTCCCTATTGATCCTCACTGCTATTTTGACCCAGTGGTCAATTAACATGCCATGCACCAATGGAAATTACAATCGTGACTCAACCAAGTCAGCGTGAAGTAAAATAATTCAGGTCAAGCAAGCTAAATGAGCTGACAGCAGATCGGCAAGCCTGTTTCTTTCCCTTGGAAAAGAAAACAAGGGATATTGTCAAGCGAGCCTCCAATTTGCTACCAATGAGTAGAAGAAAAAATGAGGCAAATATTCAATATTCAGACTCCACAAAAATATCCAAAATGTCGCTCTGTGTTACCAGAATGTTATGCAGTTGCTATCCAGTTTACTAATAAGGGACATATGCAAATGATCAACTGAAGCTATATGAAAGGCTATAATTGTAACATAGAATAACTAAAGCCCACGGTGACTTGACCATTGAGTTCCATTTCACTAGTTTTATATGTTTCATACCTGGGAATTTCAATCTACTTGGACCACTTATATAACATCCTCGTGTCTGCAGGTGACTGACCTCCTACTAGGAGAATATGCATTATACTTCCTCAAATCTGCAGATGAAATACAGTATTGTTTTCATGAATGATTACTATTATGCTGGTGACTAATGCTTTTTATTATTCTAGTTTGAGTACATCACTTTTCAGTTTTTGTTTATTGTTATGAAAAAAGACACGATGGAGAGCTTTCAAAAGAGGTTGTGATTATGATAGTTGAAAGATCAGACAGCCTTTTGGAGGGAGAGATGGACAAATAATTGTATACAGTAAGCGAATGGACACCTCTGGGGAAAGGATGGGAGCATAAAGGATTTGTAAAATATGGAAAAGAATCCTAAAAATGGCCGCGGCAATGGAAATAAGGGAGAATGTATTGTTTAATGACCT
Organism: Leucoraja erinaceus; assembly: GCF_028641065.1. Taxonomy (NCBI): domain Eukaryota; kingdom Metazoa; phylum Chordata; class Chondrichthyes; order Rajiformes; family Rajidae; genus Leucoraja; species Leucoraja erinaceus. Next base: position 55,502,987 of record NC_073380.1, read on the forward strand.
GCTGATAACAGCTACCTCATGTTTTATGCATGTTTTTATTTATCCGTTTTTAGAATAATGCTTGTTGATTTAATACCAAAGCCTAATTTCCATGCTCGTATTTTTTAAATAATGGGATCAAATTTACCCCAGGCAGCGTAGATATGTGCAATGCCTGGCCAGTTACAATACAGTGCAACAGTGATGGCATTCACCGAGCCTTACCCATACCCTCGCCTCTGCCTACGTCTCTGATTTAATCAGCTGATGTGGAGGACCACCACTCCCAACAGCCTCCCTCCCCAACCCTCTGCCTACGTCATCTTGAGCAAGCGGAATGTTTATTTAAGATATCTTTGCTGTTGTTTTTATCTTTATAAAATGAGCAAGGTACAAGAATATTGGCGGTCATACATGAGCTATTTATGTGATAAACAGAAACTATAAACTTTCAGAAGAAAGCTATAAGGAAAATAAAGATAGGTATACATAAATTGAACAACTTAACGTAATGCTTTCATGTTTCAATCAGAATCTTCAGTTCCCAGTGTAACATATTAAGCATATGTTAATAGATAATTTAACCTTTTCCATATTATTTTCTTCTGAAACCTCGATTACCATTATACTTCCTGTCTCTCTCTTGAATGATAGTCTACAGCAAGTTCTTAAGTTCAACATTTTCTCAAGATTTGTTATCAGATCTGATTTGAGCAAAGCAACAGGCAACATCAATGTTATTTTTTCAGTAAAATAGTTCCTTCATGAATCTATGGGATCTAAATAAAGGAATGAGTATTGTGGTTTTCAAAGCCTATATTTCTAGGGGAGAGAAATCATGTGTTCAATAGAGAACAAAATATGGCAGTATCCACGAGTAGATAATAAGATATTTCATTGTTTTTTACTGCAGATTTAACTGCAGACCAATTAACACTTTATTATCTTGCTTTTAAATTCATATCTTAGATAGTAGATTAATTTTAATTATTTTTCAATAGTTTCTTTAGTTGATGATCTACTGCTAAAATGTTCATCCATCACTTGACTGCACATCCTTGCAATACGGTTTCAATTTCATAAATGATAAACTTCAGAAGTTTCACATAAATAATAAATGCCTCAACACGGAACATTCAAAACTTGGCAAACTAGGAAAACATTGGCAGTAGATGTATCGGCAATATTTCGGGGGGGGGGGGGATTTATTCCCCAAAGTAGCATTTTTTAGTTACTGCTCTTATCAATTTTCAAATTTGATCCAAAGCTCAGTCCAAGGATTTTGAAATGATAAAGAAAAATATAAAAGCAATTAATCTCTATTTTACATGTAAGTATAACTCCCGGAGGAGATAATTTCTTTTTTGCATGACCATGAGTTTTGAATAACACTAGAGGGCAGCAGAGGAGATGGAAACGTTCAAAAGCAGCAGTTTGTATGCACACAAATTGCAGATACTTTTCTGGCCAGAATAACTCTTCCATAACTTCCCAATGTTATAATTTAAGGCATACCGAGGAAATGCAGACAGTTAACTCAAACAGAATTTTCAGAAATGTTGATTAAACCCATAAGGATTTTTGCTTATGGTTTCAGATAACATAAAATAATGCAATTAAAATCAAAAATCTGTCTATCACCTTTACTAAATCTTCTCCTTTGCCTTCCTCCTGCCCTACCAGCCCAAATCCTATTCTAACAACACCACTGCTCACACATAAATCATTACCTTGAAAGGAATTTTTCTTTAGGATCTACTCTTCTTCAAATTTACCTTCTCAACACATTTCTTTGCAACACTTTGGAATGTGAAATGCTGGTGATATTGAGGTGCGTGGGTTAAGCTAGTTTCCAATTGAAGGTGACATTCTCTCAGCTATTCAATTATAGGTCAACAGTTCTTGGCTAAGATTCAACAGTTCTCTGGCCATCTGGAACGAGGGTCCGCTCCTGTAATCATGCAGCAAGAAGCTAGGCAGTCAGCAACTAACTGATTTGTACCTCGCAAGACTCTAGCACGCAAATTGGAATCTGTGGGACAAAGGAAATACCATGCAAAAAATTCAGCTCAATTTATCAGCTAATATATGGTAAACAAAATTACTCTAGTTTTCAGGCTCTTGTTGGAATTAGGCATCGATAGCAATCAACCATCTCACCAATAAAATACTTGTCAAACTGAGGCGACCAAGTATATATTTGTATAATAAACCTTGTTTCTTGGTCCAAATGAACTCTATATTTATTCTTTCGGACTTCCTTTAAGCTCAAAAGCTTCACTCAAATATTCCACGATACTAGATGCCAAAATGAGATGGCTGCAAAATTAATACCAAACTCTTAGTTACACTACTGAATCTTCAAACATTCTCATTACAGAACATCTGGAAACAACATTTTGTGTTGGTTTTCCCTTCTTACATGCAGCTGTTCACAGTTTGCTGCTTCCAAATGCACCACCAAAGCCATTATTTTATGATGTCACAAAAGTACAAATGCTACACCAAAACCACCTTTGGTAGTACAAGTTGATATGTGTGTGACTGAAAGACTTCAGTGGATAATTTTCTAACCATGTTCCCATTGAGGTAATTTACTCACCAGAAGAGCACATTGGAAATTAAACAGTGAAAAAGTGATCTTCAATACAGACAGTGATACTCCCAGCTGGATGCTTATTTGTTTTTTGTACATATATTTCCTGTGGTAACATTTTGAATTATGTGACTATTCAGTTTAATACCTCAGAATGAAAATTTTGATCTGGAAGAGTTACTCTAGATTCACCAGGAGAATACAGTGCACCAAAACCTCAGAACATTTTTATTCCTACAGATTATACATCTGAAAATGTATAAAGAGCAAAGACCTGATATCAGGAAAGTCAAAATAGTCATCAGCTCATTTAGGGGGAACTGAATATAATATTCATGATGTTGCAACACTCATTCATTCTTTACCCTTATTCTTCAATCTAGAAGTGGGAAATTCTGTGAGATATTATTTTGTACCTGTATGGAAAAAGCTTGGGATGGTGGATTTAATGTGACATTAACTGCTCGAAATCTTGTGAGACATTCTTGGCAAGCTTCACTCAGATGGAACAGTAAAATGCGCTGCAGTGTTTTAGCCGACAGCAAAGTTAAGAACTGGCAAGACTTGCACATACCAGTCAAGGATGTGATTCAAGATCTTCTGGAAGGGAAAACAGGGCTTTATTGCTTAAATAGCTCATTCATTTCATTCCTCCTCCCCTTAGAAAATGTTATGTAATATTCAATTGATTCTATATATTATAAACTTAAAAGATCACCTCACAGAAATAACATTGAAACTTAAGAAAACGGAAATAATGTAAACATTTCAAAGTAAATTTAAATTATTACACTCAGAAAAATAAAAAATAGAATGCCACCAGCATAATCAAGGTTGTTGTTCTGGTACAAATTGATCTCCCTCCTAAGCTCTGATTCATCATTACCTGTAATTTGCCCAACAATGGTGGTGTCGTCCCTGAATTTAAGGATGGAATTGGAGCTCTGTCCAGCTACACTGTCATTGGTTGGTTTAGTGTAGGTGGAGCAAGGGACTGAGCACACAGCCATGAGGTGCCCCTGTGCTGATGGTTATCGAGGAAGAGTGTTGTTGCCAATTCACAGATTGTGGTCTGTGGATGAGAATGTTGCAAAGGGGTGCAACGAGATCCATTTCCCTGAACATGGTAACAAGTTTGGAGGAGATAATGATGATGCATGCCAAGCTGTAGTCAAAGAAACATAGAAACATAGAAAATAGGTGCAGGTGTAGGCCATTCGGCCCTTCGAGCCTGTACCGCCATTCAATATGATCATGGCTGATCATCCAACTCAGTATCCTGTACCTGCCTTCTCTCCATACCCACTGATCCCTTTAGCCACAAGGGCCACATCTAACTCCCTCTTAAATATAACCAATGAACTGGCCTCAACTACCTTCTGTGGCAGAGAATTCCAGAGATTCACCACTCTCTGTGTGAAAAATGTTTTCCTCATCTCGGTCCTAAAAGATTTCCCCCTTATCCTTAAACTGTGACACCTTGTTCTGGACTTCCCCAACATCGGGAACAATCTTCCTGCATCTAGCCTGTCCAACCCCTTAAGAATTTTGTAAGTTCCTATAAGATCCCCCCTCAATCTTCTAAATTCTAGCGTGTACAAGCCGAGTCTATCCAGTCTTTCTTCATATGAAAGTCCTGACATCCCAGGAATCAGTCTGGTGAACCTTCTCTGTACTCCCTCTATGGCAAGAATGTCTTTCCTCAGATTAGGATGAACAAACAGCCTGTGTTTGGTTTAGTTTAGAGATATACCACGGAAACAGGCCCTTCAGCCCACAAAGTCCTCGCCGACCAGCGATCCCCACACATTAACACTGTCCTACACCCACTAGGGACAATTTTTACATTTACCAAGCCAATTAACCTACAAACCTGTACGTCTTTGGAGTGTGGGAGGAAACCGAAGATCTCGGAGAAAAACCACGCAGATCATGGGATGAACGTACAAACACCATACAAACAGCACCCGTAGTCAGGATCGATCCCGCGTCTCCTGCGCTGCATTCGCTGTAAGGCAGCAACTCTACCGCTGTGCCACAGTGCAAGCGGTCCAGTGCAGAGTAAAGAAATTTCTCCACTCAGTCGTAAATCTCTTGCCCTGCAATCTGCAACCTGTCATTCTCAGCATCCTAGCCAAGGGAAACATCCTTCCTATATCCAGTTTTCTAGCCAAGTGAGAAAATGTTATGCTTCAATGAGATTCACTTTCTCTAAACTCTGGTGAATACAACCCCAGACAACCTAATTTCCACTTACACAGAATGAATCACCTGAATGTTTGATTAAACTTTGTTGAACTCAACAGCAGAGAATATATCCTTGCTTTAACAAAATGACCAAAACTACACACAACATTCCAAGTGTGTTGCACCAAGGCTCTTCATTGTGTTTGGGGCAAGAGGCCTGGCTCTTGTTATCAGAATAGGGAAAGAAAACATTTCATTGAAAGATAAAAAATACAAAAGCTGGAAACATATACTGTAATATGTGGGGCGAGAAGAATAAATCTTTTCATATCGATGACCTCCCATCAGTCCTGATGAAAGATCTTAAATGACAAAAGTTAGCTCTGTTTTTGCCTTAACAGATAGTGTCTGACCTACTGAAACTTCTCACCATTTTCTGCTTTTCTCCCCCCGATGCCAGCATCCATAAAGTTTTTATTTTGTTAAGATTTAGTTACCAAAACCAGCTTCTTACTTTCTAGTGTTGAGGTTCCAAAAAAAGTAGCTCTTTAAAATAGTAATACCCTAGTTAGGCTTCAGAAGTTACAATGTAAAAGAATGGTCTTCATGATACTCACAAGTTTTAAGACTGTTGATTTGCCTATGGAGAGTTATGAGTATGTGGGACTTTACATGAATAGGTGGTAACAAAACAAGTTGTGCTTAATAACATTTCTAAACGGCCTTTTTAAAATAAATTCAGGAGGCTGCCTTAACCAACTTTCAACATCAAATGATTGAAAATTGCAGATAACTCCATCGGTTGCTTACAATCATTAAAAATCTCCTTGTCAGTCAAAGACTGGCAGCAAGATTTTCAGTGCTTGAAAAGCATCTCCTGATCTTTGTTTAATTATGTAGAAAGGACCTGTAGATGTTGGTTTATACTGAAGACAGGCACAAAGTGCTGGAGTAACTCAGTGGGTCAGGCAGCATCTGTGGAGAAAAAGGATGGGTAACATTTCGGGTCGGGGTATAGACCCAAAACGTCACCCATCCTTTTTCACCAAAGATGCTGCCTGACCCGCAGAGTTACTCCAGCATTTTGTGTCTATAATTTGTTTAGTTGTATTCTGCTATATCCCATTAGACCTGCAAAAGCACATAGGTAAGAAACACAGCTGCATTTATATCACGTATCATTTTACTACAGAAAATCACTAATAGTGATTGTCCTCATTTGGAACATGACTTGTTTTAACATCTTTGACGGCAAATGGTAACCAAAGCACTTCATCAAAGTAAAACCATGGAAACTGTAATGCGTGCAAATAGAGTAGAAATTACCAGCCTACTCTTTTCAGGGTCCGGTATAAATATTTGGAGATGTTTCCTGCAAGCTGCCAGGCAACGGATCACTCCTTCGCAGCTGCACACAATGAATATTAGATTCACATCATACATCAAAAAACACATCGGGGAAAAAAAGTAACCACGTGTAGTAATGCTTAAACTAACATTTAAACTTTGATATTGGAATTAACCTTCTGTGGAGCACTCTGCTTGTAATTTTTCTTAATTAAAACAACCTGTATAATTACCTCAGCAGCAGAGTGCAGCTATCAAAACAAGCCATTTTGACAGAATACATTCCCATCTCCTTAGTTACTCATCATCTGTGCAACAACAATTTCAGGATACTACATCTATTCATTTGTTCTCAATTAGAGGGTAAGGATGTCTTTTAACTCATGGACAGATACCATGGCATGATTAAATGAAAATCATTTTTCGTCACGTGAAAATCTCCCTCTGTGTGAAAAGCAGCCTGCTAAAAACATGCAAGAAAATATTTATGTTCTTCACTCAATCTAACCTCAAAATGTGTACATTTGAAAACAAAAATCAACCTCAGGAAATGATGTGTCAGCGGTTCTTTGAAAGCTTTATCCATGATTTCCTGATTTGATTTCATCTTCTCACAAATGCCGGTTTTAACCAATGTAGCCTGTCATTAGCAAAGTGATGTAACCAACATGGAGGGCGCTCTCAAGACTTCAGCATACCCTCCCAATCACTGTCTGCCAAGAGAATAATATATTTTTTGTTGACTCAAAACAAAGATCTAATGATTTCAACGGCAGTAACAATTGAACATATAAAGCATGTGATCATGGTTGGATAAATCCGATGTTAAACTTAATTGCTCAATTCCATTCATTGGTCTAATCTGGTCACTCAGTAGGACCAAGGTATTTTCAACACCTATGCTTATATTAAAAAGCATATAAAATTTACAGATTTCTCATGATCTCCCTTTACTTTTTGACAAGCAAACTCTGGTTAATTCTGGTATTTTATATCTCAGTCACATTTAAAAAGGGGCATTCACAGTTTGTTGTCACAGTTTGTTGCAAACTTTTTAATTTGCAAAGAGTGGGCATTTTGAGGTTACCAACTGAAAATCCAAATATATTATCTGGAGCCTGGTCCTTTATAGTGTATACTAAATTTAAATAAAATATTTGATTATATCTGGACTGTTGCTGCACATAAACCAGGTTGATACGATATCAGAACAGGATACTGAACAATCGAGAAAGAGAAAGCTGAATTGTGATAAAATTGCTGATGGGTTTGATTTGATAAACTCGACAACTTGATCCAAGATGACGTAGAAAGCAAAGAGAAATGTAGCTAGGTGGGAAATACTTAAAATGAGCATGAATATTAGTTATTTATACAGAGACTTAATGAATACATAAACACATGTATCACAACTAAATCGAATATCATTTGGTTGGAACACTTACTGAGTTGTCATCATCATCTTCAAGTTCTCTTTGTTGCTCCTGATGTCTTTTTGCTTTGATTTCCATTGCTTCAATTATTAAATCTCTTAGAATTGATACAGATTTGGCATCTTTAATGAAAGGGTGCTGCATCAAGAAAAAGAAACATAAACCAATCAATAAGAACAATTCGCTCTCAATACGTGGAAACAGTCTAATGTAAAGATGAACAAACCTTGCTTCATGCTTTGGGAGGAAAGGATGAAGGGTAAACTGCATTTTTGTGCAGGTTATTTAATCACCATATATATGCACACTAAATGTAGACGGATCTTTGTATTTAAACAATTATTTTTAGTGTGTTAAGTTAGAATCACCAAATGGTTTAATGGTTAAATACGACAGAGTTGAACAGCCAGCAAATGCTCTTCATTCCTCTTTCATTTGTTGTCTTCTGTTGGAAGTCAAGTCCAAATCAAGGTCAGGTGGGGACACAAACGACTTTGCTGTAACACTAAAGTAGAGTAACAGTTGCTGGTTGGGCTTATGCATGAATAATTACTCCTTTGTGAGATATAAATCTACCAGCGCTGATGGTATTTTATCCTGCACTCCACCATCTTGAGGGCGGGAAAGCTTTTTGGGGTGGAAGGATGAAGGGGAACAAAATCCTGTGTAATGAAATATTTGGAACAGATTATATTGAATGTGAATTACAACACTGGCATCATTAAATATTCGCTGTCTGCAATTGTAAATTCGCCCATGTAAAAGCTTATCTAATAGTTGATATGTAAGATCAGTAACTTTAAAACTTAAGACAACAAAATGATTTTTTGTTGAATTATTAAACAAGATTAATGAATAGTTACAAATGCCAATATCAATTATAGATAAGCAATGTATACATGGTTATTTTCTTTTTACAAGTTTAACTACTCAGTATTTTATAAATTGCCATAAATTATTAGGCTTCAAATTCCTTTATGCATCTAAAAGCATCGGTTTCAGTAGGATTCCAATTCAGTTGGCTCCCATAACAAAATCCATCAGCACATTTCCTGCTTCATGATATTTTTAAAAGATTTATCAAAATAAGATGCACGGTCATAAGGGACCAGCAAATTATTTCAGTAATCGTTCGTTATTCCCTTATCCGTGAAGTACTAAAATATTTGGAGTTTGACAGTCAATTTGTGAGCAATTAACAGTCAACATGAATTCTTAACTCAAATTGGATATACTGTATTTACTTGTTTTAAAAACTGTCCCCATTCAACTCCATCATCAGCAAGAATTTGGAAGCGCACAAAACAATTTTTGTAAGTCCATTTTAAGAAATTTGCTTTGGTATTTATGTGCATCTCATGTGCATATGCATTGAGGATATTGGGGAAGGCAGGACTATAAAACCCCGGATGCCTGGACGTGAGTCAGTCACTCTGCAAGATCGCGAGGGAGAGGCCACGACTGTCATTCAAAGCTGTGAATCAACTGAACTGTGAGTCTGCAATGCACTTACAATAAATGATTTGTTAGCCCTTAATGACAATGCCATGAGTTGTTTGGCCTGCTGCCCTGCCTGTGCTTGAAACTGTAATGCTTTATTAGGTCCAACTGTGTTTGGAAGGAATAAATACTTTATTAGGTCCGACTGTGTTTGGAAGGAATAAATGCTTTATTAGGTCCGACTTTGTTTAGTTCAAAAGTCCCGCTCATTTCATGACTTCTGCTTAGCGGACAGGTCGCGCTGATCTCCGGTAATTTCCGGTAAGTGCAGAGGTCACGCTGATTGCGGAAGTGCCGCTGACTGCGGAAGCCCCAGAGTGGAGAGGCCACGCTCAGCCATGTGAGCAGATTCAAGAAAGTTTACTGTCATATATATGGTGAGTCGTGTGTGTGTGTGTGTGTGTGTGAGTGTGTATGTGAGTGTGAGTGCGTATGTGTGTGTGAGTGTGTATGTGTGTGTGAGTGTGTGTGTGAGAGTGTGTGTGAGTGTATGTGTGCGAGTGTGTGTGTGTGTGTGTGTGAGTGTAAGTGTGTGAGTCTGTGTGTGAGTGAATGTATGAGTGTATGTGTGAGTGTATGTGTGAGTGTGTGAGTATATGTGTGAGTGTATGTGTGGGTGAATGTGTGAATGCGTGAGTGTGTATGCGTGAGAGTAAGTGCATGTGTGTATGTGTGTGTGTCTGTGTCTGTGTGTGTGGGTGTGTGTGTGTGTGTGTGTGCGCGCGTGAGTGTGAGTTTGTGTGTGTGTGTATATATTTGAATTGGTGGAGTGGTGGAATATTGGGACCAATGGGTCCCACTTAGCCTAGTACATATATATGTAAAACAAAAAGAATGCTAGAGGAATTTAGCAGATTAGGCAGCATTGATGGAGGGAATAGACCGGTGACGATTTGGGACAGGACCCTTCCTCAGACTTTGAAGTCGGACTTTGAAGTCTGAAGAAGGGTCCAAACCAAAACGTCTCCTGTCCATTCCCTGCCCTATGGGCCTGTCCCACTGTACGAGGTAATTCATGAGCTCTCCCGAGTTAAAAAAAATATCAAACTCGTGGTAAGTACGTAGTATGTACGTAGCGGCTATGTCGGGGCTCGTGGATGTCTTGTAGCGGTTTGTAATGCTAACGGCAGGTAATCAGGAAACGCGGGACGTCAGGGACAGTAGAAAAATTAAAGCGAAGAAGTACAACATAGCAAAGATGAGCGGGATGCAAGAGGATTGGATAATGTATAAAGAACAACAGTATATAACAAAAAAGTCAATACGGGGAGAAAAGATGAGGTATGAAGGTTAGCTAGCCAAGAATATAAAGCAGGATAGTAAAAGCTTCTTTAGGTATGTGAAGAGGAAAAAATTAATAAAGACCAAAGTTGGACCCTTGAAGACCGAAAAAGGTGAATTTATTAAGGGGAACAAGGAAATGGCAGATGAGTTGAGCAGGTACTTTGGATCTGTCTTCACTGAGGAGGACACAAACAATCTTCCTGATATAGTAGTGGGCAGAGGATCTGGGGTGACGGAGGAACTGAAAGAAATCCACATTAGGCAGGAAATGGTGTTGGATAGACTGATGGGACTGAAGGCTGATAAATCCCCAGGGCCTGATGGTCTGCATCCCAGGGTACTTAAGGAAGTGGTTCTAGAAATCGTGGATGCATTGGTGATAATTTTCCAATGTTCTATAGACTCAGGATCAGTTCCTGTGGATTGGAGGGTAGCTAATGTCATCCCACTTTTTAAGAAAGGCGGGAGAGAGAGAACGGGGAATTATAAACCAGTTAGCCTGACATCGGTGGTGGGGAAGATGCTGGAGTCAATTATAAAAGATGAGATAGCCGCTCATTTGGATAGCAGTAACAGGATTGGTCCGAGTCAGCATGGATTTACGAAGGGGAAATCAAGCTTGATTAATCTTCTGGAATTTTTTGAGATGTAACTAGGAAAATGGACAAGGGAGAGCCAGTGGATGTAGTGTACCTAGACTTTCAGAAAGCATTTGATAAGGTCCCACATAGGAGATTGGTGGGCAAAATGAGGGCACATGGTATTGGGGGTAGAGTGCTGACATGGATAGAGAAGTGGTTGGAAGACAGGAAACAGAGAGTAGGGATTAGCGGGTCCCTTTCAGAATGGCAGGCATTGACTAGTGGGGTACCGCAAGGCTCGGTGCTAGGACCGCAGCTATTTATAATATACATCAATGATTTGGATGAAGGGATTCAAAGTAACATTAGCAAATTTACAGATGACACAAAGCTGGGTGGCCGTGTGAACTGTGAGGAGGATGCTATGAGAATGCAGGGTGACTTGGACAGGTTGGGGGAGTGGGCAGATGAAGTTTAAAGCAGATAAATGTGAGGTTATCCACTGGTAGCAAAAACAGGAAGGCAGATTACTATCTAAATGGCGTCAAGTTGTGAAAAGGGGAAGTACAATGGGAACTGGAGGTTCATCAGTCTATGAAAGTAAGCATGCAGGTACAGCAGGCAGTGAAGAAAGCGAATGGCATGTTGGCCTTTATAACAAGAGGAATTAAATATAGGAGCAAAGAGGACCTTCTGCAGTTGTACAGAGCCCTAGTGAGACCACACCTGGAGTATTGTGTGCAGTTTTGGTCCCCTAATTTGAGGAAGGACGTTCTTGCTATTGAGGGTGTCCAGCGTAGGTTTACAAGGTTAATTCCCGGGTTGGTGGAACTGTCATATGCTGAGAGAATGGAGCAGCTGGGCTTGTACACTCTGGAGTTTAGAAGGATGAGAGGGAATCTCATTGAAACGTATAAGATTGTTAAGGGCTTGGACACGCTAGAGGTAGGAAACATGATGTCCAGAACCAGGGGCCACAGTTTAAAAATAAGCAGTAAGCCATTTAGAACGGAGACGAGGAAACACTTTTTCTCACAGAGAGTGGTCAGTCTGTGGAATTCTCTGTCTCAGAGGGCGGTGGAGGCAGGTTCTCTGGATGCTCTCAAGAGAGAGCTAGATAGGGCTTTTAAAAATAGCGGAGTCAGGGGATATGGGGAGAAGGCAGGAACGGGGTACTGATTCGGGATGATCAGCCATGATCACATTGAATGGCGGTGCTGGCTCGAAAGGCCAAATGGTCTACTCCTGCACTTATTGTCTATTTTCTATTGTCTATTGTGAAGTTTTTTCAGCACTGTGAAAAATGTCCACGAGAGCCCCGAGTACCTACAAACAGCTATTACCGTAATTCTCCGAGTTCGAATCAGGGGAAACTTGGGAGAACTCTTGAATTACCTCGTACAGTGGGACAGGCCCTTTACCTACTGAGTTCCTTAAGTACTTTGTGCTGTATTGCACTGGAGTGCACCAGGATGTCACCTGGGATTAAACTTTTCAGTCACAGTGCCCTCCATAATGTTTGGGACAAAGACCCAACATTTATTTATTTGCCTCTGTACTCCACAATTTGAGATGTGTAATAGAAAAAAAATCATGTGGTTAAAGTGCAAATTATCAGATTTTATTAAAGGGTATTTTTATACATTTTGGTTTCACCATGTAGAAATTACAGCTGAGTTGATACATGGTCCCCCCATTTCAGGGCACCATAATGTTTTGGACACATGGCTTCACAGGTGTTTGTAATTGTTCAGGTGCATTGAAATGCCTCCTTAATGCTGGTATATGAGAGCTCTCAGCACCTCGTCTTTCCTCCAGTCTTTCCATCACCTTTGGAAACTTTTATTGCTGTTTATCAACATGAGGACCAAAGTTATGCCAATGAAAGTCAAATAAGTCATTATGAGACTGATAAACAAGAATAATACGGTTAAGAGATTTCAGCCAAACCTTAGGCTTACCAAAATCAACTGTTTGGATCATTATTAAGAAGAAAGAGAGCACTGGTGAGCTTACTAATTGCAAAGGGACTGGCAGGCCAAGGAAGACCTCCACAGCTGATGATAGAATAATTCTCTCTATAATAAAGAAAAATCCCCAAACAAATGTCCGACAGATCAGAAACACTCTTCAGGAGTCAGGTGTGGATTTGTCAATTACCATAGTCAGCAGAAGATTTCATGAACAGAAATACAGAGACTACACTGCAAGATGCAAACCACTGGTTATTCGCAAAAATAAGGTGGTCAGGTTGCATTTGCCAAGAAGTACTTAAAAGAGCAACCACAGTTCTGGAAAAAAAGTCTTATGGACAGATGAGATGAAGATTAACTTATATCAGACTGATAGCAAGAGCATAGTATGGAGGCGAGAAGGAACTGCCCAAGATCCAAGGTATACCACCTCATCTGTGAAACACGGTGGTGGGGGTGTTATGGCCTGGGCATGTATGGCTACTGAAGGTACTGGCTCACTTAACTTCATTGATGATACAACTGCTGATGGTAGTAGCATAATGAATTCTGAAGTGTATAGACACTGCTCAAGTTCAAACATATGCCTCAAAACTCATTGGCCGGCAGTTCATTCTACAGCAAGACAATGATCCCAAACAAACTGCTAAAGCAACAAATGAGTTTTTCAAAGCTAAAAAATGGTCAATTCTTGAGTGGCCAAGTCAATCAGCTGATCTAAACCTAATTGAGCATGCCTTATGAATGAAAGAATGAATGAATACGTTTATTGTCATTGCACAATACTGTGCAACGAAATTCCATAACATCTCCTCCGGTTAAAAAAAAAATACAAACACGACAACCATTGACACATATGTACACTTATTAGTAAAATAATAAATATTTAAAAAGAATTTAAAATAATTTGGCGGCATTTCTTGGAATTACATTTTGCTTCCCCAGTGTTCTCTGTTGGAATTAAGCTCTTTTATTGCACATGGGTAGAAACTATTTTTTTAGAGACCTGAATCGCCTCCCAGATAGTAGCAGAGTGAAAAGGTGGTTTGGCAGGGTGGGATGTGTCCTGCTTATTTATGCTGAAGAGAAAACTGAAGGGGACACACCCCCAAAACAAGCATAAGCTAAAGATGGCTGCAATACGGGCCTGGCAGAGCATCACCAGAGAAGACACCCACCAACTGGTGATGTCCATGAATCGTAGACTTCAAGCAGTCATTGCATGCAAAGGATATGCAACAAAATACCAAACATAACTACTTTCATTTACATTACATTGCCGTGTCCCAAACATTCTGGTGCCCTGAAATGGGGGGACTATGTATAAACACTGCTGCAATTTCTACATGGCGAAGCCAAAATGTATAAAAATTGCCTTTATTAAAATCTGACAATGTGCACTTTAACCACATGTGATTTTTTTTCTATTACAAATCTCAAATTGTGCAGAAGCAAATAAATAAATGATGGGTCTTTGTCCCAAACATTGTGGAGGGCACCGTATAAGGAATGACACGTCAGACGAGAGATGGTATCAATATTTAGGACCCAATTCCAATATAATGACCCATTACCAAAAAAAAGAGATACTGGGAAAGATATTGAACAGACAAGTCAAAGAATGAATTTTAAGAAGGCTTTGGTGAGGAGTTGAAAATAATAAAACTGCAGCTGTTGAAAATCTGAAATAAAAACAAAAAATGTTGGAAACACTCAGCAAGTGAGGTAGCATCTGTAGAAACAGGAACAAAGTCAGGTCGAAAGCCCTTTATTCAGAGAGGAATGTGGTGTCTTGTCAAAATTAATGAAGAGAATTCCAATTAAATTTTATTTTACTTTTCTGTTTCCTTCATGTATCTAATGATAACATTCTTTTATTTGTATATGAATAATGGCAAGACCCAAGATTTAATTACCCATATATTTTTCGATAGCAATAGCTGCTGAATAACAATCATCAACATTACATGGCCATCAAACACTTCGATGATCAAAGGTCAGAGACTTGTGTATTTTCATTTCATAGGTTCACTCAATTTGGCACCGCTGGACTGACCAGTAATATTATCTTGCTATTTGTATTAGTTTCTTGTTATCTGTTTATTTTCATGATTTGCTCAGTGGAAATCCCTGGTGATTTTCCTTGCCCACTTGCCCCCGCCATTCTTCATTGGGAATATATCTCATCTTAAACCTTTGTATCATTTCTTTTTGTACTTGGCCACTGAAAATATTTAGCTATCTCCATTATTTGCAGGATGTTTACATTTCTGATTAATGCTGTACCAGAAAAGTATTCATTATTTTCTTTGAACAACCTCCTTTTGAGAAATCTATTTTAATAATAAATGTACATTTTCTGTGTTGTCTTTTCATTTTAAGCTCTAGTTATTTAGTTTATTGTCACATGTACCGAGGTACAGTTAAAAGCTTTTATTGCGTGCTATCCAGTCAGCAGAAAGACTATACGTGATTAAAATTGAGACATCCACAGTGTACAGATACACAATTAAGGGAATAACGTTTAGTGTAAGATAAAGTCCAATGAAACTACAGCAAAGTTTCTCATTTTACAAAACAGGACACTTCAGATGACTCAGAACCACAATTTCAGTCACTGAAATAACTTTTCAAAAAAATCAACAACGTTATCTTGACTGCATGAACTTGTGAATAGCCTTTGGAGTAATAATTAATCTTTGGTCACATACAATAAAATATCAATTAAGATTTCATTGAACTGCCACAAAAATTGATGGCTGTAAAATAAACCTGGAATTAAAAGCTTGTGTTAGAATTGGCAACCGTGAAACTAGATGACTTGTAAATCCCATCTGTTCATGAACGTCCTTCAGGTATAGAAATCAGGGATGCCATCCTTACCTGCTCTAGCCATGTAGTTGATTCTCAACTGTCTTCTTCATTCAGAAATAATTTGGGATGGAAAATAGATACTGGCATTATCACTGCTGCTCACATCTCAAGAATAAATAAGGATTTATTAAATCTCAAGATTTAACTAATTTAAATCTTGTAAATACTCTGAAAATAACCATATAGACCGAAAAGCATGGATAGCTTGAAGACGAATCAAGTGAGAGCAGTGTTATTGAACTGTATCAAATGTTGCTGAGGGACTGAGGAGATTTGGTGAAATTATAACACTCCACACTTGCAGTACTTTGGGAGAGGCAGTCTCTGCTCAAACCATATAAAAATGCAAAAACAAACAGTATCAGTATTTTGTGGAGATTTTGTGGAGAGATGCTCCAGTGAGAATAGTCTAAGCACTGAGCTTTGAAATACGCAAATCAACAAAGGAAGTGCTAATGTCAGGTTGACAGGGACAGGGTGTCAGAATTCTCAGTTTCTTGAGAGAAATGTAGAAAAATATTACTCCAGAGGCTTAAAAGGCACTGAATCCTTACCAACAGTTTGTGGTAAGGAACAGAACCACAATAAAATATATCGATTCAAAGAGTTTGATTCTTGAGCCAAGAAACCTGATAAAAAATAGATTTTTTATTTACCGAGGAGTACTACAAAAATGGCATTCACTCATGCGATTAATGGCTGAAGAAAACAAGCTATGAAACACAACATTAGTCATCTGATAACTTGACTCAGCATCACTCGTCTGCCAGAAAGTTGGTTCAAATTCTACCAAAAAAAACGTGAATGAGAAATCTAGGCTGGCACATCAGCAGAAAGCTGAAGAAATTCTGCTGACACTGTTGATTGTTCACAATCATTGTTGATTGGGAACATAACTTGTTAGAAAAATATTACCATTAATGTATGATAATTGGTATTAGTGTTGGTTTATTATGGTCACATTTATCATGATAAAGTAAAAAACTTTTTTGCCCACCTTTCAGGCAGATTATACCATATACGAGTGCAATCATACCATACAATAGGTAGTACAAAACAGTGCATAATAAAGTGTTGCAGCTACAATGTAGACTAAAAGAAAAAGTGCAAGGGTCGTAACAAAGTACATTTGAAGACCGGGAATACTTATTTTGCATATGGGAGGTCTATAGAAGAGCCTGAACAGTGGGGTAGAAGCAGTTCCTTAATCTGGTGTTCAAGCTCTTGTGTCTTTTGCCCAAAGTTAGAGGAGAGAACAAAAGAATGACTGAGATGCGAGTGGTGCTTCATTACGTTGGCTGCTTTCCTGAGGCAACATTGTTTAGATACAGTCTGTTGGGGTGGGGGAGGAGGTTCATTTGAGTGATTAACTGGGATTTGTCCACAATTCTGCAATTTTGTGCAGTCTTCCGCAGAGTAGTTGCCACACAAAGCTGTGCTGCATTCCAATAAGATGCTTTCTTTTGCACAGAATCATTAGAGTTACTGGAGACATTTGAGACATTGAATTCTGAAAAAGTGGAGGTCTTGGTGTGCTATCTTGGCCGTATCATTGATGTGGTTAGACCACGACAAACTGTTGGTGATATTTACACTTTGCAACTTGAAGATCTTAACCATCTCCATTCATGCACTATTTGTGCAGCCTGGGGTGTGTACTCCATCCCACTGCCTGAGGTCGATGAGTAACTCCATCAATATGCTGACATTGAGGGAGTGGTTGCTGTCTTGACACCATGATGCCAAGCGCTCTAAAAATCTATCACCACATCTAGATCTTCTTAATTTCACCTGCCCCCATGCTTAGTTTACAATCTCCTAGATCTGAAACCTCCAACCAGCTAAAATAGTTGTTCTTCTTTCTACCCTTTCAACTCCCCTTGTTAACCTTCAGGAAATCATCCCTTAACCTTCCAAATTATAGGAAATATAAAGCTAACATGTAATTTTTCAAATTAATTCAGTCCAGCTGTCATTCTAACAACCTTGCTGCACTGCCTCATGACTTCCAAAGGTGTGGTAGTCATTCAGTAACCTAGATGTACAATTTCCTCTGAGATGATCACAAACTGCAGTAACAAATGCAGATGATCAGCTGGTATTAATTAAGATACTAAATCAATAAATGATTGCATACCATTCATGAAATCATACATTCCTCCAAGATTATGCTGCACTATCAGTGAAAAACCTTCAACAATAAAAGCTCAGGATGTTATTCAAAGTCAGCCAGTGATGGGGATCAGATTGACATCTATGGGAAAGGGTACTGTCATAGTACACATGGCAAGAATAAACCAATATCAAAATCAATCTTTCACTTCCTTAACATCTTTATTTCATTACGACTTTCCATTATTTGATGGGATGACTTGTCAATAATAGACTTTGTCTACGTTTTACATCCACACCAATTGACTCTGTTGCTGTTAACATTCTTTTTCATGTCGTTACCAGTCTGTTCTTTCCAGAGGTGAAATATTTCCACTTTTTTCCTGTTTCTTTCAAAAAGAGTCTTTACTTTGTCTTCTAACAAATGTATTCAATCTTGTGTTCAAAATACCTATCGTCACACTATTCCAATAAGTCTTCAAAATAAATAGGTTAATTACAATGACTAAATACCGCTAGGGGCGCCGCATTGAAGGTGCCTCTGCCTACAGTCTGTCCCTTTTTTTCCATCTTTTTAAAATTTTAGTTTGTTGAATCAGTTTCTTTTGGGGATATTTTAGTTTTTCTATGTGGGGGAGGGGGGCAGGGTAAGGGGGAAATCGCTTCCCAGTCGCTTCCTGGCGGGGATGCGACTATTTCTCCAAGTCGCGTCCTCGCCCCCCTCCTCACGGCCTACCACTGGATCGGAGCGGCCTTTCCTACCGGAGACCGGACCAGAGCTTCGGCGGCGCGGCGCTGGATTCACCGCGGAACGGGCTATACCTACCTGGTTCGCCATTTGAAGCTCTGGAGCATTGGGCCTGCAGCATCGTCATCACGGAGCTGTGGTTCGCGGAGCACCCAGCGCGGATGGCGCTGACCGACATCGCGGAGTCCCTGGGGCCCTTTGCCGCAAGGACCGCTTGCTTGAATCTCCACCTGGTGCGGCCTGGGGACGTCGGGAGCCGCGGACTCCGGTGGGAAGCAGACGGTTTGGAGGTCCAAGCCGCTAAGGTTGGCCTCCCGTTCCGACGTCGGAGTTCCAACATCCCGGCGAGTGGGCCTGAGCGGCGGGCCACCCGTAGCGGCGACTGCAGAGGGCTCCGGAGGCCCCGACCAAGGGGTGAACGTCAGGAATATTAGAGGAAGATGACTGACTTTGGTGCCTTCCCTCACAGTGGGAAACTTTGATTCTGCTGTGTGGGGATGTTTTATGTTGAACTATCGTGTGTTGTGTTCTTTATTTTTATTGTATGGCTGTATGGTAATAACATTTCATTGTGCCAACTGGCACATGTGATGAATAAATGTATCTTGTATCTTGAAAAATACATTTCACCTTCTACCTCTACCCCACCCAATTTCATATCTGCACACCAATGTAGATGTCAACCCACAATTTAACTGGAGGAGGATATAAGAACGTTCCCCCTCTCAATGATGGCAGAGCCCAGCATTGCAGGGGGAAAGGCAGAAGCATTCACAACTGTGTTCAGCCAGATGTGGCAAATGAATGATTCACTGGCTTTCTCTTGACTTCCTCATCACAAAAGCCAGCTGCCAACCAATTTGATTCAGTCCGTGTGAAAGGCTGTTGGTACTGGATATAGCAAAGACTATGGGACTATCCAGCTGTGATAGTGAAGACCTTGCCAGAACCAGCTGTGCCTCTGGCCAAGCTGCTCCAGTATAATTACAACACTGGTATCTACCCAGTAGAGCAGAAAACTACGCAGGCATATCCTATTCAGCAAAAGCAAGACAAATCTAATTTGGCTAATTAGTATTTGATCTGGACACTTTCATTCACTAGCAAAGTGGTGGGATTTCTCATCAAGCGTTATCAAGCAGCACTTTACTCACTGATGCACAGTGTTGGTTTCCCAAAGTCCACTCGGATCTGGCCATCATCACAACGTTCATACAAACAAAGACCAAAGAACTGAATTCGAGTGATAACGTGAGAGTACCTGCCTCTGACATCAAGGCACTTAGATAAAACTCTCAATGGACATCAAAGTGAATGCATATAGCTGGAATCATACCTCAGGAAAAGTGAGATGACTATGATTTTCAGAGATCCATTATCCCAGCCTCTGAACTAGAGTTCCTCAGTGCAGTGTTCAAGGCCCAATAATCTTCATTTATTGATGGCCTGATAGTCATCATTAGTTTGAAAGTAGAGAACTTTGCTGATGATTGTGCAATTTCAATTCTAATCACTATCGCTCAACAAATATTATGGCCACAACTGCATGCCATAAGACCCAGAGAACATACATAGAAAATATGTGCAGGAGTAGGCCATTCGGCCCTTCAAACCAACACCGCCATTCAATATGATCATGGCTGATCATCCAAAATAAGTACCCCATTCCTGCATTCTCCCCTTATCCCTTGATTTTGTTAGCCCTAAGAGTTATATCTAACCTCAGACATGGGCTAATAAATTTAAGTAAGATTTGTACCTCAAAAACGCAATGACCGTCTCCCATAAGAAACAGTCCAAATATTTGCCCTTGCTTTTCAATGACATTATCGCCAAGTCCCCCAGCTTCATATCCTGAGGGTAACAATTGACCCAGCCATGAGCTCATCCCTGAGTGCCGCCAATGACAAGACACACCCAGCTACTGCAGTTTAGTTATATCCAAGATCTCTGTGGGAAGCTAGAGAAGAAATTGAGAGATCCCTGGTTGAGATATATGCATCAATTAGCCGTAAAACTGGACGATGGCTTATGTTGAGCCTTTATTTAAAAATAAATCGTGGGACCATAGACCAATACAGGGGTGGGGAACCTGCGGCCTCAAGGCCGCATGCAGCCTTCTAGGCCATTAAGTGCGGCCTGTAGAACAAATCCTTTTATTTTTATTATATGTTTTTGTTCGTCTTTTATTATTTTAATTTAAATCTTAAAATTAACGTATTTAAAATACCAGAGTAAAAGAAGATTCAACTAAATAATCCTCCCCGACTGATGGCCACAATTAAAACATTAGTAAGTCATGAGGAATATTTTAACAAAATAATGTACATTTTGAAGTATATCTAGTTGAAGTTTATTGGATGTGGCCTTATTAGATTACAGCTAACTTGATGCGGCATTCCAACATGAAAAGGTTCCCCACCCCTGGACCAGTATATTGAACATATGTAACAGGAAGGTTACTGGAGGGATTCTGAGGGATAGGATTAGTATTGGGTTATTATTATTACATCTTGAGAAGTCAAACCAGGGTAGGACTTTCATTGTGAATGGAAGAGCTCTGGGAAGTGTGGCAGAGTATAGTATAGTACCAAGTCCCCAGAAACTGGATTCACAGTGAGGTAAGATGGTGAAGAAGGCCCTTGGCATACGGGCCTTCGTCATTTATGACATTGAGTATAGAAGTTTGGATGTTATATTGTAGTTATACAATATTGGTGAGTAGTGTGTTCAGCTTGGTTACCCTGCCATGGTAAAATTGGAATTAAGCTAGAAAATGTACAGAATAGATTTAGGAGGATGTTGGCAGGACTTAAGGGACTGAGTAAAAAGAGAGTGGTTGGGCTCTCTCGGACTTTATTCCTCAGAATGTAAGAAACCAAGAGGTGATCTTATAGAGATGGATAAAATCATGAGGGAAGATATACACAAAAAGCTGGAGTAACTCAGCAGGACAGGCAGCATATCTGGAAAAAAATTGTGACGTTTAGATTCGAGAAGAAGGGTCTGAGGAAGGGTCTCGACTCGAAACATCACCCATTTCTTCTCTCCAGCGATGCTGCCTGTCCCGCTGAGTTATTCCAGCTTTTTGTGTCTATCTTCGGTTTAAACCAGCATCTGCAGTTCCTTCTTACACAAAAATCATGAGGGAAGTCGATAGGGTGGATGCACACAGTTTTATTTCACCAAGGTTGGGAAATCAAGAAGACATAGGTTTAAGATGAAAGGGAAATGATAGCAACCTGAGGAACAAGTTTTCTTGCACAGAGGGTGGTGAGTATATGGAATGAGCTGCCAGAGGAGGTTGTTGAGGCAGGTACAATAACAACATTTAAAAGACATGGATAGGAAAGGTTTTGGAAGAATATGGGCTAAATGCAGGCAAAAGGTCCACGCTTAGATGGGCAACTGGAATGGCATGGAGGAATTGGGCCACACACCTTGGGTCTGTGCTACAGGGCTCCCTGACACCCCTTCCAGATCTTATGCAGGACTCTCCACTTTGAATGGTTGTGGTTAGACTTCCTCGAATCTTTTTCTCTGCCCAGCCAGTCATCTCCATAAATGATAGTGCTTGGAATAGTGCGTTTGTTTTGGCAGTCTATTATCAGATGTGGCAATGAAATGGTCAGCCAACTGAGTAATGAACTCCACTGTGCTGGGAATGTTGATCTCGGAGAGGATGCTGACAATGTTTCACTTATCATCCTGGTGCACTTAGAGAATTTTGTCAAAATAGCATTGGTGTGGTATTTTTCCAGTGCCTTTCATTGCTTACGGTAGGTTGTTCAGCTCTCAGACGTTTAAAGGATGGTGGGAGTAACTCTGCACAATAGACCGTGAGTTTTGGGTTTGATCTTGATCTTTGTGCATGCTTTACTTCAATTGACCAATGGCTTTGCTGGCACATTTTAAAAGCTGTGGTGTGAATATTATTGAAACAAAAGAACTATAACTGCTTTCCTATATAAATAATGTAAAAGTAAGGACTACATGTTCAGAGACACATATCTCCAGGTACGTCTCCTCCCCAAATATTGCTTATTTACCAATTTGTTTATGTCATCACTGACTGCTTGAGGGGAAACCAATATATTCACGATAATCTATCTTTACATCGTTATTCAACAACTTGCAGCGCCTCTATGTCTGGAATGAGATATGCAAACTTTGTTAACGTGAAGCATGAGGTCTGTGTTTTATAAACTCTATAGTCGTTTTGAAATTCAGACACAAATTTGGATTTGTTGCAACAGCTAAAATAATCCAAAACACTCATTATATGACTCCATGCCAGAATAAGAACTTCCCTGCTTTCGCCTTGAGGCAAACACAGACTAACTTGTGTTAATTTCTCCAGTGCTGAGTTAAATTATTTGATGTGAATCGTGAATTTGATCTAGATGAATTGTCGTTGACCAAGAATTTGAGGTCAACAGCAACTACCTGTTCTAACTGCTGTCTTCCAAGTGAAGGTCGCAGTTACCTGGAGTGATCCATACAACAAGGATTTGTGGTGAAGAAGCGACCATAGCCCTTGGAGCTAAACCCTACGACTTTCCACAATATGTTGCACTCCTGTTGGATGGAGAGTGCCAGAACAAATTTTATTCCTAAAACAAAATGAAAACATTTTGGCATCTGATTAAGCATTAGCTGGTTGTCAAAGCTGTGAAATTACTTACAATGTTTTTCATTTCCAATGTTCAAAATCAGTTTAAAAGAAAAAACTAGAACACTTTAAAAAACTGCTCTCCAAGAAAGAAAAAAATTTAAAAAGATCCCAGGCAGTTCAAACTTAAAAAAAAATGCTGATTTTAAAAGAAAACATTTAAATTAACATATATGGGGCCAAATCCTCCTTTGAAATGAATGGGAGGCATTCGCTGCATTGGAGATTAGTGTCGATTCCCTTGCTAAGTGCTGAGACCACATGCTGGACTCTGTCCAACATCAGAGCACAGTCGGCAGAATTGTGGCAAATTGCTGACTGCAACTTGGGGGCTTCCACGTTCAAGTGAAAATCCCAGAGTTGCTCACAGTTATAAGCAAATTACCTGCCAGATCCCCAAAGTTGTGGGAATCTGGCAGGTTACCTCAAACTCACCATGTAAATTGACCTTTGGACAACCTTAATGTGAATTCAATTGGGCTGCATTTGTTTTGCTTTGTGCAGACCTCCTGAGTGAGATCACATGGAGTTGACAATATAATGAAGATGTGAACTCTAATAAGTCTTTGGAGGGGAGCACTGAATGGTATAACAATGAATCAATGTTTCTATATTGCATACTTTTCCAATTGTGCACAGGATCTGGCTAATAAATCATCTTCTGTTGTAAGTCTCAGGACAAATTCACTCCACTGTCATTGTGATCTGTGCCTGAATGTCATTGTAAACTCTGGACAGTGATTACAAGGAAAGTTGACTTCAAATGGTATATGCTCATATCCTGGGAGCATCGTGAATGCCTTACTGCAGTCTGATGGCTGCAGCTATTTTTTTTTAAATATTCATTGTTAAGATCTGAGCACTGCTGGAAAGGCCAGCGTTTATTACCCATCTGTAATTTGTCCATGAGAAGATGTGGTGAGACAACAAGTGGAACTGATGCAGTTTTCCATTGAAGCTATCCCCACAGTGCTATTGGGCAGACATTTCCAGGAATTAGACCCAGTAACGATGAAGGATCGGTGATATATTACCAACACTGCGACTTTGAAACGAACCTGCAGGTGATGGTGTGCAACACAACGGCTGCCCTTTCCTTAATGGTCTGAGAGGTGCTGTAGGATAGCTTTGGTGATTAATTGCCTTGTTGCACACTACATACATTATATGTTGGAGGAAATCAATGCTTAGAACGGTCGATGGGGTCTTCATCAAACAGTTTGCTTTGACCTGGATGCGGCACTCATCACGGCAAGTGGACGGTATTTCATTGTAGACTTGACACGTCTTGTAAATGGTGGGAAGGCATTGGGTGTCAGGAGGTGAGTGATATATCCAGCCTTTGACCTGCTCATGTAGCCAAGGTATTTATGTGACTGATTTCAACTACGTACAATGATAATACCTTATAACAAGGGTTTACTGTATATTAAAGTCTGGGTCCCCAAATATACAATCCACACCCACTGGTTAGGCTTCCTTTTGATGAAAGCTGAAGTGTTTGTTTAAACCTAATTCGGACCT
The DNA here is from genome assembly GCF_028641065.1 of Leucoraja erinaceus. Classification (NCBI taxonomy): domain Eukaryota; kingdom Metazoa; phylum Chordata; class Chondrichthyes; order Rajiformes; family Rajidae; genus Leucoraja; species Leucoraja erinaceus. Next base: position 55,527,797 of record NC_073380.1, read on the forward strand.
GGAAATTCATTACACAACATAACATTAACCAAGGTTCACTGAAAAACATTTTTCCAAACCTGTAACAGTTGTGTGGCAGTTGTTCTTTGCTCTGGATTCTTCACCAGGCACTTCTTTACAAAATCCGTGAACTCATCTGACCAAAGCTCTGGCTTCCGGAATGTTGGCGGTGGGTTGGTGGGAATCATAAAAATAGCCTATTTTGAAAAAAAGGAAAGGAAAGGGGAAAATCAGATGGACATGGAAATCAGAATCATCTGAGTTTAAGTGCAGTCAAACAAACAAATCCTTTAATTCACCTTCTCTATCTAAGAGTAAATCTGATGTACAAATCTCTTACCGCTCTAGAATTTCTATCAGGAATGAGGTTCAGGAAACAAGTCCATCTGCAACCAATGTAACTATTTCCCATTAAATTTCCTCTGTGCAAACTGAGCTTCATTGAGCACTTCATGCTTTATTTTTTATCTATTATTGTTTATCAGTCTCCAGAGAAACTTTCCATTTTTGACCTGCTTAGGAGAACTGAAGACATTTCCTAAACAGATAGAAAAAACTAACAAACTGTTGTTTAGTGCCTGGGTAATTTCTCACCTAAATAATTACTCTCATTGAATCATTTATTTTTGTTGAGTTAACTGAATCTCTATTTCTAAATAAAATACAAATTCACCTATAAATTTTCCTAATATTTCTTATGCTTTCCATAGTCCATTTTGAAACATAACTGTACAATTTAATTCCATGTAAAGAAGAATTTATCAACAGTACTCACACTGCATAAGCCTGCAGTAACCATGTTTCTTTCTGCTAATCATTTTGAAATCACACCGCAACAGAAACACAAAGTGCTGGAGTAAACTCAGCAGGTCAGGCAGCAAATCTGGAGGACATAGACAACTTCTTCGGATGTTACCTGACCCGTTGAGTTACCCTAGAACTTGGTGGGTTTTTTTGGAAACCACCATCTGCAGTTCCTTGGTTCTTAAAATTACACTACATCCGTTTAATTGAATTCTGTTACTGGAAATAACATTTTTTCATTAGCACAACAAACTGATATTGGCATTATTCATTTTACATTCATGTTATTCATGAGAGTTTATTTCAATTGATGTAATTTACTTTTTCTCCAGTGTATGATTAACAATTTTCAGATTCATATTATTTTGTCATTTACACTACGGTGCAATAAAATGCCTGAAGTTCATACAGCAAAGAAAATATACAACAATAAACACAACAATGAATACAAAACAGCAGAAATGTGCAAATATTTGTCGTGGAGTCTGAAGTAGTGCAAAAACAATAATGAGTTCCTCTAAGGTGTTGTCACCGAGATTGCCAAAGATGCTCAGTAACCTCATCCACATCTGTAGACAGATGGAAAAGAACACTGTTGTGTTTGGTGATTAACCTGTAATCTAAGTCCATTGCCTTGAAGCTATGCTTCCATGTGATAGTGCATTGATGACATGGATTGCACCAAAAGGGCAGATCATGTATCACATCTATGAAAGGACCTCAACCAACACTTCCTTCAAATCAGCTGTTAAACAGGGCTCAATGTTGAGTTTCTGTACCACTGACCTGAAGACTCCTAAATGCTCCATGGCTTTCCTTTCCATTTAGGCTTGCATGTTCCATTGGCTTTCCCCTTTACCAATGGCTATAATCTGAAAACCTTAACAATCCTTGTCCTTCTACATATATTCTATGCAGCTAAGAAATTTACTGCGTAAACGTACCATGAAAATGTTGTACAAACAACATAGTTCAACCTTTAATCTATCTAAACTGCTACTTTCTTTCATTTTACCTCATGCATATTAAGGAAAAGCTGGGTTTCTCTCTTGCTTTATTTCAGTGCTTAACATACAGTGTGTGCAAAGCCACACGGTCTTAGTTTATTCTTTGAGCCTCCAGTGTGACGTCTCTGCTGTTAAGATCTTTGAATCAGTTCCGAAACAAGCGAACTCTCCAATCTCATAATTGATTTCCCAGCGAAAAAGGAAATAGTCCAATCAGCAACAAATTGTGCCACTCAAGAATGATATGGTTTTTGAAATATACAGCAGCGAAAAGGTTTTGTCTAAAAATGCATGGAACAAATTGAAAACAGCACTGCGTTACCAATTAGAACCACAAGAGGTTGCCAAAATGTGAAGACATGCTGGCAGCTACTCATGGTCAATGAAAAGCAGTGCAACCATACTTCTGTGTGAAAGCCAATACATTTTATAATGTAATCTCAAGACTTTGACACCACCTTCACTATTGCCAAAATAAAAGTTTTTTCTCTTCGAAAATACCTTACTTCAAAATAAACGTTTAACTCAACTCTATCCAATCGCTGGGGGTAAACACAAGAAATTCAAATAAACTGCAGATGCTGAAAACCTGAAATAAAGACAAAGTGCTGGTAATACTCAGCAGGTCAGTGGGAAGAGAAGAAATGGGCAAAAACCTTTTACTGAATTGGGAAGGAGACAGACGAAGCTCATTAGACTGGAAGGAAGGTGGAGGAGAGGGGTGTCTCTAATTGTGCAAAAACAGGGGTGGCCATAGGGATTGAAGGTGAATTGAGCACAGAAACTGCAGATGCTGGAATCTTGAGCAAAACACAAAGTGCTGGAAGAACTCAGCGGGTCGGGCGGTATCGGGCCTTCACACTTAAGATCATAGAGTGATACAATGTGGAAGCAAGCCCTTCAGCTCAATTTGCCCACAACAGCCAACATGTCTCAGCTACACTAGTCCCACCTGCCTGCGTTTGGTCCATATCCCTCCAAACTGGTTCTATCCATGAACCTGTCTAACTGTTTCTTAAACGTTGGGATAGTCCCAGCTTCAACTACCTCCCCTGGCAGCTTGTTACCCACCACCCTTTGTGTGAAAAAGTTACCCATCAGATTTCTATTAAATCTTTTCCCCTTCACCTTGAACCTATGTCCCCTGGTCCTCAATTCCCCCACTCTGGGCAAGAGTTTTTGTGCATCTACTCGATTTATTCCTCTCATGAATTTATACATCTCTATAAGATCTCCTCTCATCCTCCTGGAATAGAAACCCAGCCTACTCAACCTCTCCCTATAACTTAGACCCTCTAGTCCCGGCAACATCCGCGTAATTTGGCCCTTGTGGCTAAGGGGATCAGGGGGTATGGAGAGAAGGCAGGTACAGGATACTGAGATGGATGATCAGCCATGATCATATTGAATGGCGGTGCAGGCTCGAAGGGCCGAATGGCCTACTCCTGCACCTAATTTCTATGTTTCTATGTAATTCATCTCTGAACTCTTTCAAGCTTGACAATATCTTTCCTATACATAACATGATGCCCAGAACTGAACACAATACTCTAAATGCGATCTCACCAACGTCTTATACAACTGCAACATGACCTCCCAACTATCCCTGGTCAATTCGTCCCTTCCCTCCCAAACCACCCCCTCCCCTGGTACTTTCCCTTGCAACCGCAGGAAATACTACACATGTCGCTTTACTTCCCCCCTCGACTCCATCCAAGGACCCAAGCAGTCTTTCCAGATGAAGCACATGTTCACCTGCACCTCCTCCAACCTCATCTATAGCATCCGCTGTTCCAGGTGTCAACTGGTCCACATTGGTGAAACCAAGCGCAGGCTTGGCGATCGCTTCGCCCAACACCTCCACTCAGTTCGCATTAACCAACCTGATCTCCCAGTGGCTCAGCATTTCAACTCCCCCTCCCATTCCGAATCCGACCTTTCTGTCCTGGGCCTCTTCCATGGCCAGAGTGAGTCCCACCGCAAACTGGAGGAGCAGCACCTCATAGTTTGCTTGGGTAGTTTACACCCCAGCGGTAGGAACATTGACTTCTCCAATTTCAGGTAGTCCTTGCTCTCTCCCTCCTTCCCCTCCCCCCCAGCTCTCACAAAGCCTACTGTCTCCACCTCTTCCTTTCTTTTTCCTGCGCTCCCCCCCCCACATCAATCTGATGAAGGGTCTCGACCTGAAACGTCGCCTATCCCTTCGCTCCATAGATGCTGCCTCACCCGATGAGTTTCACCAGCTTTTTTGTCTACCTCCCAACTATACTCAATACTCTGACTGATGAAAGCCAATATGCCAAAAGTATTTTTGACCACCTTATCTACCTGCGACTCGACCTTCAAGGAACCATGCACCTGCACTCCTAGATCCCGTTCTCAACACTCCCCAAAGGGCTACCATTCACTGTGTAGTCCTGCCCTTTTTAGACATCCCAAAATGCAACACCTCACATTTCTCTGTATAGTGAATTGATTGATTCTTTGATCATTGATCAAATAGGAACCGGTTGAATATAAAATATAAACAAAAACATGTTGCAAAATGCAGTTCCGGACGAACATGCCCAGCAGCCCGGGGTTGGCATATCCTCAACTCTTGGAAGAGGGGAAAAGAAGAAAAATGGGGAAAGCAAATCAACAACAAACTAAACGACACCACAGATTGACTGCTGTGATCAGTATCACAGAACATCACAGAAGACCGCCATGTCACGCTGCAGAAGGCAGTTGTGCTTTTCCCCAAAAGCAGGCTTGGCTTGTGTGGCGTGAAGCCGGGAAACCTGCCTGAAGAACGAAGATGGCAACGCCGGCCCCTGCTCATCCTCGAGGACTGGAGAACCAGAGCCGAGGGAGGAGGGAGTCAGCGACAGTGGACGCAAGAACGAAGGGCTGGTCAGAGGAACCGGGGTCTTCCATACCCTCAAGGTCAGCTGCGGGAGGCAACCCCGGAGTACAAGGGCTGAATGGTGGCCGTTGAGGAGAGAGTCAACGGTTCGCTGGCCAATCCAGATTGAGGTGACGGCTGGAGCCCCTGGCGCTCGCCTGGATCATGTGTTGCACCAGAAGACCGAGTGCCCGGACTGGAGAAGGCCTGCAGTGGCACATAGCGGTGGAGTAATGATGGACAATGCTCACAGCTTTGCTTCGCCAGGCCAAACCTGCAATGCCGTCAGGAAAATGTGGCAATATGGCCAGCTGCAACTTGGATTTTGAAAAAGCCACCAAAACCAGGTGACTCCTGTAAATGGTCTCAGTGGGCTATATCTATACACTTTGTGCTAAAGCTGGGATTGTGCTTATGTATAGTAATAATTTATATAAGTGTATGCAAAAACAGAATTTCAATGTACCTCAGTACATATAAGGTTGCCTCAAGCCCAGATGGAAGTTGAGATGCTGCTCCTCAAAGTAACATTGCGCCTCACGATAACAGAACAGGAAGCTAGAGACAGACAGGTCAGAATGGGAGTGGAATTAAAGTGGCAGACAATGGGGAGCTCATGGGGATGCCAGTGGACTTAACACAGGTGTTCCACAAAACAACTATCCAATGTGACAAAACCACAATGGGAACGCAGTGCACTAGGATGCAAGTAAATTCTTCTAATCTAGTCACAAAAATGTTGACTATTCCTTCTTCCCCACCAGATGCTGCTTGACTGCTGAGTTAGCCGATTATTGCTCTGCATCTACCACCTGGGCATGTTGCAGTCTTCTGGACTTGATATGGAATTTTGCAACTGCAGGCAAATTAATTTCTGCCTTGATCAGTTGCCCTACTATAGGAAGGATGTCATTAAGCTGGAATGGATACAAAAAAGATTCACAAACATTTACAGGAACTGAAGAGCTCAGAGTTATAAAGAGAGGCTGAATCTTTTTTCACTAGAGCGCAAGAAGTTGAGGAGATAACTGAGGGAATAGGGGGTTATAAATTCACAAGAGGAGTTGATAGGGTGGATATTCACATTCTTAGGATAGAAGGGGAATCTTAAGCCAGAGGGCACAGTTTTAAGGTGAGAGGGGACCACCTGGGGCGCCGAACGATTGGCAGCCCCGCCAACAGTCTGTTTTTTCGCCTTTTAAAAATATTTTTAGTGCGTTTTATAAGTTTGTGTAAAATGTTCTCCGGTTCGTTTTATGTGGGGGGAGGGGGGGGGGGGTCAGGGGAAACTTTTTTTCCCCAATTTCTTACTGGGTGCGGACTTAATCCCTAGCCTGGGATTGCTCCAACCGCCGCCTGCGAACTTACCATCAAGAGCTCGCAGTCTCGGGAGAGGCTCAACCAGCCCCGACGCGGGGTTCGATCATCCGGCGTGGGGGAGCTGACATCCCCCGAGGCAGGAGCAGGATCGCCACGACGCAGAGGGTCCAAAACACCGCCGGCTACGGGAGTGAAGATCATCCCGTCAACGGAGGGCTTGAGGCCCCCGACCACGGGAGAGCTAAGGGAAGAGATTGAACTTTTTTTCGCCTCCCATCACAGTGAGGAAAAGTGGAGTCTCTGTGGCGGATGTTTATGTTAAAATGTGTTTTGTATGTTCTGTTGCTTTTTATTTGTCTGGCTGACTTGGCAAATGAAATTCCTCGTATGTTGCAAAACATTCTTGGTTAATAAAGTTTTATTGTGATTGTGATAAAGTATTATTGTGATTGTGATTGTGAGAACCTTTAGAAGAGTTTTTTTTAATTTCGAATTTTTAATTTAGAAATATTTTAGAGATACAGCGTGGAAACAGGCCTTTCGGCCCACCGAGTCAGCGCTGACTAGCGATCCCCGCACATTAACACTATCCTACACACAATGGGGACAATTTACACATACACCAAGCCAATTAACCTACATACCTGTACATTTTTGGAGTGTGGGAGGAAACCAAAGATCTCTGAGAAAACCCACGGGAAAAATGTACAAACTCAATACAGACACCATCCGTAGTCGGGATCGAACCCAGGTCTCCGGCGCTGTGAGGCAGCAACTCTACCGTTGCGCCACAGTGTAGCTTGAGAGGCAACCTATCCCCACACAGAGGGTGAGTATATGGGATCACAACATTTAAAAGACATTTGGACAGGTACATGAATAAAAAAGGTTTCGAAGGATATGGGTCAATGCAAGCAATTTCAGCGAAACATCTGAGTTGGCATAGACGTTGGGCCGATGAGCCTGTCTCCACGCTGTACAATTCCATGACTTAATTTTATGTTTTTTTTTCCTTTACTTTCTTTTTTCCCCCCTCTGTTAGTAGAAGATATCTCCAGCCCAACTCTGCTGGCCATGTCCTCCAACACAACTCCCACATTCTTTTGTCTCCATTCTTTTCTTTATGTTCTCATTCTCTAACTACTCCCATTCATTTATTGATCAGATAACTTTGTTTACAGTTAATCTTCAATCACCGCTGCTTCATGCTGTCAGAGACATCCGCTCTACTCCCCCCACCAAAACCTAGTCCACAGTTTAACATGTTTCTTTTGACTCCTTCACATTCTGACAAAAGGACGTCAACCTGAAACATGACACGTTTCTCTTCCCACAGATGCAGCCTGACCTGCTGAATATTTCCAACGGTTTCTGTTTTTATTTCAAAAATTTCCACTTGTTCTCAAGAATTGTAGTTTTATACATGAACCATTTGTTACACATCTTCAACTTAATTTATTATGTCATAACTCAACTTGGCCTTACACATTGTGGTTTTGGACTCCAATTATGAAAAATAAGCAGTTTTATTTTATAATTAGTCTTACAATGCATTAACTAACATTTGCAAAGTTTCATTCTTCCAAATGCCAAAATAATCACAGTAGCTAGTAATTACCTTGTTTTTGCTCATAATTTTAGATATTTTATTACAGCACAAATAAATTCTTCCAGAGATCAGTGTTCAATGTCTATATAGCAGTTCAAAGTGGATAAACCTTGTTACCATGCTCCACCATAACTTTCAAAATTATCTTCTACATTATTGTTGGAATAAACACTTTACAGGGGCCTCATGGATCTTCAAAAGTTTAAGGTGTAGATATAATAGATAACTGCATCAAATTTAGAGTCATAAAGTAATACAGCACAGAAACAGGCAATTTGGTCCAACATGTACATGCCAACCAAGATGCCCCATCTTCACAAGTTCAACCTGCCAGTATTTGGTCCATATCCCACTATATCATTTCTATGTATGTACCTGTTTAAATTTATTTTAAACACTGTTGTAGTAGCATTCTCTGGCATCTCATTCCATATACCCACCACCCTCTGTGTGAAAAAGTTGTTGATTCCCCTATTCTGGATACAAATGTATTGTCATACTTCTAAATGGAATGATTCCAGTCAAAAGTTAATTGGAACAACACCCATTCCTTCTCTCCCTTCATCTATACAAAGTATTTTGGATTTAGATAAAGGTTCTCGACCTGAAACATTGACTGTCCACTTAATGCTGCCTGGCCCATTGAGTTTCTCCAATTGCTCTATTGTTTTGCTACAGATTCCAGCATCTACAGTCTCTTTTGCCTTCTTTCTTGTCTATTAGGTATCATTCATGAAGGGTTTTGACCCAAAACGCTGGCTTTCCATTTCCATCCACAGATAGTGCCTAGTCTGCTGAGGGACATAAAAGGGGCCTGGTTGACCATGTAAGTAAACACATAATGCAAGGAACATAGCAAATAAAGCAGATAAGTTCAGAGCACATTGTCACTTGCAAGTTTGATTATATGATTACTAGATAAACCTGGTTTAAGAATGGCCTGGAAGCTTCATGAGCCTTGTTACATGAGATGAAGAGACGGGGTTTTTAAAAAAAATGTAAGGGTGGTTGACTAATCTTCTGGAATTTTTTGAGATGTAACTAGGAAAATGGACAAGGGAGAGCCAGTGGATGTAGTGTACCTGGACGTTCAGAAAGCATTTGATAAGGTCCCACATAGGAGATTAATGGCAAAATTAGGGCACATGGTATTGGGGGTAGAGTGCTGACATGGAGAGAAAATTGGTTGGCAGGCAGGAAACAAAGAGTAGGGATTAATGGGTCCCTTTCAGAATGGCAGGCAGCGACTAGTGGGGTACCGCAAGGCTCGATGCTGAGACCGCAATTATTTACAATATACATCAATGATTTGGATGAAGGGATTCAAAGTAACATTAGCAAATTTGCAGATGACATAAAGCTGGGTGGCAGTGTGAACTGTGAGGAGGATGCTATGAGAATGCAGGGTGACTTGGACAGGTTGGGGGAGTAGGCAGATGCATGGCAGATGAAGTTTAATGCGGATAAATGTGAGGTTATCCACTTTTGTAGCAAAAACAGGAAGGCAGATTATTATCTGAATGGTGTCAAGTTGGGAAAAGGGGAAGTACAACGGGATCTGGGGGTCCTTGTTCATCAGTCTATGAAAGTAAGCATGCAGGTATAGCAGGCAGTGCAGAAAGCAAATGGCATGTTGGCCTTTGTAACAAGAGGAGTCGAATACGGGAGCAAAGAGGTCCTTCTGCAGTTGTACAGAGCCCTAGTGAGCACACCTGGAGTATTGTGTGCAGTTTTGGTCTTCTAATTTAAGGAAGGGCATTCTTGCTATTGAGGGAGTGCAGCGTAGGTTTACAAGGTTGATTCCTGGGATGGTGGGACTGTCATATGCTGAGAGATTGGAGTGGCTGGGCTTGTACACTCTGGAGTTTAGAAGGATGAGAGGTGATCTCATTAAGGATTGAAACTAATAATTTTAATATTTGGGAGAAACCTATGCTCATCCAATATTGGACATTGGGAAAAGCAGTCTGACAATTTAGAAATGCTTGGGAAGTCAACTTTACATAATTTTAAAATACTTCTATTACACATGATGGAAGTAATCCCTGTGGCTGAGAATGCTATGACTGGCAATTTTTTGCTGCATGTTCAATGTGACATTAATGTACTTTCTGCAGGAGAGTGCCCCGAGTTGCATACAGTACCAAAGCTTAGCCTAATGTATACATTTATTATGTTCCTTATTCCTTCGTACAATGGTGCTTTTTAGGAAACCCAAATACGGCTGAGTTTCCTTTGGCACTTTACTTTCTCAGTCATTGTCAGGGAATACAGTATTTCTATCTCCAAGGGGAAATTAATATTGTGATGCCATTGCCAAATGACAAATAGCTGTGGGTGTCAAACAGAATGAAGACACATTCACTTCTGAATAAGGGGAAAGAAACAAAGAAAATACCAGCACAGCAACGTAAGCTGCTTATCAAAGGATGGTTTTAAATGTGAATTACTACAAATGAACAGAGGCTGAATCAATGGTAGAAAATAACTGAATTTAAACACCATCCTAAATTTAGACATTGCAATATATGGAAAACATTTTGATCGGTAATGTTAATTGAAACCACGACATTAAATCTTTCATGCAGACGTGGAAAGAATGTGGCATTTATCTTTTGAAGACGAAAGTAGAGTATGGAGCACCAGTTTGCAATCAGAGCGGCAATCACAACTTGCCAGGAAAAATAAAAATTGCTGCAAAGTACGCTGAAAAGTTCATATTTATTCAACAACATTTCAATCAGAAAGTTAAAAGAAGTTACGTCAAGGAAGAATATTTGAAAAGACACAGAAGTGAGACATCAAAATCTAAAGAGAATCACAAAATCAATGGCAACTCAGTATTCATATATGTCATTATGCAATTACAGATCCACTTACATTCTTTCTTAACGTTTTGGGGATTTATTTCCACTACATTTCTAAAAATATCAACAGTATAGGTTAAATTTAATACATTTTCTCTTGTGCTCTGCTGAGCTTTTATGATGATCCTTTTCCACACGGACTTACAATCTATCTTTTATTAAATTATTTTGGATTCTTTATTTCCACTACATTTTTGAAAAATCCCAACAAGAGGTTAAAGTTTAAGAAGGAACTGCAGATGCTGGAAAATCAAAGGTAGACAAAAGTGCTGGAGAAACTCAGTGGGTGAGGCAGCATCTATGGAGCAAAGGAAATAGGCAATGTTTTGGGCCAAAACCCTTCTTCAGACTGTCTATCCAAGAGGTGAAAGTTATTGATTTTTTCTCTTGTGCACTGCTCAACATTCACAATGTTACTTTCCAAACAGACGTTATCATAAAAGCAAATAAATAAGCCACAAGTGCTTCATCACATGTATAAACTGCTTGAAAATGTGTAAAATGTCACAGAAATGATATCAGACCAATTCTTTTGACTAGAACATCAGTGCTCACAGCATTGTCCTGTTGAAAGGTTTAGGCTGTGGGCCGAGGAGCTTTATTCTGCGGTTTCGTGACCCAAGTCGCCAAACTACATGAAATTTGCACATATTGTGTAAAAATATTTATATAAATCACCCCTGAAGTTCGATATGAAGAAGACTTGCACATTTTTATTAAATTAGAAAAAAAACGGAAAAATGTCGGGAATTTTTTGGTCCAATCAAAGCACGTTTAACATTGAGTTGTCTGCCAGTTGGCCACTCACGTGCTTTGTTTCAGGCTAGCACACAAAATGGCTGAGGGGGCTTCAAAGATGCCTGTTTTACTGGAGATTCCCCCCCCACGGAGATGATTTGTTGTTCTGTGGAATAAATGTTGTGGAAACTTGCAGCAGGTTAATTGTATTTAGTGGGAAAAGCATTAAAAAGGCTGAAAAAAGTGCTGCAAAGTGGATTAAAGTGCAAGAAAGCCTTCAAAGTCCCTGCTGATGTGCTGGAACATAAAGAAGGCCCCCATGAATCAACTCTAACTGAAAGGTAAGACTAAAGTCTGAATTTATGAAAATCTATCTGTATGGGCTTTAATTAATTTAATTGCACCCTTTTATAATGTGAATAAATTCATTCATTCATTCATTCATTCATTCATTCATTCAATCATCCATTCATGCATTCAATCCCTTATTCATTCATTCACTCACTCACTTACTCATTCATTCATTCATGAAATTGAGGGCTTAAACTATAACACAGTCAATTAAACATTGTCACTAATGCCAGCCTGTTGTAGAGTAATAAGTCTTTAACAGCTAATCTCGGAGCTGCCTGCGAAAACTTACCGAGAAAAAGTGCTCCAATCGCGGGACCTAGGTACTAGCGGTAAATAGCGATTGATATCGCTCCGATTTTCTCCCGTTATCGGGGTCTGAAAACGACCGCTACAGACGGCACTATGTACAGCCTCCTCCTCCCCCCCGCCCGCGGAGATGATCTGCGGCTCCGCGATCGCGAATCGGCCGCTTATTAATTGAGACCGCGGCTTCACTTTACCGCGAGTACCTAGGCCCCGCGATCGGAGCACTTTTTCCCGGTAAGTTTTCGCAGGCAGCTCCGAGATTAGCTGTTAAAGACTTATTACTCTACAACAGGCTGGCATTAGTGACAATGTTTAATTGACTGTGTTATAGTTTAGGCCCTCAATTTCATGAATGAATGAATGAGTAAGTGAGTGAGTGAATGAATGAATAAGGAATGAATGAATGAATGAATTTATTCACATTATAAAAGGGTGCAATTAAATTAATTAAAGTCCATACAGATAGATTTTCATAAATTCAGACTAGTCTTACCTTTCAGTTAGAGTTGATTCATGGGGGCCTTCTTTGTGTTCCAGCACATCAGCAGGGACTTTGAAGGCTTTCTTGCACTTTAATCCACTTTGCAGCACTTTTTTCAGCCTTTTTAATGCTTTTCCCACTAAATACAATTAACCTGCTGCAAGTTTCCACAACATTTATTCCACAGAACAACAAATCGGAATCTCCAGTAAAACAGGCATCTGTGAAGCCCCCTCAGCCATTTTGTGTGCTAGCCTGAAACAAAGCGCGTGATTGACCAACTGGCAGACAACTCAATGTTAAACGTGCTTTGATTGGACTAAACAATTCCCGACGTTTTTCCAGTTTTTCTCTAATTTAATAAAAATGTGCAAGTCTTCTTCATATCGAGTTTCAGGGGTGATTTATATAACATTTTTTACACAATATGTGAAAATTTCATGTAGTTTGGTGACTTGGGTCACAAAATCCTATTTCTAGACACATTTTTGATGCTCGGCCCACAGCCTAGTTATGGCTGACAGCTGAGGAAAACAGCAAATGATTCACAACAGCACAAGATATAATAGTTTGTTTTTTTAAGCACTGTTATGTAGATGAAGCTGATGTTTCGCTCCAGAAATGAATAAGTGTCTTGACATCTGCTGATTGCCTGTATTAATAATGCGCTAAAGTTTCTTTTTCGCACTTTGGGCTGAATTGACTGCAACGCAGCTGCAACTCTTTGAAGTTCAAATAAGTAAAAGTAGAAACTTAGAGGCCCACAAAAATGAACCTGGTTGAAATCATGAAAAAGGAATAAGACAATTAAAGAATATGTATGATTCATTTGCCCACCACAACCCAAGAAGCAAGGGATTTGTGGTTAGCTGAAACAATGTTATGCATCAACATACAGTGCCCTCCATAATGTTTGGGCCAAAGACCCATCATTTATTTATTTGCCTCTGTACTCCACAATTTGAGATTTGTAATAGAAAAAAAATCACATGTGGTTAAAGTGCGCATTGTCAGATTCTATTAAAGGTCATTTTTATATATATTGGTTTCATGTAGAATGGAGAAATTACAGCTGTGTTTATACATAGTCCCCACATTTCAGGGCACCATAATGTTTAGGACACATGGCTTCACAGGCGTTTGTAATTGCTCAGGTATGTTTAATTGCCTTCTTAATGCAGGTATAAGAGAGCTCTCAGCTCCTAGTATTCCCTCCAGTCTTTCCGTCACCTTTGGAAACTTTTACTGCTGTTTATCAACATGAGGACCAAAGTTGTACCAATGAAAGTCACATAAGCCAATATGAGACTGAGAAACAAGAATAAAACTGTTAGAGACATCAGCCAAACCTTAGGCTTACCAAAATCAACTGTTTGGAACATCATTAAGAAGAAAGAGAGCACTGGTGAGCTTACTAATCGCAAACCGAGGAAAATCGCGATCATCGCACGAGAACTGAGAAGATGCCGGGTTGGCATAGCTGCCCTTTCTGAAACCCAGTGGGCAGACGAAGGACAAATGAAAGAGGAGAAGGTTGGCTACACTTTCATCTGAAAGGAAAAGCTGCTGATGAGCCCAGGATCCATGGTGTTGGGTTTGCCATCAGGAATCAGCTCATCAGCCACCTCTCTGAACTTCCTGTCTGGTGCTTGCCAACAACCAAATGGCAACCGTTGTGAGTGCCTATGCCCCTACTTTAGACTCTGAAAAGAAAGCAAAAGAAACCTTCTACGTCTGTTTGGAAGAGACACTGTCTAAAATCCCCAGGGAGGATAAGATTATTCTCCTCGGAGACATCAACGCCAGGGTCGGTCGGGACCAACACCTCTGGAAGGGAGGCGTCGGGAACATCAACTCCAATGGAGCTCGGCTTCTCAGCAAATGTGCTCAGCACGAACTCATCATCACTAACACCCTCTTTTGGCAGAAAAACAGGCTCTAACAGTGATCATTTTTAAGAACAAGGGACAAGGCTGAATGTGCAAACTACAGGGGCATCTCACTCTTGCCAACAACAGGCAAAGTCCTTGCTCGAGTCCTCGCAATCCGACCTACTAGCAATGTTACAAAATTTTGGGATTAAAAAAATCAGGTCTTTAATTTATCCCATCAGATAAAGCATAAAAATAAGTTTAATTTGACGCCTAGTTCGCTTTCATATCTTCAGTATTACAAAAGTTATGTCCATTTTCATACTCGGAAATTGGCATCTTGTTCCCTATTGCTTTTTCATTGACTTAACACAAAAGCTGTGATCGAGAACATTTAAAAGTTCATAATTTACTTAAAATTTAAGAGAACTGAAAGAAATTTCCAGTTATTATAGATTGAAGCATTCTGAAACAAATATGAAACAATCTTTCTTAGATGACCTGAAATTAAAGCATATAATTAGTTAGTTACCTAATTGTAGCTAATTACAAAATTCAATTACTAGATCTAAACATCTATCCATTTCTTAAGAATAGATTAACATTTTTAAATAGCCTAAGTGTCCAAAAAAACATTCACACGAGAATTCACAATATATACCATAATTTTTAAATCTCATTGCCATGGGTTTATAGGCCAAATGGAAGGAATTTAATGTTTAATACCTGTAAATTAATGGTCATTTAAATCAGCTTGCGAGTGGGGTTTTCTGGAATGCGACCATTTGGAACGTTGAGGTTGCAGTGATTTTAGTCCCCCATATCAGCAGCAAATACACTGCCGGTTCTTCAGGGGAAAAAATCACCGTTTCGCAACTTAAAATCAGAATTAAATGCATCTTAAGAAACACTTTTATACATAAAAATAAACTACTTTCTTTTACCTGTCCCCTACATAAAATCCGTCCCCGATGTCAGCGTTGACGGCTTCAGAAGCTGATTTTAAAATCACTCCAGCGATTAACTTGTCAGGCAAATAAAAAAAAAAAAAAACACACAGAACGGCCGTCGGAACGATTCTTTAGCAAAATCTTGCACTCCAACAAAATATAATCCAGGACTAGGTCGGAAAAAAAATGCGTTTTATCCCCGCCGACACCCCCCCCCCACCCCCACCCCCCTCAAACGCGCCAAAAATCGCGCACATGGACAGTGGCAGAATTGCAGCGCCGCTGAAGGTAAGTATTGTAACATACCTACTTCTACCACTGTCTGCAGAGGCACTCCCAGAATCACAGTGTGGCTTCCGCCCATCCAGAGGTACAGCAGACATGATATTCACAGCACGCCAACTCCAGAAAAAATGCCGTGAACAAAGGCAGCCTTTGTACATGACCTTCATAGACCTGACAAAGGCTTTTGACTCGGTATACCACTATCACAGTATGGTTGCCACGACAAGTACATCAGAATATTGAGGCTTCAACATGATGGCATGTCGGTCACAGTGCTCAGCAACAGCGGCTCTGAGTCTGAGCCCTTCACTGTGGAAACGGGGATCAAACCGGGATGCATCATCGCACCCACCCTGTTTGTCGTCTTCATTGCTGCCATACCTCACCTCATTGGTGAAGAGCTGCCTCAGGGGATCCCAATCATCTACAGAACTGACGGTGGGCTCTTCATCCGCAATAGGTTGAAGGCCAAAAGCAAAGTCAGTAACACCGCAATCATGGAGCTTCAGTAAGCAGGCAACTCTGCAATTGCAGCACACTCTGCAGAAGACCTCCAAGGCATCCAGAATGCCTTTGCCAAAGCACACAGAGCCATAGGCCTAGCCTTGGAGAGGACCTGAGCGCCCTGGAAAAATACCATCAAAGATCCTAACGAAAGATTCTGAGGATCAGCTGGGAGGACAAACGCACCAACATCAGCGTTTTGGAGGAAGCCAACATGACCAGCATCACCACCACAATAATGCAGCACCAACTTCGATGGATTGGCCATGTCATCCGCATGTCCAACACACGTCTCCCTAAACAGATCCTGTACTCTCAATTGAAGCAAGGTCCAGGACCCCCGGTGGGCCAAAGAAACGCTTCAAGGACAACATCTAGAAGAAATGCCACATTACATCGAGCAACTGGGAGCACTTTGCACTGGACATGTGCTCCTGGAAGAAATCCGTGCAGGAAGGAGCTGCACGTCGCAAAATGGAACTACGGCGTGTCGCAGAGCCAAAGTGACAGCATCGTAAGGAGAGAGAGAAAAAGGGGGCTCGACAACTACCAATCACCGCCAGTAGCCACTGCACACGTTGCACCAAGGTGTGTGGATCGCGGATCGGCCTCTACAGGCATCTGCAGACCCACAAGTAGATGACCCTATGGAGAGGAGAGGACAGTCATACTCGTTTCGAGTGATCACCGATGATGATGATGAATGGAGGGCACTGTATTACCCTAGTGGGGTGGGAGATTGCAACCTTTCGTGGTCCACGCTGTTTCGACTAATGCAATCAACCCGACGTGCACAAACAATTAGATGTAGTGTTTTGGTGTCTACAACTTTAGGCTGTGCACGCCATACGCAAGAAGATTACATTTCTACATTACATCACTCGCACAGTAGTGCACCAGAAATCCATAGTGTTCTAACATGGTAGAATCACCCAAACCACAATAGCAACTTCAGGAGGATGATTTTACTATAAGAAACATAAATCTCTCATGCTGTAAAGAATGATAATTTGCTCAGAAAATAAGAGGATTGAAAAATGCTACTTCTAAACCACTGGTAAGACTATTACTGTTTATCGCCATAAACATAAAGTTGCATAACTCTCCCATGTTAGAACACTATAGTAGACTGGTGCACCTCTGTGCTAGTGATGTGAAGTAGTACAAGTTTAACATGACGATGTATGACATTGATTCAGCTAACCACAGATCCCTTGCTGCTTGTATTAGGGTGGGCAAATGAATCCTTTGAAAAAGACGAAGTTCTCAGTACAACTTAAATCCAGCTTGCATGTGCTGGAAAAAGGGGGAAATCAATTATCTTTTTTTACTGTCTCTTTATTACTCACACAGCTGTCTATTTGAGTGCCTTGTGAAACCTTGTTGAGTCGACTGACCCTGAAAAACAATGGACTTGTTTGAAATGGAAGGCTACCCAACTGAGAAGGTTCCACTGAAAAACCTGACAACCAACTTAACAGCCTATTTAAAACTTTGTTGCTTTATGCTATAGCTCCTAACTATGAGCGGAGCAACCTCCATATCCCTCTTCAATTATAGACGGATCATGCAGGATTTGTTCTAAAAATTATACTTGAACTTTCACTGGCCATTAGTTTGTTCATTGCACAAGGAGTCTAAAAATTCAATAAAATCTTTATACTAGCACTTTATTGCCTGCAGGGTTATGCAAGACAATTGGTTACAGCTGGGGAAAAAAGATATTGCAATTTTATCTGTTAAGCTGGACCCATCACGAGCCTCACGGAAGATATCAATATTTACTTTTACTGTCAGCACTTCTGTCTTCAAACAGAATAGGTGCCTCCGTCAGGTAGGAGGATTCATTATGACCTAGGTTCCACCTCAAAGAATAACTCTTATCTGCAAAATGACTGAGGTGAAAGAATTTTAATGCTGTCCAAGATAAATCCTTACTTATAGTCAATCATAAGCTGTCAGTAGACTGCAATGTGATAGCAAACTATTTGAAAGTTAACAATGAGGCAGTTTTACATGAAATGCTAAGAGCTTTATTAATTGGACTGCTGTGCTGACTTATATGGCAGAGTGCAAAAGCACAAAGCTTGGGTTGTCTAAATAAACAAAACCTTCAGATAAGATCATCTGATAGAATACTTCTTGATCTAAGTTTTACTTTGTGATTGGTTCATGATATTGTTAGTCATGCAGTGGGCTCCGATTTGATTTAGAAGCTGGACAGTATAAAGACTATGTTTTTAAAACACTTAATTTCATATGCATTATGTGCATGCGTGTGCGCACGCGTGTGTGTGTGTGCGCGGACAAAATCACAATATATTAATATAAATTATGTTGATTACTTTTAAGGAGTGGTTTAACATAAAACATTCATTCTTGTCAATCACAGAACTGATTTAGTCATTCTCCTGCAGAACTGCAGACCAACTGTTAACCAAGAACGTAACAGTAGGAAGATGCTGTCGCACCACAACAATAATTGGCATCTCAACCATTACATTTTCAGGTCATGCAATAACAGTAAAGACCACATCCCCACTTTGAGCCCAGAACCTGAATGTAGCCATTTGTATTTAGCACTCTGATGTAAATGTGTCACCAGATTTATATCAGTGGTGGTGCAATATTAAACTTTTATATAACACACAAAAAGCTAGACGTCTATGTTGTTGCTGGCTGTATTGTGATCTTTGGGGTGAAAGTAACATTGAATGGTACAAATCAACACAGGTCTGTACTGCAAAAGAACGAACCAGAGGCCCAGGGTGATATAAATTTGCAAAATTCATTGCAGCCTTGTGTAAATCCACCAACATTTTATTAATATAAGTCAATGAGTTACAGATTTAACCATTAAAGACACTTGTCTGATTTTCTTTTGAACACTGCCCTCTCCTGCCACATTTGAGATGCACTTTATTCATCCGGTAAGATTCGAGCCCCAAGAAATCATATTGTTCTCTGGTATTACCACCATTCCAAACCAGATGAAAAAAAAAATGCCATTGAAGCTGCACGTGCACTTTTCACAGAAAAGTAGGCCAACAATTTATTAACCATATCAACAGCCTTATCAACATATACACTGTTTTAATAATCATATCATAACATCATATCTATAATACTAAAAGTCTCATCTTGACCACTTTCTGTTGTTCTGTATATTGATTTTAGAAAAAACGCTACCACTTAGGGCTGTGATTTTTGGCCATCTTACTCAGAGTCCCCCTCCGCTGCGCTGGGCAAGAGGATTTTTCCCATCGATTAAAAATAAAAGAGTTATTAGTGTTTAAAAAATGTTGAGATTCTCTCTCCTGAAGGAGATTCTCTGGAACAGGCAACAAAGGGTGAGGATCAACAATAACACATCCTCCCCTCTGTTCCTCAGTACAGGCACACCCCAAGGCTGTGTTCTTTCACCCTGGCTATTCTCCCTTTACACAAACCAGCTCACATCCCACCACAGCTCCGCCAACCTGTATAAGTACGCGGACGACTCAACCATCATTGGATTCATCACCAACAACCAAGAAACTGAATACCGTGCACAGGTCAACCAAGCAGTGACCTGGTGCACAGACCATGATCTCTTACTCAACTCACCAAAAACAAAAGAACTCATCATCGACCCAAGACGCCAGCCATCCCCCAAAACTCCTGTGCTCATTAAAGGTGAATCCATCTCCATCACTGACACATTCAAACTCCTTGGAACCCACATCAGCAACAACCTCAAATGGAGGACAAACGCAAACCACATCTATGGAAAAGCCCAGCAAAGACGTTTCCATCTCCGACAGCTCAGGAAGTTCAGAGCAAGGTCTCATCTCATGCTCCGCTTCTATACAGCCATCATCGAAAGCATCCTTACTTCATCCATCACAGTCTGGTTCGGCAGTCTCGACTCACTCTCCCGGAAGAAATTACAGCGCATCATCAACAGAGCATCTAAAATTATTGGCTTACCCCTACCATCCCTTGAATCACTTTACCACAAACGGACATTACACAGAGCCCGCAAGATCATCTCTGATCCTACTCACCCTGCACACTATGCCTTTCAGCTACTGCCCTCTGGGAGGCGCTACAGGACAATTGCCTCCAAAACAAACAGCTTCAAAAACAGTTTAATTCCCACTGCAATTAACATTTTAAACTCTGTATGGTGAGGAATAAGAATAAGCATGGCCCTTATGTATTATGTAATGCGTCTGTTTGTATGTATATCTATGCTATATGTTTAATGTTTGATGAAATGTTGGAGCCTGTACCGAGCTGTACTGATAACAAATTCCACCAGCCTGGCTATGTGGTCATTAAAATACAATAATAATAATAATAATAATAATAATAATAATAATAATAATAAAACTGTGTTGCCTTTGGTTTGAAAGTGCTAAAGCTGTGTTGCCTTTGGTTTGAAAGTGCTGAAGCTGTGTAGCATTTGGTTTGAAAGTGCGAAAGCTGCCTTGCCTAATTAAAGTTGCCTCACCTAATTAAAGTTGCCTTGCCTAATTAAAGCTGCCTTTTGGAGCGTCCAGTCGCAGGCGGCGCTGGATTTAAACATCGCGGAGCCTGGGATTTGAGATCACCAGAGTCGGAGCTCCAACCAGCGCGGTCTGAAGACTTCAGGTGCCGCGGTCTCCGGGGAGGAAGCGGCCGCTCCAGACATTTCCAAGCCGCCGAGGAGTGTTCACCAGATGCTGGCATTCCAGCTTTCTGGCACGAGGGTCTGAAAACATCGGACTGGCTGCGGAGGCCACAAATAGGCCCCGACCTCGGGTGATCGCAGAGGGAGAGGACTGAACTTTCTGATGCCTTTCCCCACAGTGGAAATTTTTTATTCTGTTGTGAGGGGATGTTTGTGTTGAATTATACAATATGTTGTGTCATTTTTCTTAATTTTAATTTTTCTATGGATGTACGGAAGCTCAATTATTTTTTTCTATGTAAAGCACTTTGGTCTCAACGCAAGTTGATTTAAACGTGCTATATAAATAAATTTACTTTACTTTACTTTACTGCCTTGCCTTCTATATAAAATTAAAAGTTTAATTATATATGACTACTTCCTTTTTGCGCTTTATATTGATTTTAGAAAAAATGCGGCTGTGATTTTTGGCCACCTTACTCAGAGTCCCGCTCATCGCTGAAAAATAAAAGAGTTATTAGTGTTTAAAAAATGTTGAGATTCTCTCTCCTGTCAATCATGCCATGAAGGCCACGCCCCTTCTGGTGGGAGGGGGAAGGGACTATAAAACCCAGAAGTGTGGGCATGGCTCAGTCTCTGCAAGATGGGGGGGGGGGGGGGGGGTGAGAGGTCACGACTCTCTGTCTTTAGTGGCCTTGCACCCTGCTTGAAGTGGTATGAAAGTGCCCTTGAATTTGGCGGCCTTGCACCCTGCTTGAAGTGGCATGAAACTGCACTTGAATTTGGTGGCCTTGCACACTGCTTGAAGTGGCATGAAACTGCACTTGAATTTGGTGGCCTTGCACACTGCTTGAAATGGAATTTCAAGGAGTAGTCATGAGTCAACTGCCAGTCCACCAGCCACCATCTTCTCGAAAATCCCACGTGGTAACGGTGAAATCTTTACATATTCCGGTAGAGATTTACCTCATGATTTCAAAAATCCCCCTCACCTGTAAATTTGATTCATTATTTCTTGCCCACAGCCCAGCCGCTGAACACGAAGTACGCTTGCGCTTCGACTCGGGTTCTAGAACAGGCCGTCTATGGAGACCTGCGATTCCTCCGTTGATAGCAGGGACACGGGGAATCATGACGCCTTTTCCTCGCTGGTGATCCCGATACTACCTGGCGATCTCTGGCCATCACGGGGGACGACCTCCTCTCCGTCTCCCCCACCCGATCGTCTGTCACGCAGGTAGGTGGGCTTCCCATCACGGAAGCCATGATCGGCCGGCCCTCCGCTGCTTTTGACAGTCCGCCCGCTCGCAGCAGCAGGGCCGCACGCTCAAGAGACGCTGCAAATCGGAAACCTCAGCTCCAAAACGCAGCGGAAACCCCAGCTCCAAAAGGCAGCAAGCTCCCCTGCCTCTGTGTCCCTCTCTGTGTCCCTCTCTGTGCTTTTGTGTCCCTCTCTGTGCTTTTGTGTCCCTCTCTGTGCCTCCGTCTCCCTCGCTGTGCCTCTGTGTCCCACTCTGTGCCTCTGTGTCCTTCTCTGTGCCTCGGTGTCCTTCTCTGTGCCCCTTCTTTGTGTCTTTATGTCCCTCTCTCTCTATCCCCCTACCTCTCTAGCTGCGCCTGCGAATTGGGGGCTATGCGTGAGTGGAAAGGGCGGGGCATGGGGTAAAAGGAGTGAATGAATAATATTAATATATCATCAATGGGGGAGGTTAGTGTGTGTGTGTGTGTGTGTGTGTGCGTGTGTGTGAGAGGTTGGTTAGTGTGTGTGTGATGCCGCAGGCCGCCCCCTCCTCTCGCAACCGCGCGTTGAGGGGACGGGACCCAACGGGTCCCACTTGGTCTAGTTAATCTACAAAATCAGGAATGACTGTACTTCAGTTATACACTTCATAACATTTAAACGGCACTGTTAAACAAAAAATTCCCATGTTTGTCAATAAAGATATGAATCTGTAATGTAAATACAAAATATTGTTTCCCAAAAATATACCACACTACAAAATGAACATATACACAGTACATTGCTATTCATGGGGGTAGGTTATATACGTACAAGATTTATATTACATCATTATTATATCAATAATATATACATTTCTTGAGCAAACAGCCCAAGTGTTTTTTCAACAAGGGATCCAGGAATAGTGACGGTCTAAATCAAGTTCTTTCCTGATAAAGCCTTTGCAGCAGCTGCTCAGAACTTCCCTATATCCTTCAGCACACTGCAGTGGAAGGAGGAAAGTTCTATTCTGTAACACTGGACAGTAAAACCAGTAAGTTTCAGGCAGACCAGCAGGTACGGTTTACTCAGTTGATAATTTTCCAGCAGCATGTTTGTCTCAGTGTATAGTCTTATGAACAGCTCAAAGTACAGGGCCATGTAATACTCAGCAATTCAGAGTGAACCTCAAAAAAGTCAACTACGTCTTTCCAGATATTCTTGGGCAATTGCAGATCCATTTGCTGCCCAGCACAGTCGCCTTGAGGTCTGTGTGTGGTCGCAATGAGACTACAATTCTGCACAGAAACGGAATGGACAGATGCAGCTAGGTTTTTAAATCAGTCCAAAGATGCTACCCGATCCATTTCTAGGATTTTCCTTTATTACAGATTTTCAGCATCTAAAAATTCCAGAATGTTTTTGGTTAAACTCTACTGCCCGCATCCATCTTCTTCCATTAATATTCACCAAGACAGATTAGCTAAAGTTAACAAACATTTAGTACATTCTCATAGATGCCACCAAAACCAGCTATGTCACCTGGATAGTCCTAGTCTCCACCCTATCACAGACATTTCCTTTTTCAATACAAAGACAAAACTGAATCAGCCACTCTAGCCTTGCGGCCATTTAATAAGATCTCGGTTGATCCAGACGGATCCAGATGTATTAAAGAGAAAGTTAGATATAGCTTTTAGGGCTAATGGAATCAAGGGATGTGGGGAGACAGCAGGAACGGGGTACTGATTTTGGCTGATCAGCCATGATCTTATTGAATGGTGGTGCTGGCTCGATGGGCCGAATGGCCAACTCCAGCGCCTATTTTCTATATTTCTATGTTTCTATGACTTGACCTCAACACCATGCTCCCTGACTTTCCCAATATCTTTTGACTACTTTGTCGTTCAAATGTATACCTATCTCCACCATGAATATTGTCAATGGCTCAACTTTCCCTACAACCTAAAACATGCTTGCTTTCTCACCTCCACTTCTGTTAGGGGATGCCGATTTGAAACATGAACTCTCTTTCTCCCAAGCCGTTAAATATGTCCAGCAGTTTCTATTGTGATGATGGCCCAAGATACGGATAGCTTGTGAAAAATATTTATTTGTTTTACATAGAAAGAAGCTGAATTATATCAAAAATTAAAACTTCCTTCTTTCACCTCCGCAACATCGCCAAAATCAGACCCTCTCTCACACCCCCCGCTGCTGAAAGACTCATCCATGCCTTCATCTCCTCCCGACTGGACTACTGCAACTCACTTCTCCTTGGCATCAGCTCCAGCTACATCAACCGACTCCAACTGGTCCAGAACGCAGCCGCCCGTCTCATCACTCACACCAAATCCTGGCACCACATCACTCCAGTCCTCAAACAACTTCACTGGCTTCCTATCTCCCACCAGATCACCTACAAAATCCTGGTCCTCACCTACAAAGCCCTCCACCATCTGCCCCCCCCCCATATCTCACTGACCTCCTCTCCCCCTACCAACCCTCACGGTCCCTCAGATCCACATCAGCCGGTCTCCTCTCCATCCACAAATCCAACCTCCGCAGTTTTGGGGACAGAGCCTTCTCCAGGGCAGCTCCCAGGCTCTGGAACTCCCTCCCCCAACTGATCCGCATTTCTGAGTCCCTCACCATCTTCCAGTCCCGCCTCAAGACCCATCTCTTCACCTCTGCCTATCCTTAGCCCCACGTCCCCCTCCCTTTTCATCTGTGCTTGAGTTGTTGCTCATTTTTTTATGTTTTGTTTTGTTTTTGTTTTTGTTTTTTTGCCTTGCCTTGTAAAGCGACTTTGAGTCCCTGAAAAGTGCTATATAAATTCAATTTATTATTATTATTATTAAAAACATTAAATGGAGTATTCAACAGTAATGGACAATTAAGGGAAAAGAAAATGCCAACATATCAAGGTGGATCACTTTACCAGCTAAATAAATTTAATACAGGTGCACAACCTTTTATCCGAAAGCCTTGGGACCAGACACTTTTCGTAATTCAGAATTTTTCGGCTTTCGGAATGGAAGATTTTTAGCGTAGATTTTAACGGTTGGCTCAGTGGTAGAGTGCTCGGCTCGTATCCGCAAGGTCGCGAGTTTGCGCCTCGATCCCGGCAGTTACTCGATCGCGAGTTTGAGTCTTCAATGTAGTTTTTTCTTGCAGAATAGGAGAGAATAGGGAGGGTTAGGCTGGGATCATTCTCTGCGAGATGATCTTAGTGCGGGAGACAAGTGTAGGAGAGGTGTACTGACTGTGTGGGCAGAACTTTGGAAGTGATTGCCCACCATTCTCAAACGCCGCTGTGCCTCCCTGTCCCTCCAACTCCAGAGGAATCCGCTGCCCGATGCGCCGCTACGGCGACAAGTGGCAGTTCGCCCACAGTCCGAGCTGCGCCCCCTCATCCGCAACCCGGGTTCCTCTGGAGTTGGAGCGGGGCTGGGCTAGAGTTGTTGCTGGCTGTGAGTCTCTGGGATCTCCGTGCTTGCAGTGGGCCTGGGGGTCGGTGTCCCGATGAGGGGGCGCAGCTCGGGCTGTGGGCGAACTGCCACTTGTCGCTGTAGCGGCGCATCGGGGAGCGGCTTCTGGTGGTCCTGACGTCTCTCAGCTCCTGTCCAGGGGGGGTGGCCGGAGACGTCAGGACCAACAAGAACCCGCTCCCCGATGCGCCGCTACAGCGACAAGTGGCAGTTCGCCCACAGCCCGAGCTGCGCCCCCTCATCCGCAACCCGGGTCCCTCTGGAGTTGGAGCGGGGTTGGGCTAGAGTTGCTGCTGGCTGTGAGTCTCTGGGATCTCCATGCTTGCAGTCTGTGTCCCGTTGGTCCTGACGTCTCCGGTCACCCCTCTGGACTGGAGCTGAGACTGGGAACTGTACCGCCCTTGCCCCCTCCCTCTGCAACTGCAAACAACCCCACAGTTCCCAGTCTCAGCTCCTGTACAGGGGGGTGGCCGGAGACGTCACAGCCCGAGCTGCGCCCCCTCATCCGCAACCTCAAGACCAAGACGCACCTTGCACACCATCAGCTTCGGTCCCTACGGGGAGCGTGTTCCTCTGGAATTGGAACGGGGCTGGGCTGCTGCTGGCTGTGGGTCTCTGGGATCTCCGTGCTTGCAGTGGGCCTGGGGGCCGGTGTCCCGTTGGTCCTGACGTCTCCGGTGATTGGCACTAGCTCCGACGTGAAGACAGTACAAAACCCCCGCGCCGGTGCAATGGGCGGGGAACTGGAGAGGGGAGGGAAGGGGTCACACACATGGCCTAGAAGCAGAGGGGTGTAGGTGGGGTGAAACTTAAGGGAGCGACAATTTGCTGCTGCCTGCCCGCTGAGTTAAAAAGTTCTCATGCAAGACTCACGATACACTGTGTATCGTGAGTCTACCGTGGGAACTTTTTAACCCAGCGGGCAGGCAGCAGCAGATTGTCAATTATTAACCCTCCCGCGCAATATACCCTCACCTTCTCTTTTATGAATGAGGATTTAGTTCCCCTTTCTTCGAGGACCGACCGGAGGTTCCGCTGTCACCTCTGCGGGCCGCCCTCGGTGAACGTTTTCAAGGACCTTTCTTCAAGGACTGAAAAAATGTCGCTATTCGGAGGTTTTCGTTATTTGGATCGTCGGATAAAAGGTTGTGCACCTGTAGCATAATTGTACAGAATATACATTTTTTTCAATCATGGTCCTTTCCTTATTTATGTGTATTTATTCTGGCATAATGTTATTTTTATACCTCACAGGATATATGGCAGGAAGGGGAACAAAAAACTTTCCAAAGTCCACGAAAGTTGCCCCGGTGCTACAAAGCAGAATAAAAGCTATACAATTATTTCTAAAAAGTTTTATTTAGAAAATAATCAATTTAATCAGGTGATAATTAAATTTTGGGGATCCAAAGTGCTATAACAATGTTGAAGGATACAACAGTTTACAGAAAAAATGGTCTATAAGGCACCAAGGATACTTTGAGTTTGTTTACCCCTAATGCAGCACTTAATACAATTGTTATTAGACATCTACACACTCAACACTTCCAAATTCTACAGATTGTGACAATTACAATTATTTAGTAACCTCCCAAACTGCTTTTGTTGTGCAACTGAGCCAACTCCCAAATATGGAGTATGTATGAAATATTATGAGGAATGGTTGGCAACTTTATTGCAGTTTTGAAAATAAGAGTTAAAAAAAAATTAATTATTTTCTAATCTCAAATTATTCCGGGGCCAATTAACCTGCAATTAACTGCACGATACTGACATTGGTTTATTATTGTCACGTGTATCAAGATACAGAGAATAGCTTATTCAATGGACAAGGTGATTGATTTTTATAGCTTCCGATAGCACAACCTTGGATATCAGTAAAGTAGCATTTCCATTGGTGTTACTAAAGGTCAAATTACAAGAAATAAAAATGATGCGATGTGCATCCAGTTTTACAGCTTAATTTCAATATTGGTGGGGAGATACCAGATGCACTAAAGTTTAAGAGAACAGAGGTCCTTGCTTGATTTTCTTGCCTGCATGACAAAATCAGTGGCTTATCAACATAACAGAAGAAATACATTGTCATGCTCCCTTTACAGAATTGGGGGGGAATGCAAGACGTATTATTGCATTTTTACTATGGTGTTATCACCTTGCTAAACTGTCACTATGAAGCACTGCTGTGTAAGCATTTGGGAACGATCATACAGATTAGGCAATTTAATTATGACAAATTAAAAAAATACAATCAACTGAACCTATCAAATTGGAATTACAACATAACAGGATAGAGATAAACTGATCTCATAGTTAATTCCTGCACTCTAATCTTCTCTATGAATTAGGAACAAAATAAAATTATTGAGCAAAGATCATCCAAGTCAACAAATATCATTATATCGCTTAGAAACCATTTTGACAAATGCAGCTTATGCTCTATACCATTTCCAGCCATCATGTAGCCACTTTGAAAAAAACCAACTGATGAATGTTTCTTCATTAGAGGAAACAATTAAATCCAGGCAAGTTTGGAACTGCCAGAAAATTGCTCAATTCATCAGAACCTTAATGATGGAATAAACATTTATAATAGTCTAATTTTACAGGCCTTAACACTGTTAAGATATAAACTTTCAATCATTGTGCAAGCTAGTGATATTTCTGAGCCAAGGAGTGCATGTTCAATGTAGATCATTCAAACTGTCAGCATTATCACAGCAACAAAAATTTACCCGGCAGATGAATCAAATTGTAATACCAAGCACGCAGCATGTGTTATGTGCATCCTCCTAGCTTTTCCAAAGTTTATTATACCATATGCTATGAACTACAAAGATTACAAAAAACACTGGTGTGTACATGTAGTCTGACTGAATACAGTCACAAACTTGCAACTGGATCAGCTTGGTTCCATTCAAGTTATATTTGACCATTCATAAATTGATACAAATCATTATCAATGAAGCCATTTAGCAAGGTAAACTCTGTGTTCTAGTTCAAGTAGCAACAGAGATCCACCTGATAATAAAGAACCATTATCTTAGCTGGCCTCAAACTTTGAGCTTCAAACACTGGCCAATTAAAATCCAAATGTGTTGAAAATAACCCTGGGCTTGTGTAAAAACCACCTTTTTGTCAAGGAACACCCTGGCACATATTTTGATATGGAGCGTTCAAGAACCATTAAATTAGGGTTTTTTTAAATCAAAATGGGTAGTGTCCAGTTCTAATTATGAATGATTTTAGCAGTGTTCTCTTTATTTAGCCAATAAGTATAGAAATAACAACAAAGGTTTTTCACTGTACCTTGGTACACATGACAATAAACAAAATTGAACTGAACATTCCACAATTTTCATACATGTTAATGATTAAACATCATTAACTTTTCACGAAGTCTAGGAAACATTGTTTTTTTTTAGTTAATGTATCGAGTTTTATTCTTAAGATAGACAAAAAAAAGCTGAAGTAACTCAGCGGGACAGGCAGCATCTCTGGTGAGAAGGAATGGGTGACGTTTCGGGTCGAGACCCTTCTTTTATTTTTCTTCGGCAACTTTTCACACCGAAACTTCAACCTTCAGTTTAAATTAAATAACTACATTAAATACAACTCTCAAAAATTTGTTGCATTTGCAGTCCCATATTCAACATAGTGTAGGCAAAATTTGAGGAGGTTCTGCAGTTGAGCTGCTGGCTTTTTCTACATCTTCAGCTTAAACCAGCAGCACCTCTTGGACTCCACAGGGAGCATGCCATGCCAGAAAGATTAATTTTATAGCATTGGCAGAGATTCTCAAGTAAATTCCAGGAGAGGGTACGTCCATGAAGAAAGGTCAACAATGTGAATAATTAGGTCTGCAGGGCTGCCAACATTGGGTGAGAGTTGAGAGTGAGAAATTGTGAGGGAGTGTAGCGACCGAGGAGGGAAGGGTGTCCCCCCTCCCACGGTAGGGAGCTTTGGCATTTTTCAGCTTGAAATTGTGCAATCTGGTGCATACTGTAGAGAGTCTTTTTAACTTACACTTGAATGCAACATTTATGCATCAAATTGGATTGAGAGAAACAAAAACATAGAAACAAGGGAAGAGGAGTCAAACTTCCATCATTGTTCTGCACAAATAAATCAATCAACCTTACCCTTTGACTATGGAAACAAAACGAAAATAATGCCACATATTCAACCGTATATGGTTCAATGAAATTAAGATATATATGTAAAACAAATATATGGAAACAGGCCCTTCGGCCCACAAAGTTCACACCGACCAGCAATCTACCATATACCAGTTGTATCCTACACGCCAGGGACAATTTACAAAAGCCAATTAATCTACAAACCTGCACTTCTTTCGGATGTGGGAGAAACCGGAATATCCAGAAAAAACCATGTGGTCATAAGGAGAATGTACAAATACTGTATTGACAGAACCCGTAGTCAGGATCAAATCTGGGTCTGTGGTGCTGCAAGGCAGCAACTCTACCGCTGCGCCACCGTGCCACCCCATTAAATTATTTTTTCTGTAACATATTTATTAAGGTGTCACGCCGATAAAGATGAACACATGAATCTGATTTCTGCCCTTAGTTGGATAACACACATCTCCAGTCATTGTGTTTTATGGTTGGTTTTCAACCTCTTCAGACTGAATGTCTCGACCCGTAACATCACCGATTCTTTCTGTCCAGAGATGCCACCTGTCCTGCTGAGGTATTACAGCTTTTAGTGTCTATCTTCAGTTTAAACCACCATCAACAGTTCCGTCTTACAGTCTTTGTTAGGCGAAAGAGGTCCTATTCTCATAATATTATTCACCTCAACTAAGTATTTTCTTCACCTCCGTTGCTGCAGAGAATACAATCCCAGTTATCAAATCTTTCTTCAAAGTGAAAAAAAAATCTAGCCCTGCCAATATGTTCATAAATCACCCCTGGATCCTCTCCAGAGCAATTGCACCTTTCTACAGTGTGCCTTTGTCTTACAGTATGGAAACAGGCCCTTCATCCCAACTTGTCCATTGAGATCAAAATGCCCGATCTAAACTAGCCCCATTTATGAGCATTTGGCCCATATCCCTTTAAACCTTGTGTGTGCCAGTGTGTGTGCAAGGGTGTGTGTTAGGTTGTGTGTGTGCGCAAGGGTGTGTGTTAGGTTGTGTGTGTGCAAGGGTGTGTGTTAGGTTGTGTGTGAGAGTGTGTGTCAGTGAAGCGGCGACAACACCTGGAGTGAGTGGAGATGTGGCGATGTCCGGGGAGCATTTCCCTCTCTCCCCCCCTCCCAGGAATACGGGCCGCCCCAGGTGTTCTGAGTCCAGCTGGGATTCGGGGGAGGTGAGGGTCAGTGACCCGGGGTCAGTGACCCGGGGGTCCGGTAGAGGTGAGGGTCACTGACCCGGGGATCGGGCATCGGAGCGGAGCCTTAGCCCGAGATTCATCCCCGCGGCTCCGGAGATGGCACCAACGCCCCGCCCCCACTCACCTGGTCCGCTCCTGGCTCCGGGCCAGGGTTAAAATTCCATGCGGTGTGGACAGAGCGGCCGCCGGACACAGAGCCGCCGTAGGTGAGGGTGGGAGGTGTGATGATGCTGGCAGCCTTATTGAGGCAGCGACCGTGATAGATCCCCTCGATAGTAGGGAGGTCAGAGCCGATGATGCATTGGGCAGCCTTTTCCGCTCCTGGACGCTGAGGTTACCGTACCAAGCCACGATGCAACCGGTCAGCATGCTCTCTACTATGCACCTGTAGACGTTCGAGAGAGTCCTGTTTGATATACCGACTCTCCGTAATCTTCTCTGGAAGTAGAGGCACTGATGTGCTATCTTTATAATTGCATCGATGTTCTGGGACCAGGAGAGATCGTCGGAAATATGCACGCCTAGGAATTTGAAGTTCTTGACCCTTTCCACCATCGACCCGTTGATATAAACGGGACAGTGGGTCCCCATCCTACCCCTTCCGAAGTCCACAACCAGTTCCTTAGTTTTGCTGGTGTTGAGAGCCAGGTTATTGTGCTGGCACCATTTGGTCAATCGGTTGATCTCACTTCTATACTCTGACTCATCCCCAGCAGTGATACGTCCCACAACAGTGGTGTCGTCGGCGAACTTGATGATGGAGTTCGCACTTTGTCCAGCTACGCAGACATGAGTATAGAGTGAGTACAGCAGGGGGCTAAGCACGCAGTCCTGAGGCGCTCCCGTGCTGATTGTTATCGAGGCTGACACATTTCCACCAATACGTACACACTGTGGTCTGTGAATGAGGAAGTCGAGGATCCAATTGCAGAGGGATGCGCAGAGACCCAGATCTGAGTGCTTTGTAACCAGCTTGGAGGGGATGATGGTATTAAATGCCGAGCTGTAGTCAATGAATAACAACCTGACATATGAGTTTTGGTTGTCCAAGTAGTCTAAAGCGGAGTGGAGAGCCAGTGAGATCGCATCCACCATTGATCTGTCGTGGTGGTTAGCAAACTGCAGTGGGTCCAGGTTTTTGTCAAGGTACGAGTTGATTTGCGCCATGATCAGCCTCTCAAAGCACTTCATCACCACAGACGTTAGTGCCACTGGTCGATAGTCATTGAGGCACATCAACTTGTTCTTGTTGGGCACCGGTGTTATTGATGCCCTCTTAAAGCAGGTGGGAACCGCAGACCTCAGAAGTGAGAGGTTGAAAATGTAGGTCAAAACTCCAGCCAGTTGGTCAGATCAAGTTTTTAAAACACGCCCATCAGGTCCAGGCGTTTCCGTGGGGTTCACCCCTCTGAAGGATCTTCTGAGTCAGCCTCTGTGACTGTGACCGAAATACCATCACGGCGAATGGGGGCTCGGGAAGGCACATCAGCGTTCTCCATGTCAAAGCGTGCGTCTGTCTGTCTGTATCTATATCTGACATCTATATCAAACTGTACCCGTCTCCACCACTTCATCTGACATCTTGGTCTTTATTCACACAACCCTGTGTGGAAAAACTTGGCCATTCAACCTATGCCTTCGAGTTTTAGACTCCCCACCCTGGATAAAAGGCTGTGACCATTCGTAACTATGCCGCTCGTGATTTTATAAACCTCTACAAGGACACTCCTCAGGCTCCTGCGCCCCAGGGAAATATACTCAGCTCGTCAGCTCTCCCTGTATAACTCAAGCCACATCCATGTGAATATTTATCAACATCTTCGCCAAGCTAATTACATCCTTCCTATTGTACTTTAGACTTTACAATAAACTTTAGTGATACATGTCTTTGGGCCCACCGAGAAATGGGAGAGAGATAGAGAAAAGAAAAGAACACAAAAGAAATGATGAAACGGTTGTCAATTTTAATGACCTCAGTTGTTTTCTTCAGAGACAATGATTTCTGATTATTAGAAACATAGAAACATAGAAATTAGGTGCAGGAGTAGGCCATGCGGCCCTTCGAGCCTGCACCGCCATTCAATATGATCATGGCTGATCATCCAACTCATTATCCTGTACTTGCCTTCTCTCCATACCCCCTGATCCCTTTAGCCACAAGGGCCACATCTAACTCCCTCTTAAATATAGTCAACTACCTTCTGTAGCAGAGAATTCCACAGATTCACCACTCTCTGTGTGAAAAATGTTTTCCTCATCTCGGTCCTAAAAAATGTCCCCCTTATCCTTAAACTGTGACCCCTTGTTCTGGACTTCCCCAACATCGGGAACAATCTTCCTGCATCTAGCCTGTCCAACCCCATTGCGGGGAAGTTACATGGCAAGTGTCTTTTCCAAAACAGTTATCTTTTCTGCTTGCCAATAATTAATGTAATCAGTAAGTGGTTCTCTTGTTCCCAATCAAAATAGTGTTATAACCAATAATGCCCAGGTAATGTAAAGTAGCATTCTCTAAATCATGATCACATTATATCCAATACACGCATAACAAAGCTACCTTCACATATCTATGACTGTCCACACTGGACAACCAAGACCACAATGCAAGATCAGGTTCACGATATGTCAGTTCTCTGCGGGGGCAATCAAAAATTAAACATGCTTTGAAAGCGTCTTATTAATAATCTGTCCTTTTTCCTTAAACAAAAAATATGTCTCCAGGTGAAAATATATTCCATGCTTGGAATAACATTTTTCTTAATACCTTTTGTATTACACAGCCAATGTAATTGTTTATATTCAAAATGTTCTTGATTCTCCTGGAAAGTAATATTCAGTTCATTGGAATGATTATACAATGTCCTTCATAATATTTGGAACAGACCCTTTATTTAATTATTTGCCTCTGTACTCAACAATTTGAGAATTTTTAACAGAAAAAAATCACATGCGGTTAAAGTGCACATTGTCAGATTTTAATAAAGGCCATTTTATACATTTTGGTTTCACCATGCAGAAATTACAGCAGTGTTTATACATAATTCTCCCATTTGAGGGCACCATAATGTTTGGGACACAGCAACGTCATGTAAATGAAAGTAGTCATGTTTAGTATTTTGTTGCATATCCTTTGACGGCTGTAAGTCTGCGATTCATGGACAACACCAGTTGCTGGGTGTCTTCGCTGGTGATGCTTTGCCAGACGTGTATTGCAGCCATCTTTAGCTTATGCTTGTTTTGGAGGCCAGTCCCCTTCATTTTTCTCTTTAGCATCTAAAAGGCATGCTCAATTGGGTTCAGATCGGGTGAATGACTTGGCCACTCAAGAATTAACCATTTTTTAGCTTCGAAAAACTCCTTTGTTGCTTTCATAGTATATTTGAGATCATTGTCTTGCTGTAGAATGAACTGCCGGACAATGAGTTTTGAGGCATTTGTTTCAACTTGAGCAGATGGGATGCGTCTATACAGTTCAAAATTCATTATGCTACCACCATCAGTAATTGTATCATCAATGAAGATAAGTGAGCCAGTACCTTCAGGAGCCCTACATGCCCAGGCCATAACGCCACCACCACTGTGTTTCACAGATGAGGTGGTATGCTTTGGATCTTGGGCAGTTCCTTCGCTCCTCAATACTTTACTGCCATCACTCTGATAAAAGTTCATCTTTGTCTCATCTGTCCACAAGATCTTTTTCCAGAACTGTGGTTGCTCTTTTAAGTACTTCTTGGCAAACTGTAACCTGGCCATCTGATTTTTGCGGCTAACCAGTGGTTTGCATCTTGCAGTGTAACCTCCGTATTTCTGTTCATGAAATCTTCTGCCGACAGTGGTCATTGACAAATCCACACCTGACTCCTGAAGAGTGTTTCTGATCTGTCGGACAAGAGTTTGGGGATTTTTCTTTATTATAGAGAGAACTCTTGTCATCAGCTGTGGAGGTCTTCCTTGGCCTGCCAGTCCCTTTGCAATTAGTAAGCTTACCAGTGCTCTCTTTCTTCTTAATGATGTTTCAAACAGTTGATTTTGGTAAGCCTAAGGTTTGGCTGAAGTCTCTAACATTTTTACTCTTGTTTCTCCGTCTCATAATGGCTTATTTAACTTTCATTGGCAAAACGTTGGTCCTCATGTTGATAAATAGCAATAAAAGTTTCCAAAGGTGATAGAAAGACTGGAGGAAAGACTATGTGGCTGAGAGCTCTCTTATACCTTATTATTACGCATCTGAGCAAGTACAAACACCTGTGAAGCCATGTGTCCGAAACATTATGGTCCCTGAAATAGGGGGGGACTATGTATAAACACTGCTGTAATTTATACATGGTGAAACCAAAATGTACAAAAATGGCCTTTATTATAATCTGACAATGTGCACTTTAACCACATGTGATTATTTTCCATTACAAATCTCAAATTGAGGAGTACAGAGGCAAATAAATAAATGATGGGTCTTTGTCCCTAACATTATGGAGGGCACTGTATGCTGCAACCTGAGTAACATCTTAGTCTGAAAGATTTATTAAAAATTATGCAACTACTTTGGAGCAGTAACCATAACTTTTAAAGGTTTAAAGGACAGAAAAGGGAAACAAGGGCACTAAATTCCAACAAGCCAGTTTTGGAAAAAAAGTGATTTAACTAAGATTATGTGGAAAGAAACGCATTTAGGAGTACAGTTCAATTTATGTGTGATAGACATAAACTTACAAACATTCCTGAAAAGGCTTAAGAACAAAAATAGAGCATTGTTAAATAACATTGGAAAATAGGGGAAGGGGTAGGTAGACACACCAAAAAGGATTAAAAACCAGTTAAAATAGAGAGTGTTGTGTAGACATTAAGCATGGTCTTGTTAAACAGGGTGATGGCACACCATGAGGATCTGATCTCGGAATGCATCCAATTACTGAACGAATCAATAATTTTGACGAATTGCTAACAGGAAAAATGTCCTTCTTGGCAGGCTGTGTTGAAATATGAGCCATGGTAAATACTTGGAATATAGACAGTACAGCAAAGGGACAGGCTCTTCAGCCCACAAAGTCTGACACAATGCCAAGATCAACTCTTATGTGCAAGTTAGGGTTAATTCTGGTTAACTTCCTCCATACCCTCTCCAAAGCCTTCACATCGTTCCTGTACTAGGGCAACCGGAACTGCATGCAATACACCAAATGCAACCAAACCAAAGTTCTATAAAGCTGCATC
The DNA here is from genome assembly GCF_028641065.1 of Leucoraja erinaceus. Taxonomy (NCBI): domain Eukaryota; kingdom Metazoa; phylum Chordata; class Chondrichthyes; order Rajiformes; family Rajidae; genus Leucoraja; species Leucoraja erinaceus. The sequence goes on from NC_073380.1 coordinate 55,563,712, forward strand.
TCGATTTCTTGACTCGTACACTCATTGTCCCAATCAACGAAGTCAAACATGCCATGCATCTTCTTTACCATACTATCTACTTGTGCTGCCATTTTCGGGGAGTTATGCTGGCGAAGTGGAATGCGAGATGCTGTACCTCCAGTAGGTGTGTGACCGCACCTTGGTAAAGGAGGAGGACCAGGGCAATAAGGTTTTGTCCAGTCCACATCTCTTGCAACTTTCTCCCCTCAACTGAAATCAGTCTGAAGAAATGTCTTGATCAGAAACGTCACCTCTGCATGTTCTCCAGAGGTTCTGCCTTACCCGCTGAGTTACTGCAGCACTTTGAGCCTTTTTTTTTGTAAACCAGCATCTGCAGTTCCTGGTATCAAAAACTGGGTAGAACTGCGTATAAATATGAATTCTGAGGATTAACAGTGTAAAACAATGATGATAGTGTAAAAATATCTTCAAAATGGACATTTGATGGATAAAAGATTCTGAAGCTTTTATTCTGAAATTTGTTCGGCATGGACTTGTAGGGCCGAGATGGCCTGTTTCCGTGCTGTAATTGTTATATGGTTATATGGTTATATGGAAGACCTTGTTAAAAAAGTAAAAATGTCTAAACAAAACATTCAAGAAAGCTAATAAAATGGTTGATTTTCTGGCAAAAGGAATGAAACTGAAAAATTTGAGATGCAATGGTTAACCTACAAAAATCTACACCTCGGTAAAGAGCAAAAGTGCCAATGAAGAAGTCTTATAATATCTCTCTCACACATACATTGCAACTGTGCTTTTTTATAAACAGCGTACAGGCATCTCAAAAAAGTTAGAAATTATTTTGCTAACCGGCCACGTGACCTGAATGTTTATTGATAATGCACATCAGCATCTTTTTGTCTGTATTCCAATAGTTTATCTGTTACTCGTTCAATAAAAACAAACCTTCAATTGATGTTTTCCTATTGCTGATAATAATTAATTAGTTTGGAGATTGTTTATAGCTTTTTGTCATCAGTTTATCTGCTACTGTTTGGTTAAAAGACATAACTGAGTAAAAATATCAAGCAAAAGAGACAATTGAAAGATTTCATTAATGCATTAATCAATTTGCATTAAAAATAAATGATTTTTTTGTAGGCATTGGCGCTCAAAATAATTTATAAGAAGCATAAATGTATGGTAGCCTGCAGCAAATAGTAAGACATTTTGAGAGATTGCAAAAGTATTGTTAATAATCCACAAATAATTAAGAGCTCCATTATTGGTAACTGAATTTCATATACCTTTAGATCTAACATTTGAGGAGGTGACTAAAAGTCAAATGTGCAAATTTTAAGTAGGGCTTAACACCGGAAAGTGGTAGAATGATTGACATTGAAGAAGATAATTTTTTTCTGTATCAAAGTTGTTACATGTTAGATTTCTATTGGCCTAGTCATAAACAAAAGTCATCCTGCCTATAAAAGAGATATCGTCTGTTATGCAAGATAATGCCACATGTTTAAGTCCGAGGCCAGAGATTTTTTATCTTAGCCATGTAAATATTATATTAACTTGCATTCAAATCATTTAAAAGACAGGATGGGAATATTGGAATATATATTTAAAGGAAAAGTGCTACCCCAGGACTACCTGTTCTCCCCACCAGCTCAAACCATCTGAGCTCCTCTCCTTTATCATCACATTTCTTCTTTCTATAAAAAGAATAAATTGTTCAGTGCAATTGTTTGTTTTAATGATAATCTCTCGTCAAAATGCTCAAAAATGATAACGTAATGTACAATTATTCAGAATCCCAAAGCACTTTATAAATTTCTACTCATATTAGAATTCAACAAAATTAGGAGTAAAATAAAATGATTATACCTGACAACAAAGGTGGTCTAAATACTGGTAGCAATCTCTTAACAACTACTGCAGTTGCCTTGATTTAATTGCTTGTTTTATTTACCTATTAACTTCGTATCTTTGAACTGACAAACCTTTGTACATCACTGAAAGCAACATTTGACGCACCTAGAACTGGAAAGGTATCGCAACTTTAACAAATGCATATCTCAACAATTATTTCCTTTATTGGACCAGGGATCCAATGTTCTTCAGCAGATCTGAACCTCACATCCCTTAATGAAAACCATCAACACCAAAAAATAATGAAATTGCTCATTTTAAAACTGGAGATTGACAGATTCTTGATTAGTAAGGGTGTCAAAAGTTATGCGGAGAAGGCAGGAGAATGGGGTTGAGAGGGAAAGATAGATCAGCTATGATTGATTGGTGGAGTAAACTCGATGTTCAGAATGGCCTAATTCTGCTCCTACGACTTTTGAACATCAATATAGTCAATAGTCTATTTATTTGTCATTTGGACCCCTGGAGGTCCAAATGAAATGCCGTTTCTGCAGCCATACATTACACACAAATAGACCCCAGACACAACACAATTCCATTTTACATAAACATCCATCACATAGCTGTGATGGAAGGCCAAAAAAACATGAAATTGGCATTGCAAATCAAGAAGCAACAGTCAAAGGAATATCAAACTGACAATCAAGCAGTTGACTACTTCAGGAAAAACTGTTATGTGGTTGACGTATCAAACGTTGAGACTGCAAGAGAAAATGAATTAGGAGCAAAAATACTCTACACCAATCTATCCCATAATTTCTTGTTTTTTTAATTATTTGTATGACTCTGAATCAGTGCAAACTCAAGTTCTAAAAAGCGATATCCGTGACTGTGGTCAACTTACATATCTCAATCTGTAGTTAGCAGGGCTGCCAACATTGGGTGAGAGTTGAGATTGAGAAATTGCGAGGGAGGGTATGGGAGGGGAGTTGGTGCTGGTAGTTTGATAGCCCTACTTTAAACCAATGCTTGAAGATGAGGGATAGATAGTTCCTAAGTGATAGGAGCAGATTTAGGCCATTCGGCCCATCACATCACTAGTACTTGAATCACATATCCTGGGAAACAGACTATGCATTCACCTGATATTCCCCTCATGGTTTTTACTCACCTCTAAAACAATTTTGCTTTATTTTGAGCTTTCAGCACCCGCAGATATTTGAGCGTGAGAAATTTTGTGATCAGTGTGAGAGCATGAGAATTTTGTGAAATGCGCGAGTCTCACGCTCAATGCCTGAGAGTTGGCAGTCCTGCTAATAATGCAAACATTTTATGCAAGTTCCAATTGTTTGGACAAAAATCACTTATTACTGCGTTATAACAGTTAAGTTACATTTAAGAAATGATGGCACTCAACAATCAACTAACAAATTAAAGCAAACTAAAAAGAAATAACATGTTCACTTTCCTGACTTAACCTCATAAGTACTTTAACGCTGTTAACAGACCAAAGGGATATTAATCTCAAGAATCAAAATGGGGAAAGTGGGGGAAATTTTATGGTGGTCATTTTAAATGGTCATTCTAAGCCCATTCAGATCTTCATAGTGTCAGAGTTATACAATATGTACGTGGCTGGCCCAATTTGTCCATAATGATCAAGTTGGCATTCTGCGTTCCCAGGGACTGGCTGCCGTTCCTAGATCAGCTCGCGTCCCAGTTCTGCAGTTCTCAGGTCGGCTTGCCTGCCCTGACCCTGCGAAAACGAATTGAAAAAAAACGCGGTTTTTCGGGTCACGGGCCGGATTCAGCCCGTGTGCCGTAGGTTGCCGAACCCTAGATGTTTGGCCTCATTGTGGTCCTCCCCATGTTTTACAACCGATTCACCTGGTTAGTTTTATCTCCGGCTGCTTCATGTTGTCGGCGGCTGCACATCCAACCAAGAAAGAGAAGAGAAGAGATGCAACGTCACTCACAGCCGCCAACTGACGCGCTTCCCCAGACCACACAGATCGTTGTGATATGGTGCAAAAAGACAAACTGTGCAGGGACTGAAGGCAGGGTGTGAATTCTGTCATCAGTGTGAGAATTGGCTGAAATGCGTGACTCTCACGCTCAAAGTGTGAGAGTTGGCAGCCCTGTCTAAGGCCAGGATGTGACAACAGACACACAGGGAGACACATACACAAAGACACACACACACACACAGGGAGACAGACACACACACACACACACACACACACACACACACACACACACACACAGGGAGACAGACACACACACACACAGGGAGACAGACACACACACACACACAGGGAGACAGACACAGACACACACACACACACACTGGGAGACAGACAGACACACCCACGGGGTGACACACACAGACACACACACAGGCAGACACACACACACGGAGACACACACACACACACACACACACACACAGGGGAGACACAGACACACACACACACAGACACACACACACACACACACACACACACACACACACACATGGAGACACAGACACACACACACACAGGGAGACACAGGGACACACACACACAGGGAGAGACACACACACAGGGAGACACACACACACAGGGAGACACACACACACGCACAGGGAGACACACACACAGGAACACACACACACAGGGAGGCACACACATACACACAAGGAGCCACACACAGGGAAATACATACACACACCTTTCCTTCCCCCCTCTTTCCTCCCCTTCCTCTCTCCTCCCTCTTTCCTCCCCCATCCCTCCCTCTTTCCTCCCCCTCCCTCTTTTTCCTCACGCTTCCTCTTTCTCCCCTTTCTCCTTCCCTTCCTTCAATCCCTTACTACATTCCTTCCCCCTGTCTCTCTTTGCCTCTATCCCTCCCTTTTTCTTTCTTTCTCTCTCTCTTTCTCCCCTCCCTCTCTTTCCCCGGCCGCCCAATGGGGAGTCTGGCGGGCACGGTGTAGCGTGCATTGGCGGCTTTTGCGCTGCCGTGTGAGTTGAATAGCAGGAGGGAGGGAGGGAGCGAGGTTGCCATGGCAGCCGGAAGCGCAGCGCTCGCAGACGGCGCACAAAAGCGCTGACACCCGCTGCCCGGGACCAACACGCTTCCCCAATCCATGCAGATCGTTGTCATGTAGCGCAAAGAGACAAACTGTGCAGCAAAGATCCTATAGCTTCGCTATAGGATCTTTGCTGTGCAGGGACTGAGCGTGAGATTTCTGTCTTCAGCGCGAGGGCGTGAGAATTGGCTGAAATGCGTGTGTCACGCTCAAAGCGTGAGAGTTGGCAGCCCTGAGTTAGTGGTGTCTCTGGAATGTCATCCAATCATGCACCATTTATATATTTCCTTGGTCCAGCACGAAACTGTTCCAACCTGCCATTCTTCGTCATATATTTCTTCTACTTCTGACAATCATTTTGTACTTTCCTCAAGAATCCATCCATGTCATCTTCCTAGCTACTGTCATAGGATCACACATATGCTGACCCCATCTAACATCATATTTCTAGCACTTCTCCAAACTATTTACTCCAGCTTTATTTCAGACTTTTTAATCAAACATTTAAGTTAGCCATATTCTATTACTATAATACATTTAGCACTGCATAGCAAGGATGAATTATTGGGTATACTTTCTACCAGCTAAGGTATTTCACAAACTTCCAACAAACTTTATGCCCTTGCCACTAACTCCAATTGACAGATGGCCACCACTTCAGGCTACTTGCAAAGTTTGTGTCTATTAATCTCCTAGGTGAATTTCTAACACAAAAGCAAAAAAAAAAATGCGCTGGATGAACTCAGCTAGTCTGGCAGCATCTGTCAGAATTGTCATCTGTCTATTCCTTCCACGGATGCTGCCTGAGTTCCTCAAGCACTTTGATTTTTGCTCGTTTCCAACTGCTGCAGTCTCTTGTGTCTTCTGATCCAAAAGGATCCTGCCACAAAGACCAGCAACCTCAATCACCATGACGCCACCTATAGCACATCCCATCCACAACTAAATTTCACATTCATGTTTTTGTCACCTCCATGATCAATCTGGCATACCAAAATTCTGTAAGATGTTAACACTCCTAAATCCTGTCTGTTTAGCAGTCTGAAGAAAAGTCCCAACCCAAAATGTCACCTTTCCATGTTCTCCAGAGATGCTGCCTGATGGGCCGAGTCCATATAACAATTACAGCACGGAAACAGGCCATCTCGGCCCTACAAGTCCGTGCCGAACAATTTTTTTTCCCCCTTAGTCCCACCTGCCTGCACTCATACCATAACCCTCCATTCCCTTCTCATCCATATGCCTATCCAATTTATTTTTAAATGATACCAATGAACCTGCCCAAATGAGTCACCCAAATACTTTGTATCTTTTTTGTAAACCAGTATCTGCAGTTCCTTGTTTCTGTCAAATTCTTTTCTCAGCTTCTCCGTTTTAAAACCTCTCGTAAAACTCGCATTTATGGACAATGTTGTGCTCACTTCACACAATCTTTTCTTGTTTTATTCAGCAGTTATTTTATTTAATTACAGCAATTAGGTGGTAAAAAAGGAATACGTAAAACTTAAAGAAACATAAAACTAAAATTTACTTTTGTCAATAATTAATTAGAGGAAACGTTTGCTCATTTAGTGCAGTGCAGGGAATGCTCTGGTGTGGCCTACAGTGGACAGTAGAAACTGCTGATAATTTCAATTGCTGTTCTGACTGGAAGTAAAATATGAGTATCTGTTATGATAATACAGAAGCAAAAAGTTAATTTCAAAGTAAGTGATTTTTATTGCAATTTTATACAATATTTAAATAAATAACATTGGTGAATAATTTCATGCATGTTTTAGAGTTCTTGTAAAGTAATCGTAAAACAATATAGAGTCTCATAAATCTGTAACATTGCAGTTTTAAATTACGGTAGTGTGGGATTGTTAATTTTATTGCATTGCAGTAATATACAAGGTTGAATTCCTTATTCAGATCATTAACAGTACCTGGATTTTTTTTTAACTGAAGTAACATTTTATTATGTGTACAGTGCCCTCCATAATGTTTGGGACAAAGATCCATCATTTATTTATTTGCCTCTATACTCCACAATTTGAGCTTTGTAATAGAAAAAAAAAAAATCACATGTGGTTAAAGTGCACATTGGCAGATTTTAATGAAGGCAATTTTTATACATTTTGGTTTACAGCAGTGTTTATACATAGTCCCCCCCCCCCCCCCCCCCCCCCCCCCATTTCAGGGCACCATAATGTTTGGGACACAGGTCAGGTAATTGAAAGTAGTTATGTTTAGTATTTTGTTGCATATCCTTTCCATGCAATGACTGCTTGAAGTCTGCGATTCATGGACATCACCAGTTGCTGGGTGTTTTCTCTGGTGATGCTCTGCCAGGCCTGTATTGCAGCCATCTTTAGCTTATACTTGTTTTGGAGGCTAGTCCCCTTCAGTTTTCTCTTCAGCATACAAAAGGCATGCTCAATTGGGCTCAGATCGAGTGATTGACTTGGCCACTCAAGAATTGAACATTTTTTAGCTTTGAAAAACTCCATTGGTGCTTCAGCAGTATGTTTGGGATCATTGTCTTGATGTAGAATGAACCGCCGGCCAATGAGTTGAGGCATTTGTTTGAACTTGAGCAGATAGGGTGTCTATACACTTCAGAATTCATTATGCTACTACCATCAGCGGTTGTATCATTAATGAAGATAGGTGAGTCAGTACCTTCAGGAGCCATGCATGCCCAGGCCATAACACCCCCACCAACATGTTTCACAGATGTGGTGGTATGCTTTGGATCTTGGGCAGTTCCTTCTCTCCTCCATACTTTGCTCTTGCCATCATTCTTCTTCTTATCTTCTTAAGCCTTTTGCTCCTCTAGGGAGCAAAGGCCATTAACAAATGTCCTCCACCTCACTCGGTCGTCAGCAGTTCCTTCAAGATCTCCCCAGATCAGCCCACTCTCAGACATTTCTGTCTGGAAACCTCTTCTCCAGCTGTTCCTGGGGCGACCTCTTTTCCTTTCTTCTTGGGGGTTCCATTTCAGGGCTTGCTGGTGATGTTTGTGGCAGGTTTCCTGAGGGTGTGTCCGATCCAACTCCATTTTCTCCTTTGAATTTGTAAGTCAATGGGCTCCTGGCTTGTTCTTTTCCACAGGTCCACATTGATTACTTTGTCTCTCCACCAGATGTTAAGTATTCTCCTAAGGCAGGTGTTAATGAATGTTTGCAGCCTGTTTGTAGTGTGTTTTGTTGTTTTCCATGTCTCTGATCCATACAGCATCACCTGTTTCGCATTTGAGTTAAAGATACGTATTTTGGTGTTGATTGATATGGGTTTTGAGCTCCAGATCTTCCTGAGCATGTGAAACACCACCCTAGCCTTATTGATTCTACTTTTTATGTCTGCCTCTGCCCCATCCGGCGATGTCCACCACATTGCCTAGGTATGTGAATATTTCTACCTTCTCTAGAACAGTTCTGTGCATAAGGATAGGGTTGCTGGTTTTAGTGGATCCTCATCACCTGTGTCTTTGCTGTGTTGGGTGTAAGACCAAGTTTTGTTGCAGCTTGTGAGAGTCTGTCCGTATTCTCCTGCATTTGTATCTGTGTTTGGGAAAGGAGAGCTATGTCATCTGCAAAGTCAAGGTCATCTAGCTGCTCCCACATTGTCCACTGAATTCCATTTTATTTCCATTCAGTTGTTTCCATCATGATCCAGTCAATTGCCAGAAGGAACAGGGATGGTGACAATAGACATCCCTGCTTGACGCCCGTCCTGACACTAAAGCTCAGAGAGAGCTGGCCTGCATGCATAACTTTGATCACTCCGATACATGTTAATCTTCATCTCATCTGTTCACAAGACCTTTTTCCAGAACTGTGGTTGCTCTTTTAAGTACTTCTTGGTCAACTGTAACCCGGCCATCCTATTTTTGCAGCTAACCCTGCATCTTGCAGTGTAGCCTCTGGATTTCTGTTCATGAAGTCTTCTGCAGACAATGGGCATTGAAAAATCCACACCTGACTTCTGAAGAGTGTTTCTGATCTGTCGGACAGGTGTTTGGGGATTCTTCTTTATTATAGAGAGAATTCTTCCGTCATCAGCTGTGGAGGTCTTCCTTGGCCTGCAGTCCCTTTGCGATTAGTAAGCTCACCAGTGCTTTCTTTCTTCTTAATGATGTTCCAAACAGTTGATTTTGGTAAGCCCAAGGCATGGCTGATATCTCTAACAGTTTTATTCTTGTTTCTCAGTCTCATAATGGCTTCTTTGACTTTCATTGGCACAACTTTGAGCCTCATGTTGATAAACGGTAATCAAAGTTTCCAAAGGTGATGGAAAGACTGGAGGAAAGACTAGGTGCTGAGAGCTCTCTTATACCTGCATTGAGGAGAAATGTAAACACACCTGAGCAATTACAAGCATGTGTAAAGCCATGTATCCCAAACAATATGATGCCCTGAAATGGGGGGAGGGGGGGGGACTATGTATAAACACAGCTGTAATTTCTACATGGTGAAACCAAAATGTTTAAAAAATGACCTTTAATAAAATCTGTCAATGTGCACTTTAACCACATGTGTTTTTTTTTCTATTACAAATCTCAAATTGTGGAGGACAGAGGCAAATAAATAAATGATGGCTGTGTCCCAGACATTATGGAGGGAACTGTATATTCTTTCAAAAGCAGAGATCATAAAATAGTTGTTCCAAAGGGGGAACAAATCCCATAAAAAACTTTCTATGGCCTTCAACTTCAGCACCCTGCTACTGATATCTATTGGATTAATTTCCAGATTTCCTTTTTATGATTACAAGGGTAGTTAACAAACAGTTACCATATATTCATTGAAGTAATCGCTGCTGATGTATATAACCAATCTGAAAGCAAAATGCTGCTGGGAATCGGCACTAAAATTCTAGAAAAACTCAGCAACAATGGGAGCATCTTAGAACCAAAAATATGCTTCTGATCATTAACCCGAAGCACAAACTCTCAAGATCACAAGAAAACTGGAGGAGTTGGCTGCTAGGCTTCTCAAGACTAACCTGTCATTTTATATGATCATGGTCTACTGTGCTGGTCACAACTCCTCTTCTGTGCCAGTTCCCCACACCCTTCCATTCCTCAATCTTTCAAATATTTATCAATCTGCACGTTAAATATATCTGATAATCTGCTGGAGGAACAGAATTCCTGAGATTCACTGCACTAAGAGGAAATATCCACACACCTCAGTTACCAATAACCAGCCCCTGACATTGCAGCCATGTCCCATTGTTTGTAACTCTCACATTAAAACATCTCAAAATCTACCACGTAATGTCCTCTTAGGATCTTGTCTGTTTGAAAAAGGTTACCCCACATTCTTCTACACTCCAAGGAATACAGACCCAAACTTTTTTCTCTTTTTTAATTTTTAAGGGCGGCACATTGGTAGAGTTGCTGCCTTACAAGTCAAGTCAAGTCAGATTTATTCGTCACGTAAAGTGCAGTGAAATGAACTTGCCAGCAGTGGTACAATAAAAAAAAAAGAACACACAATACACAATAAAACATTTTTACACAAACTTCCACCACAGCATTCATCACTGTGGTGGAAGGCACAAAGGTTGGTCAGTCCTCCTCCATTTTCCCCCGTGGTCGGGACCACAACCCTCCGCAGTCAGCGCTGCGGGCGGCCAGATGTGCAGCCAAGGTAAGTCCTGAATCGTTGCTTCCCTACCAAACACCGCGGCTTCAAGATGATGTAGGTCACAGGCCGGCGGTCGAAAATCTAAAGTCCCCGCCATGCCGCAGCCAGAAGCACCGCAGATCGCAGGGCCGGCGGTCGGAACTCCTCTCCAGGGATCCCCAGTGAGGGATCCCGCTCTAGATGGTAAGTCCCCGCCGCGCTCGCGGTTAGAAATAGGCCGTGGGCCGGCGGTCGGAGCACTTCTCCTCCCGGGTCCCCAACGAGAGATCCCAGGCTCCAGACGCCAGGCCAGCTAGAACTCTGCAGACCGCGGCTTCAACGAATGGAGCGCGCCCCTTCGGTGACCCCCGGCTAGGGCTCGCCCACTCCGCGATGAAAGAGTCCACGCTGCGCCCGCTGCTGAAGCCCCAGGCGCGTCTTCAGAACAGGCCACACCGATCCTCTGTTAGGCCGCGAGGGAGACAACATGGAAAAAGTCGCCTCTCCGTGGAGGAGGCGACCAAAGCGGTTTCCCCCTTATCCCCCCCACACCACCCCCCACGCAAGATACACTGAGAAACATTAAAAACACACATTGGGGCACACTAAAAAAAATTAAAAAGTAGAAAAAACTAACACGCTGCTGGCAGGGCAGTTATCTCGCCATGCCCCCACCAACCAGTATCAGAGACCTGGGTTCGATCCTAACTACTGATGCTGCCTGTAAGAAGGTTAAAACTTTCTCCCTGCGACCATGTGGATTTTCTCCAGGTGCTCCGGTTTCGTTCCACCATCCAAAAACATGCAGGTTTGTAGTTTAATTGGCTTCGGTAAAATTGTAAAATTGTCCCTATTGTGCAGGATGGTGTTAGTGTTTGGGGTGATCGATGCGGACTCGGTGGGCCAAAGGGCCTGTTTCGGCTGCGTATCTGTAAAGTCTAAAAGTAAAGTCTAAAGTAAAACTTTCCAGTAACTTTGGACTGATTCCAATGTTACAATATCCATTTTTAGATAAGGGGACCAAAACTGTGTGCAGTATTCCATGAGTTGTCTCACCAACATCCTCGTACAACTGCAACAAAACCTTGAACTCTAACCCTTGGCAATAAAGGCCAACATACTGTTTACCTTCTTAACTACTACTTCACCATGCTTGGTAGCTTTTTGTGAATTATGAACAAACTTCTAAATCCTCTGAATTTCACTCATTTCCAGCCTCTCTCAATTTAGTTTAAAAGTGTATTTTGATTCCTCCAACCGCAGTGCACGACCCTCACACTTCCCCACATTCAACTTCATTGCCAGGTTTTTGCCCCTTCACCCAATCTATCAAAATCAAGTCGCAAAATCACTATGTCCTCATCACATCCCCTTCTACTTACAATACAATACAATACCGTTTATTTGTCATTTGAACCTCACATGAAGTTCAAATGAAATTTGGTTTCTGCAGCTATACAAGAAGAGAACCAAGACACACACCAATACAATTTACACAAACATCCATCACAGTGAATCTCCTCCTCACTGTAATGGAAGGCAAAGTCTTGTCTCTCCCCTGCTCTCCCCATTCTCCCGATGTCAAAGTCAAAGCCCCCGGCGGGCGCTAGCAAGTCCCACGGTCACTCAAAGCCGCGCCGGGCGAAGTGAGGCCCTGGCCCGGGTCTTGATGTTGGAGCCCCCGGCGGGCGCTTGCAAGTCCGCGGCCATTTAAAGCCGTGCCGGGCGATGTAAGGCCCCACTCCAGGTCACTCTCAATCCCACAATTTGAGCGGGAGAAGTCGCAGTTGCCGGTGCCCCGCAAAGAAGTCTCCCACCGGGGACCCGCGAGCTCCCGGTGTCACCATCCACCGGAGTCGGGTCGCAGCCGCGCGCCACCGCAGCTCTCCACGCTCCGAACTCTCCACGCTCCGAAGCTGGCCAGCTCCACGATGGTAGGTCCGCAGCTCCGCAGGCTCCGTGACTTGAGCCCCCAGGTCGTTCCGGTTGGAGGCCGCTCCACGGTGCTAGGCCCCACGGCAACGGAGACCCGACAGGGAAAAGGTCGGGTCCCGGTACAGGGAAGAGATTTAAAAGTTTTCCCCACCCACCCCCCCGCCCCCCACACATACACAGTCAAAAACCCACCACAAACTTTACACTCTACAGGACAATAAAATTAAAAAAGACAGACGGACTGCAGAGGCCGCTGCGACGCCAGTCGCGCCACCAACGCTTACTTACACATTTAGGTTTCGATTTAATATTGTCATGTGCACAGAGGTACAGTGAAAAGCTTTGTTTTGCATGGTTTCCAATCAGATCAGATAATACTAGACATAAAAACAATCACGTCAAGCTCAACAAGAAAAATAGAGCAATGGGGAAGATACAGAATGTAGAATGTAGTTCTCAGCAGTGTAGTGCACCAATGCACAGACAAAGTTCAATGCCGACAATCGAGTAGAGCTGAATTGGACAATACCTTAGCTTATGGAACAATTGTTTAGAAGCCTGATAAAAGAGGGTAAGAAGCTGTTCCTGATTTCATAAACTTCAAAACTTTGCATTTTGTTTCCGCTAGAGGAAGAATATACGTCCCCAGATAAGGAAAACAAAACTGAACACAATACTCAAGGTGTGGTCTCATTACAACCCTATACAATTGCAATTTTCCTGTATTACATTCCTCTCACTTGGAAGACCAATATAACATCGGCATAATATATCTGCTCACTTACTTTAATTGACTGATGCACAAGAGCAGCCAAGTCTCCCCTTTCCTAATTTCTCACCATTCACATAATTTACCTTCCTGTTTTTATCTACATTACAATGCATCAACTGTGCAACTTATTCACATATTCAACTCTGGACCTTTTCTGCATCCTCCCCACAGGTCTTACTCCACCCAACGTGTCATCAGTAAACTTTGAAATGTTATATTGCCTCATCTAAATTGATGAGCAAGTAAAATGTGGCCGCACAAATAAATATTTATGCATGAGCTTGTAGGAGATGGTGTCAAGTTGGTTTTCACCAACGGGGGCTAATCAGCTACTCGTGGTATTCACTGCATTACCATCACAGTGTCCGCTATCATCAACATCCTGGTGGTCATCACTGACGAGAAATTCACTGGACAAGCTGCATTAAGAAAGATAAAAACAGATCAGAGGATGGATATCCTGCGACATACCTCCCGACACCCTTTCCACCATCTGCAATTCATGTCACGAGAGTGATGGAGTGCTTTTCATTGGCCCGATTCATCTAACAAAACATCATCTAGTATATCTAGATGATCTCATCTAGATACCATGTGTAGGAAGGAACTGTAGATGCTGGTTTAAACAGAAGATAGACACATAAAGCAAGAGTAACTCAGTGGGTCAGACAGCACCTCTAGAGGAAAGGAGTAGGTGACGTTTCAGGTCGAGACTCTTCTTCAGTCTGAAAAAGGGTCGGGACCTGAAATGTCACCTATTCCTTTTTGTCAGAGATGCTGCCTGACCCGGTGAGTTACTCCAGCTTTTTGTGTCTATCATCTGGATACTATCTCGTACAAGAAGCCTGCTTAATTAAAACCTTATTGACCATACTGAACTTTCATTTAATCCACCAATGGGGTTTCATGACTGCACTATGTATAATCTATAAAATGCAATGATTGGCTAAACCATACAAATGGTACTTTCCACTAAGAAAGTCAAGGACTTTGAATGTGAACACCACAACCTATGTGTTCCCCTGTAAGTTGCACACATCCTAACTTGGAAATATAATTTCATTCATCACTAGTTGCAACTCCTGGAACTTCCTACCCATCAGCATTATTGAACGACCTTCACCAGAGGAGATACAGAAGTTCAAGTAGGTGGCTCACCAATAAGAAGCATTTAGAAATGGGCAATAAATGCTGGTCTTTAGAGAAATGGCCAAATCCTGAGAAATGGATACAGTTTAGCAATTACTTGCTGGACAGGCTGATTACCTTAAGTTGTTGAATTCATTGTTATTAGTCCTGAAGACTGTTTATGCCAACTCAAAAGAAAAATGTCTCGCCCCTCTACACCTCCATCCCACACCAGATGGTCCCAGGAGGCCCTCTGCTTTTCCCTTGAACAGAGTGGCAATCAGGACCTTTTCACCAACCTCATTCACCTGGCTGAAATCTCATATTGAACAAGTTTGCATTTAACTTAAGTCGTTTTCTCCAAATCAAGGGCTCAGTTATTGGAATCCATGGATTCAAGGTACATGCCTCATTGTGGGAGACACAGAACTATCCTTGTTTCAGTTTTCTACATGCTCCTCCTTCACTTTTCTCACTACATTGAGGATTATACTGAAGCTACTGCCTGCCCTCATAGGGAACCCAAGGGTTTCATCTTTGCTACCAATTTCCATCCAGCTCTTACTTTCACACTTACATATGGTATGCTTGACTCAACTCTTTCCTTTCTCAATCTCGTTTACACAATCTCACGGGTCAGGTTAGTGACCGATGTCAATTACAAGCTCAGAGATTCTCACCTCAGGCTCACACAGAGCTAACATGACTACATCTCCTCCCACCTGACTCCTTCAAGCATTCCAGTCTATTCTCCCGGTAACGCTATTCTGACAATGGCATCTTCCATCCCAGCGCTTCCAAGACCATTACCAATAGTTCAACTGCATCAGTTCCCTTACCTGCACTTCAACTCTCACCCCTTTTTTGCCCAGCTGGTGCAACTTTCGGGTTGAACATCAATCCATCTTCCATATCACCAGCTCCCACATATACATCACACCCTCTGTAATTTCCATCATCTTCAGTATAATGCAACTTCCCCGTCCCCCTCCCCCCCCCTTGCAAGTTTATAGACACTGTTTCTTCCATAATGTTCCAGTTCATTCTTCCCATACCAAGACCCACTCCCCTCTCATTGCGCCTTCCCATGCAGCAGAAGCAGCTGCAAAACCTGCGCTTTATTTCTTTCTTTAGAGTTCATTCCACGGGTGTCATGTCCACTCCCTCCACCTAAAGTGTTGAATCACTAGTAACTCTTCCAATTTAGTATAAAACATTTGTTATTCATAATATAATCTCCTTCATTGTGAAGAAATCAAATGCAATGAATGACCACTTTGCAGAAAACCTGCATTATCTGCTTGCATTTGCCCAGAAATTTAAGTTGCCCATCCAACTCATATTCAGCCATCTCTATCGTTGTACTCTAACACAGTTACAATGAAGGCCAATGCAAGCTTGAGGAAGGGTCTCCACAACGACCAAGTCTATGAACTGAAAACTAGAAAGGAGCAATAAACATAAGCAGCATTAATTTCTGGTTGGCATGAGACTCCTCCTTTCTGATCCATAAATCTTGATGATTCTATATGCTGCATTTCAATGTTGCATTCTATATTCTGTAATTACAACTTATTTTTGCTTTCTCCAGTAAACCAGTTATAGACCTTAATTCGCTGAACTAGAAAAGCGATATCACTGTGTTGATATTTACAATTCAGCCAGGATAAATCACTTGGACAGCTTAAGTAGTTACGTCCTCTAATACTGGCACACAATAGCAGCCAAGTGAACCGTTTAGATGGTGCACTCCAGCAAGGATAGGATAGGTTTGGAAGGATACAGGCCAGGTGCAGACAAATTAGCCTAGTTCGGCTACGTAGCTTGGTTGGCATAGACAGGTTGTGCCAAAGAGCCTAGTTCCATGCTGTATAGATCTATGACTCTACAACAATTTGGTACAAATGAAAGCATCTGCCCAATGTGTAAACTCTATCAAAGGACAATGATTTCACACGTGAGGGAACACGATTACTGAAGAAGGGTCACAACCAGAAATATCACCCATCCTTTTTCTCGGGAGATGCTGTCTGACCCGCTGAGTTACTTGGTGTCTATCTTACTACTACCCACAAGATCTTCTTCAAGGCTCTCAAGAGAGAGTCAAGAGTGTTTTGTCATGTCCCGAAATAGAATAATAAAATTCTTACTTGCAGCAGCACAACAGATATGGAAATATAGTGCTCTGTGAAGACCATAATAAACAAAAAAAAAATTCAGTGTATAAAAATAACAAACAGTACAAAGACAAATAGTACAAAGACAAAAACAATGCCCTCCCCCCCACACACACAGTCCATGTAGTTTGGAGGTTAGTTGGAGGTTGCAATGTTTAATAGCCTGATGGTTGTTTGGGAAGAAGCTGCTCCTGAACTTGCCTTCTCAAGGGCAATTGACGAAGAGCAAGATAGACTCACACAGCCACCTATTGATTCACCCTGTGCTTGAGTAGAAAAAAGGCTCATCTTTAGGGCTCTTGTTATAATATTAATTTCTGGATAATCTGAATCAACAATAGCTAGCCTACTAAATAGTAAAAGGAAAGTATCAATTTACCACAACTGGACTTTAAATTTATCAACTGATTTCAGCTCTTTAACTTTTCCTCAACAATTTCCTGTAACCAAGAAATAACTTTGGGAAATGAAGCAATGTGTTAATCATGCAAAGATAAAAAATAAATCCATGGGATATGGCTTTCAAAAACATTTTGCTCGAGTTGCAAGAGCAGCTCACCTTATTCACTTCATTTTATAATTGCAGTCGAAACTGAAGTTCTCTGCACTATTCTGTTCTCTTTGAACACAGAAGTTCCCTCCCTTTAACAACTGCGATAAATATGGACTATCCAAAGTCAACAAAATTGCATCTAAAGTGTCCTTTAAAAATGTGCAGTGCACATAAATGGTGAGGTGAGCCAAACATTCCGCAAACAAAGTCCATCGGTTTCAGGAGGCACAAAGGTTTTGCAGACTAAAAGCAGAATCAGATTCGTTGATTTAAAAAGCAAACAAAAGGAAACGTATTGGAGGACACAAATATTCTTTGGAACATAGTTCATGGTGATGTTCATGAGAGATGGCAAAATATTCTCTGAAGAATGAAATAAGAGGAAGTAAAATTTATGCACTGAAGCCATTCTCCTACATCTTCAGTTTCAGTTTATCAAACAGAACAATCTGTCCAACCCACTCCCTTTCCTGTATAAGAGCAGAGCTATGCAGGGTTGTATTTGTATTACAATTAAGCTAATTCAATGCAGGACACGCAGTTTATTCTCAATAACATAGACCAGATGATAGTAGTTGACTATTCACATATATATTATTATTATTATAACATTCTCTCTCCTATCAACTAGGTCATGATGGTCGAAAGAAATGCATCAGCTAACTAGTTGCAGCCAGAACAAAATGTGCTACCCATTGTCAAGGAAATGTTGTCGTTTTTAATATCTGACTATCTCATCAACCATCAGTATGGTAAATTTTAAACAGAATCCTAAAAGGTTTGCAAGAATTAGTTTATAGTTGAGTCCTACGTGGTTTTCTTAGAAATTCTTCAAACTATATTTAATCCTCTTGGGTTCAAATGTATTGAGCTTTAACGTGATGCCAACGTAACTCAGCAGGATTCTAGTTTACGATCTAAAATATGAGGAGGATTTTTCAATTCTGAGAAAATTTGGCAGTAACATGCTAATATCAATGTTTAAGTTATTCATTTAGGTTTGAGACAATTTCCTTAAACTGAATGACTCAAATTATTTACAATATATCTAATATACACATTATCACATACATACATACTGCTTGAGCAAATCTCCTGAAAACATTTGTTCTGCATAAGACATAAATTTATCAGCTGATAGATAGCCTTCTGATAAGGGAGACTAATTGGTGGGAAGGTAGAAAACAGGATAAGCAAAAGTTTATATGATTCGTGGGAAGTGACTAGCAGAATGTTCCATGCACCAAAATTGTTACATTGGCTTTACAATATATTAGACAAAGCAATATATAGTTATAGACCCCAATCCGAAAATAAACTAACCTATAGGTCCTGTCAAGTTGTGGAAATGTGCTTGAGGCTACGTGACTTGAGACAAACTAGAGTCATACAGTCACACAGCATGGAAACAGGCTCATCGGCCCAACTTGCCTGCACTGACAAAGATGCCCATCTACACTAGTCACATCTACCTGCGCTTGGCCCATATCCCTCAAAACCTTTCTTATTCATGCAACTGCCCATATATCTTTTAAATGTTGTGATAGTTCCTCTTCGCAGTTTGTTCCATTTACCCATTTTCCATTTGTGAAAAAGGTGTCCCTCGGGTTTCTATTAAATCTTCCCCCTCTCACCTTAAACCTATGACCTGTACATGCAACAGCACAGGAAAAGGTCCTTCAGCCCATCTTATCTGTGCCAAACATGATGTCAAGTTAAACTAATCACATCTGCCCTTACACGATCCATATCCCGCCATTCCCCGCATTTCCATGTGCCCACCCTAAAGCCGCTTGAACGGCATTATCATATCTACCTGAACCACCACCTCTGGCAGCATGTTCCAGGTACCAACAGATGTGCAAGGGGGAAAAAACTTGCCTTGCACATCAACTTTAAACTTTGTCCCTCTCATCTTGAAATCTACACCCTCTAATATTTGACATTTCCACACTGGGGAAAAGGGGTCTAACTGTCTCCTATCTATGCCTTTCATAATTTTAGATACTTCTATCGTCTCCCCTCAACTTCTGGCATTCCTGAAAAAACAATCTAAGGGTGAAAAACAATTTCCAAGAGAATGAATCGTTCCAGGAGATAATCGGCACATACATGATGGACCAAATGGCCTCCTTCAATGTTGTAATGATGCTATAAGTACTAGAAAAATATCATAATGTCAAAATGGTTAATAGAAAATATTCAATACCCAAAAACTTGATGAAATTCCATCATGATTAATGCATTGGTTCTGGGAATAAATAGTCAAGAAAAATTCAAGTAGTAATACACACCATTGCAGGCACCATATGTACAGGGTAGAAAACAAGTTGAATATCAAAGTGATGATTTTGGAAGAATATATTGTGTAAGATCTCCAATCAGAATTTCTCAATACCTCAACGATTAAGGGAATATTTAAGAATGGTGTTCTTGTATACCTGGTATATGTTGTAAGGGAGGAAATACCCAAGTCAAACAAACCAAGTGACATGAAAATAAATGTCCACATTTTACACTATGCTGTAAATTCTTCCTTGCAGAGGCAGGGTACAGATCAGCCATCAACCAATTAAAAGCAGACCAGGGTATGGGGATGATTGGGCCATTCTTGTATTTTTATCACTTGTGTGCAAAGCACACTTCCTGGAATGCTTTTTGCCTCAAACATTAAATATAATACCCACTTAACACTGTATCATCTGCAGCTTGTAATGATTAATGTCATGTGAAAATTGTTATTGGCACATGAAAGTCTAATGATGTTGTGAACCTTGGGTCTGTCATAAATATCATCTCAACTTCAGTGGCGCCAGTGACTCCTTTAAGAGGTCTCATAATCGTACTGTCATAATTTACACTCTACACCACTTGTACATTGAGATAACAGCAGCATCATAGGATATGGAACAGATATTTGAATGTTTCCATACATATTCCTTCACTTTGTGGTCAGTCAGCCACGTTACCAGTGGCTTTATGTGCTTTCTTTCACAGGATGAATACCAGCTATGAACAGATAAAAATTAGGTTAATTAGAGCAAATTCCCTGTATGCAATAATGCAAAATAAATCTGACACCATTTTCTTTAATAATGGTTTGTCTGACCTAACTGACTTTATGCAATCTTGCAAGTTATGATTGCTTCAGTGAACATCATCACTACTTTTCATTTAAACAACCAGTCTTTACAGACATCCTGCCCACCCATTCCCACCCACCAAAAAATGGGCTTTAGTACCCAATTCTTGCCGTTTAGCAGTTTTCTAAAACACATTTTCAAAATGTGATCCTGAAGTTGACAACCTGGTGCTCAGAAAACAATCTGGCTCTGAACACAGGAAAAACAAAGAGCTCATTGTCGACTTCAGGAGGCACAGCACCGACTTAGCCCCCCTACACATCAACGGCGAGTGTGTGGAGAGGGTCAACACCTTCCGGTTTCTCGGCGTCATATCGCTGCTGACATCTTTTTCCCTATTAACCCATATGGCACTATTTCTCTCTGTGATCCTGGAGAAAAGTCAGCAAATTACATTAACAAAGTGCAAAATTAAACCAAGAAACTTAGAGGGCAGATCATTTATTTTTCTGCAAGCCTAATCTCTGACAGACAAAATGTTCCAGTTAATTAAATGCTCACAAGGCAATGAAACATAGAGAGCAGTTGGTTACATAGAATAATTTTTAAAGGGGTGCACACCCAAGTTTATATAAGCTGCACGTTAATGTCAAATATCTAGATAGGTAAACATCAGTCGTCATTTCTAATAGGCCTGTAACACACTACACAGATAATATATAATTAACAAAAAATCAGCAAAATAATAACTGGAACACTCATGCAAGAAAAGCCCAACTCCTTATTGCAACCAAAGACAATCTAGTTTATTGGTTTGTGTTGTGTCATATTCAAGAGCGTGATAGTTGTTGGGAAGAATCTCTTCATGAACCTGGTGGTCATGGTTTTCAGACTCCTATACCTTCTTCCTGATGTGAAATAAGAGCGTAGCCAAGAAGTGAAATAAGAGCATGGCCAAGGTTATCTGGATCTTTGATGATACTGGCTGGCTTTCTACAATGATACTATTTATTTGTTGTCATTTGAACCTTATTGAGGTTCAAAAGAAATTTGGTTTCTGCAGTCATACAAACAAGTAGAAGAACCAAGACACAACACAATTTAGACAAACATCCATCACAGTGAATCTCCTCCTTGCTGTGATGGAAGGCAAAGTCTTATCTCTCCCCTGCACTCCTCATTCTCTTCCCGATGTCAGAGTCAAAGCCCCCAGTGGGCGATGGTAAGCAAGTCCCGCGGCCTTTAAAGCCGCGCCGACGATGCAAGGCCACGCTCCGGGTCTTGATGTTGGAGCCCCCCGGCGGGCGCTAGCAAGTCCCGCGGCCATTTAAAGCCGCGCAGGGCGATGTAAGGTCCTGGTCCATGTCATTTTCAACCCCTCAACTCGGGCGGGAGAAGTCGCCGTTGCGGAAGCACGGAAAAGCGGTCTCCCACCAGGGATCCACGGGCTCCCGGTGTTACTGTCCACCAGACCTGCGGATGGAGCCTCCGAATCTCTGGGGTCGGGCCGCAGCAGCGCGCCACCACAGCTCTCCACGCTCCGAACTCGGCCAGCTGCGCGATGGTAAGTATGTCCGCAGGCTCCGCGACTGGAGCCCCAGGTCGTTCCGGTTGGAGGCTGCTCCACGGTGCTAGGCCCCAACGACAATGCAGACCCGACAGGGAAAAGGTTGAAAGTTTCCCCACCCCCCGCCCCCCTACACACATACCCAGTTAAAAAACCCACTATAAACTACATTCAAACGAGACAAAAATTAAAAAAAGACAGATTGACTGCAAAGGCCGCTGCGACGTACTCCGACCAGTCTGACTGTCCTCTTGATTAAATTTTATCTTGGTATGCTTTGTTGTCAACTTCCCCTAGCTAACAATGATCTATTCTACATTTTCTTGATCTTCATCCACTTTGAGCTCCCATTCCCCTCACCCCACTCACCATCAACAACACCACAGTCACATCTGTGAAGTCTTTTAAGTTCCTGGGAACCATCATCTCCAATGACCTTAAGTGGGGGGCTACCATCGACTCCACAGTCAAAAAGGCACAACAGAGGATGTACTTCCACAGGCAACGATGGTCCAATTCTATAAGGCCATCGTAGAGTCTGTCCTCACCTTCTCCATTATGGTCTGGTTTGGCTCAGCCACCAAGCACAACACCTGGAAGCTGCAGCGAATCGTCCGTTCAGCTGAGAAGATTATTGGCTGCAACCTTCTCTCCATTGATGAACTGTACACTGCAAGGGCCAGGAAGCGAGCGGGCAAGATCATCTCTGACCCCTTTCACCCTGGCCACAAACTCTTTGAATCACTTCCCTCTGGAAGGCGACTCCAGACTGTCAAAGCTGCCACAGCCAGACATAAAAACAGTTTTTATCCACGAGTAGTTGCTCTACTTAACAGCCAGAAATCTGCAGCCTTCCTTTGATCTGGTATTTTGTTTGTTCGCATGCTTGATCAATGGTGTTTTATCATTAATGTTTTATTATTGTTAATGTTTAGTATTTTCTGAGTCATTCTGTCACTGTATGTCATGTCGTTAATTGTGGGCGGAGCACCAATGCAAATTCCTTGTATGTGAATACTTGGCCAATAAACTTACTTACTTACTTACTTGATGTCTCGTTTTCACACCTTGCCCTTCCATATCTGGGTCTTCCTCTCCCGACTCTCAGTCTGAAGAGACTCGACCCGAAATGTCAACCATTTGTTCTATTCAGAGATGCTACCTATGCCGTGGAGTTACAATTTTGTGTCCATCTTCGCTGTCCCGCAGAGCCAGCATATTGTGTCTCTCTTCGGTGTAAACCAACACCTGCAGTTCCTTCCAACCAAATGTCTTTTTCCTTTCTTCGGTCCTTAACATCACACCACTCAAATTCTCTGCATCTCTTTCTGCAAATTCCTCTAATTAGATTGTTGACTGCTCCAATAACATGAAAAGAGAAATTACAAGGTACAAATACCACTAATTGCAACCATTGCTCATTACTCATTCTCGTCACCTTTGCAGCCTTTGATAGTCAATCCTCTGCAGTTTGAACAAAGAAATCCCATTTCATCATGTTTCATTGGGTCACTTCTTAAGGAGAAAATTAATATGCTGAAACTCAGGATGCTAGCACTTTTCAAAGGATTAATTTTGCTTGCCTTGTTGAACTTCCAAAGAGCTTTCCCATGATATTATTGTATATTTTAAACCATACATGTTTTATCCAATACATAGTACTTATTATTGTTGTGAAACTCACAACTACAGTAACTTCATCAGATCATAGTTTAAAAAGGCAGATTCCAGCTGTGCCATTTATAATTAGAGCATTCTTTAACTTAAATATCAAAATCTAAGTGAAATGCAAGTATTTCTCCAAAGAAAATTAACTGTGTCATTTAACATGAATTGTTCTTACAATTAAGTTAACAAAACTGGAAGGATTTAATGCAAAAGCTGTCAAAATTTCAATCCAGTTCTAGCTTTTAATTTCAATCCAGTTCTTTCAATAACTTGGCACAAGTCACAGAACCATCGGCTGTAATATATTAAGGACGTAGAATTACTGCATACAAGTGCACGCTCCATTTGCCTCATTGCAACTTCCCAATTCAAGAATAAACATTTCAAAATCAAAGCTATGAATGTAATTTAAAATATGATATTTTTATATCTTAAATTATATTTTATATTTTGAATTCTAATTCTAATAGAAAAGTCTTACAAGTAGCTATGTACAATCTTAAAATAAAATAGGTCGTGTTTTCACTATAATTTTTTTTTAATTCAATACATGCACTTAAAGAGTAATCTTTCAATTAGTGTATAAATCCTTATGCTTACTTTGCAGCATGATTAATCAAAATAAAGGAAATTCATTCAAGTCAAATACATGGTTCACATTTCCTTTGCAACAGCTGATTGACCAGAAAAGATGAGCCCATGCATTTAATTAGAATTCTATTCTGATGAAGAAAGGGAAATGAATGCTATCCCAATTAGCATTTTGTTAGAGTCGTCAAATTGCAAATACCTGGGCCCTGAGCAGAATGCTACTTGATTACACAGCAACAAAAATGAGAAAACCACTTTATTGTGCGGAAACATAGTAGATTATAATCTGCCGTGTACATAAGGTGGGTGTTCATTGATATGAAAGGAAAATAGGATCATTGGTAGATTGTATTTAGTATTTTGTTTCCATGGATGTCTCATTTTGTCACAGTTTCCTGATCCATTCTTTTCCTCTTCCTTTTAAATGAATTTTAACTTCTCAGTACTCTGGTTATGGGACACACAGGTGATCAAATCTAACATTTTCTGCAACATACTTGGTAGAATTTCTTTAACTGAGCCAAGGAATTCATGCATTATTTGCACATTTTCCTTCTTGCGTTGAACAGAACTGATATGGGTCACAACACTATTTTAAACAGTTCCAATTTTAAACAGTTGCCAATAATACTTCAAGATTCCTCAAAAACAAAAATGGTCAAGAATGTCAAATACGTATTGCACACTCTGTGTGGCCAAAGACTCCAATAACTGACTGCTCAAGATCTCGCTGCAATCTGAAAAAATGGTCATTGGAGTTTTTGAGACCCTTTTTGTTCATTGCCGTCATACTTGGTTCTCAGATGCATGAAATACATGATATGGATGTGGAAAGTTGCAAAGTGCCATTCACAAATATTCATCTTCAAAAATCTATCAATTCAGCCTTGAATAAACAAAAAAGTTAACTAACTTGATTTTTCAAATTCAGTCAGAAATCTCTTAACCTGCAGGTATCCTTGTTCCAGTAAACGCAAGGGAAACAGCCATTTTTCACCAAATTATCAGAACCAAATACCAAAAAAACTCGATCCACTCTGCTCAAGGAAGTCTTCTCATCCCACAGAATTTTCAATACAATTAATCAATAATAGTGCCTACAGGTTCATAAAAACTTGATGATGATTGAATGAAAAGAACAGCCCAGCACAGTGCAAGTTGTCAGATTTCCGCAGGGATATTGTGGGCTGAAGGCCTGTTCCTGTGCTGTACCGTTTTATGTTATACATTTTTATGGAGGGAAAGCGGTCACACAGCCTTTCAGAAATTATCATAATAAATTAAAATAAATCATGGACCTGGAGGAATTGTTATACAAATCTTAAAGTAGTGCCTCTGGTTCATAAAGATACGGAAAAGCCAACAAAACAATATGGCTCAATTCTGGAAGTTCTTTTTTTTTTAATGTACAGAAGCATAATGAAACCAGATCACATGGAGTTTTATTAATAGTTTTAGACATAAAATAAAATGCTGTCAAAGGCACTGGAAAAGGTGTCAGTGAAAGATACCCAGAGTGCAACGTTTGACTGGTTAGGAAAAGTTGAGCAGACAAGATAATGTTTTGCAGAGTACAGAAGGCCAAGATATGACTGGAAAGTGGTCTTTAATATTATGAAAGGGTTTAATAATACGGACCAATTTAATCCAGTAAAATGGGAAGAGAAACAATTTTATTTTTAAAACCTAGAAAGTAAATTTGAGGCGCAATTTGGTATCACAGGGACAATAGTAACTTATTAAATTACTTAATGTTTATGGTATTGGAATAGAACACATGAGGGATGTTCACCACTACCAGCCAATATACCTGTGCGCATCCCAAAGACGTGGGTTTATAGCTAATCTAGCTTTCCCAATCCGCATATTTCTTTCCCATATTTGAAGTGGCTATTTTCCATCTTTCAACATGAAACTACGATAAATAATATACGATGAATGTAATAAATCTACTTGTTTTTATTGATTAATTGGCTTGAGGAAATGGAAATATTTTAATCCACATAACTATTTTCATTAAAAATTCAATGTCTTCATCCATACCTGCAAATATCTAACCTTGCACAATGTAAATTACACCCCAGAGAGGGACTGTAGTAATATTAACTATAGTGGATAAACACTTGGATATTTCACTTAACGGTTCAGATTTCTGCCAAGGCAGTAAACACTGAAACAGTTCAAGAGTAAAGTTCTCAAAGAATGTTGCATCTGTTACATTACAAATTCTTGCCGCCAGCAGACTCAAAATTGCCACTGGATCACACTGCAATGGTGGAAAAATCATCCGTTACTCAGATCAAAATCTTGCCAACAAACTTTTGGATTAGGCTACCCAAACAATAAAAATGTGAAATAGGGGACAATGGGACCCATTGCAGGAAGATCTCTTACGATATGTGCAACTCAAAATTCTGCTTAAATTACAAAGATTAGATTTTTTTTTTAATTCATCCAAGATGTGATAAATAAAGCAGAAAAAGATTAAGGACAATCTAAAGAGAGGTGAAAACCTTCAGCCGTACTGATGCCTGCTGTGTCAGGATGACCCATTACGCTTGAGAATTGCACCAAGCAATTTTAGTCGATTTTAGACATAAATGCTTTTTTCTATACTTCCCCAGAATTTTCACAAGCCTTTTCTGTTGATGCAATCAAATTATTTCCATCCATTTCTTAAGATCATCTAGTTTTTGCTTCTGTACTTTACTGCAATTTCTATAGATATATATTTATTTCAGAGACACAAGGAACTGCAAATGCTGGATTACAAAAAAAGACACAAAATGCCGGAGTAACTCAACAGATCAGGCAGCATCTCTGGAGAACATGGATAGATGATGCTTCGTGTCAGGATCTTTTTGGAAACATCAGGATTAAAAATCAAAGTCCATCAAAACCTATCCTTAGCCTATGATAAAGCCAAACCTCACACAATATTCCTCTGGTTCCATCAAGCTATCCATTGTAACTAGGAGGTGGTACCGACCTAGCTTTTCTAATTCCCTTTATAAATGCACCCCTCTCCTTCAATATTTCTCTCAGCTCTCAACGTTGAATAAAGTGTTTGTGTCATCAGGTTTTGCCTTGTCTCCTTCACTCTTCCATCCGTCGTGCACTACTTTTTTCTTCTACCAAGAAGACATTTTCTCCGTGCCCACAAAATATCTTCCTTGAATGCTTCCCACTGTCCTGATACTGATTCACCTTAAAATGACATCATACAGTTCACTGTTTGTTCCGCTTTTCAAAAGGTTCACATTGCCGCTAAAACTGGTATTTATTGCCCCCGTCTCATTAAACTTAAAAACATGGTGCGGAGCCATATTCTTGAACTGCTGAAGCACTTCTGACTAGATACTGCACAATGCTAAAAAATATTTTTTTAAAGTTACCAAAATGCTTGAGTAACTCAGCGGTAGACAAAAATGCCAGAGAAACTCAGCGGGTCAAACAGCATCCGTGGAGAACATGAATAAGTAATGTTTCAGGTCAGGACCCTCCTTCAGACTTTTGAGTCTGAACAAACGTGGACAAACATTGTGATGGGTTGGTTAGTAAATTTGCAGACAACATAAAAATTGGTAGAGCTGCGTTCATTGAAAAGATACAGCAGGATATAGTTACAGATATAGGTGGAGTAATGGCAGATGGAGTATGAGGTGTTGCACTTTGGGCGGTCAAATGTAAGGGAAAAGTATACAGTTAATGTCAGGACCCTTCAAAAGCATTGATAAACAGAGGGAACCTGAGGTCTAGGTCCACAGTTCTCTGAATGGAGCAAAACAAGTAAAGGGGCAAAGGTGGTATATTCGATGCTCACCTTCATCAATTGTAGCATTGCGTAAAGAGTAAGGAAGTTATTTTGCGGCCTTCTGTAACTTTGGTTAGGCCACATAAGGAGAATTATATGCAGTTCTGGTCACTTAATAGGAAGGACATGGTAGCTTTGTCGAGGATACTAAGATCTTGCCTGGATTACAGGGTATTTGCTGTAAGGAGGTTGGACAAACAAACGATTGCCAGACGACTCTCAGTGTCCCCGATAAGGATCTGCAATCACTCTTCACAATCGCTCCACTCTTTTTAAATATTGTATCTGTACATAGTGGACGGCTCAATTGTAATGATATATAGTCTTTCCGCTAACTGGACAACATGCAAAAAAAAGCTTTTCACTGTACCTCCGTACACGTGACAATGAACTAAACTAAACTTTTCTCTAGAGCTTCAGAAACTGAGGGGAGACCAGACAGGTTTATAAAATTATGAGAGGCAAAGATAGGGAAGGTAATCAAAACCTTTTTCCCCAGGGTGGAAATGCCAAGTATTAAAGAGCATAGGTTTTAGGTCAGAAGGGGAAAGTTTACAGAAAATGCAAGAGGCAAATTATTTTAAAAACAGAGTGGTGGAACAGATACAATTGTGGTATTTAAGAGGCTTTTGGATAGACACATAAATATGTAGCAAGTGGACGGATATTGATCATATGCGAGCAAAATCAATTAGTTTAATTTGATATCATGTTTGGCGCAGAAAACTTGGTCTTAAGAGTTTGTTCCTGTGCTGCACAGTTCTATGTTCCATGTGATTTAGAAATTAGCCTGCTCGGGATGATTTTCCCATGCTGGGGTTCAACATTAACCAGTCGGACCAGTCCCATAAATATTGTGGCAACAATAGCAGGTCAGAAACTTGGTCTCCTGTGACCTTATGATATTTTTGTCATTATCGGGTCATTACCACAAACTATTAACTTTTTTGGCATCATGATGCCACCTGCTTCCTATTCCAGATTACTTCAGTAACCAAATTTAAATTTCCCAGAGAAGATGGTGAGTTTCAAACCTAGCCTTCCAGATTATAATCCAGATCTCTGGATTAATTACATAAATATTACAAAATACAAAGCAATGTCTGATAATGATGAGAAGCTAACCTTGTTTTTTTCTGTATTTGCTATTTCCTGTCTTGTGAAACATTTATAGATAATAGTTCAACACAAGGATAAGTATCCAAACTCTGGAAAAGCAAACTGACAATCCAGTTCCTTTGTGAATATGCCAACAGGCCCAGAGCAAAATAGATCATAAGACAAATCCAATATGCATTCCCAGGGAATACCAGAGCATCGCACATGAAATTTAAAACATTTCGCACATAATAACACTAAAAACAATTCAGTCCCTGATGGAACAGTATAAATAGTTAAAAGTTCTACATTAAAACATTATAGCATTAAAGACTACAAATCTTCAATTAGCTTCAGGAACAGCATGAGATTTAGCTGGTGCTTTCTGGCTTGCGCACACCAACTGTGTCTCCTAATAATGGCAAAATGAAGAAAATAATTTTTCAAGTTTTCTCATGAAGGCAGATCACGTAACTTTAAATAAAAAAAAAGACAGCAACATCATTTATTTTTCATTTTTAACCATAGCAACTATGTTGAAACTTATGTAGCAACTATTGTTTCTCCGATGAAACACACAAAGTGCTGGAGTAACTCAAGAGTAACTCGGCCCGAAACATCACCTGTTAATTCCCTCCAGAGATGCTGCCTGACCCGCTGAGTTACTCCGACAATGTTTCACTCGAGATTCCAGCAACAGCAGTTTCTTGTGCCTTCATTTTTGGGATACCGGTTCCACAAAGTTGTCATTGGCATACAAACTTTTCATGCTCAACGATCCAAGTTTAATATCTAACATTTAATCACTTAGAATTCGAGGCAACCCCAGCATTACAGAGGACACGATCCTAGTGTACAGTCCGGATTGCAATTTTTCATAATGTAGTTTCATCATCTGCACATGCATCATGAAATAACTGAAAAAATACATTTTGTTTTTATTCATTTACTTTTATCACATAAATTCCGTGAGAGCAAATTTTTAAGTCTCAAGTTCTTTGTGTCATTGTTTGTGAATTCTGTAACAATGTTTCTCTGTTACCCGAACAACTGTAATGCAAGGGGGAGGTGGAGGTCGGTTTCATCATTCTAATTTTTATGTTTACATCAGTTTCCCAGCCATGCAAATTAAAAGTTAACCTCAAGCATATTAATAATATTAAAATTTCTTCAACACTTTTCCTTTCCAGTTTCTTTGTACTGAATTAATTTCCAAAAATATGACTTTTGCTTTGTAACCATTTTTCCCCTTTACTTTTGCTTTTGATTCCAACTAATATAAGAGATTGGACCTAATTTCTGTGCATTTGTCAGCTAATTTGTTTATATTATCTACACATTTGTTGGACGATCACTCAACACGCTGTCTTCAAAACTCCTATATTTAGTTTCCACTTATGTCTTTTAGCTTGGACATTCGTTTATCTACGCTATGAGCTGCTATCATCTTATACATCATAAATGTCGTTAAATTTATTTTTTAATAGTGTTTTTGACTGTGTATATGTGGGGGGCGGGGGGGGGGGGGAACCTTTGTAAAAATCCCTTCCCTGAATGGGAGACCCGACCTTTTTCCTTTTTCCTGTCGGGTCTCCGTTGTCGTTGGGGCCTAGCGCCGTGGAGCGGTCTCCAGCCTGAACGACCTGGAGGCTCCAGTCACGGAGCTGCGGAGCTGCGGTCCTACTTACCATCGTGGGGCTGGCCGGCATCGGAGCGTGGGGAGCGGTGGTGACTCGCTGCTGCGGCCCGACTATGGAGCTCGGAGGCTCCAGCTGCAGCAGCAGGTCCGGTGGACTGGGACATCGGGAGCTCGCGGGTCCAGGTGGAGAGACCGCTTACCGGAGCTCCCGCAACGCGACTTCTCTAGCCCGTGTCGCGGGGTTGGAACGACCCGGAGCTGGGCCGTACAACGCCCGGCGCAGCTTCATGGCCGTGGGACATTCCAGCGCCCGCTGGGGGCTCCAACTTCGTGACATTTAGACCGGGAGCGGGGCCGTACATCGCCCCGCGCGGCCTAAAAATGGCCGTGGGACTTATCATCACCCGCCTGGGGCTTCGACATCGGGAGAGAAATGAGAACAGGGGAGAGAAAAGACTTTGCCTGTCATCACAGTGGGTTCACTGTGATGGATGTTTTTGTAAATTGAATTGTGTGTATGTCTGTAGGAAATTGTCTTTGCTTGTATGGCTGTGGAAACGGAGTTTCGTTTGAACCTCATTGAGGTTCAAATGACATGTAATAAATATTGATTGATATTGATATTGATTAAAAAAAAAAAATGCTGGAGTATTACTAAAACTAAGATCTTGACCACTTTCTGACTTTCTGTTTCATGATTTCTGATAGACGCCGCCACTTACGGCCGTCATTTTTGGCAACCTCGCTCAGAGTCCACCTCCGCCGAATTGGACCGGAGAATTTTTCCCATCGATGAAATAGCAGAGGGGGAGGGAATATAAAACCCGGATTTGGCATGCCTCACTCAGTCTCTGCGAGATGGAGGAAGTGAGAGGGTCACGGCTCTCTGAGCTGCGAATAACACTGAACGCACGTCTACTCGACGGTGAGTCCCCGCGATGTGGTTGTAAAACTTTTGCCAAATTGTTTGTCTTGGCTCTTAAAAAATGTTTTCAGAAAATGTATTGATTGTAAAGTGTTTGCCGAATTGTTTGTCTTGGCTTTTAAAAAAATGTTTTCAGAAAATGTATTGGTTGTAAAGTGTTTTGCCAAAGTGTTTGCCAAATTGTTTGTCTTGGCTTTTAAAATGGTTGCAAGAGTTTTTGGATGGATAAAGCGCGAATAAACATTTTATTAGATCAGGACTGTGTTTAATTGCAAAATTGGTGCTCATTCCGTGACTTCCGTGGTAAGATGGCGCCGATTACATCATTTCCGGTTGGCGGCAAGCTGGCGTCAAGTGCGTTATTTCCGGTTCGTGGCAAGAAGTGAGAGGGTTCCATCTTAAAAATCGAGATGCAGGAAAACAACTGAGCGTCTCATGGGATGGCCACAAACTCTCCAACCACTTCCACCCCGTGTACCTCGGAGCCAGTTTCTTGCAGACAGTCCCACCTCTCCAGGCAACCAAAGAAACAGCAAGGACCAACATCTGGAAAGATGAATGGAACCAGCTCAACACACGAGCCCACGACTGGATGGAGAGAGGAATCACTCCGACTGAATGCCTCGCCAGCGGGCACGACCTCCCATGGCCAACCTGGAAGACCCTCAACAGATTACGAGTGGAGCAGGGGAGGTACAAAGCACTTATGAAAGCATGGAACTACCAGGCAGAAGACACATGCAGCTGTGGAGCAGTACAGATAATGTCCCACCTACTGGAGTGTGACGACGCTCCCCAGTGCAGCCCCCAGGACCTGGCTGACCCGACACGACCAGCTATGACCTGCGCCAGATACTGGCAGAACGACATCTGAGATTGCAACAGACTCGAAGAAGAAGAAGAAGACTGCTCTGTCTATGGTGTGTTTGTTGGATGTTATTTAAAGCACATTTTTGCTTCAGTAGCAGCAGCCTCTACAGGAGGCTTTAAACGTTTGAATCATTCGGTTTACATACTGTATGTTCACCACGTTCTGAAGTTACTTGGCATTTTAGTATTGGTTGTGAGTGTGTGTGAGTGAGTGTGTGTATGAGAGTCTGTATGTGAATGTGTGTGGGAGTCTGTGTGTGTGTGTCTGTGAGTGAGTGTGTGTCTGTGAGTGATTGTGTGTGTGTGAGTCTGTGTGTGTGTGAGTGTGTGTGTGTGGGAGTGAGTCTGTGTGGGTGTGTGTGTGAGTCTGTGTGTGTGAATGAGTCTGTGGGAATCCGTGTGCGTGTGTGTGTGTGTGTGTGTCTGAGAGTCTGTGTGTGTGTGTGTATAGGGGGGTTGCACATTAGGTCACCGGGTCAAAGGGTTTGACGCATGGAGCCTCTCAATCCATCTGGAGGACATCGCAGCTTCCAGTATATGTTGTTAAACACGAAACGCGTACTAACTGTTAAAACGCCAAAATGGTGAATTTTTGCGCTGTAAATAATTGTGGAAGTCGGGGTAACCGTGAGAGACATCGATCCTACTTCAGAATTCCAAGAGTGAAGAGAAATGAAGGTAAAGAGAAGCGCGAGATGAAGGGACAACAACAGCTAAAGTGCTTGGCAAACAATGGCTATGCAGATATCAAGATAGAAAATATTGGGAATTATCGCATTTTCTCACTGCATTTCATCAACAGCAGGGCTGGCCCTAAGCCGATTGGACCGATTGCTCCCAATTGGGCCCCGGAGCTAAGGGGGCCCCGCGCTAGAGTAATCAAAAGATCCGAGAGCTCCGCTCTAGGATCAATTGGAGCAAAGATCTTATTGCGCGCAAGATGGTCCACTCCTGCGAAATACAATGGACTGACGTGTAATACGCACCGGAGCGTAACTTCTTGCTGCGTTGCGTGGGAACAGTTTATGTGTTTTTAAATGTTTTAAATGTTTTTTACAATTTTCTTTTTAAACGGCACATACCTTGTACAGGGAGGAACTGCAGATGCTGGTTTGAACCGAAGACAGACACAGAAGGCTGGAGTAAATCAGCGGATCAGGCAGCATCTCTGGAGAGGACCAGGTGATATTTCGGGTCGACTTTTTCAATAGCTGCCATGAAGGGAGAAGCGCCGGCACCAAGAGCGAGCGATCGAGAAGACACATGGACGGACGATCATAGAGCGGCATAGGTGGACATTTCGGGTCAAGACCCTTCTTCAGACTGACATTCAAGGGAAAGGGAAATGGGAGATATAGGCGTTTCTTCCAGATTCCAGATTCATTTGTCCATAGTACCGTCCACATCTCTTGCTCCTCTTTCCCCTGACTCAGTCTGAAGAAGGGTCTCGATCTGAAACGTCACCTATGCCGCTCTATGATCTTCGCTTTCGGCCGTCTGTCCACGCTGTCGCTCGCTCTTGGTGCCGGCGCTTCTCCCCTCAGACTCCGCCAAACACACACACACAGCATGTCCGGCAGATCAGTGCGGGCCAAGACTACGAGCAGCTATGAGGAGCAGAGCGAAGGATGACATCAAACGGGTCATGGCAGCTATCGAAAAAGTACGGAAATGGTAAGGGGGAAATAAAAAAACCCGAAGGAAATAGATGTTTAACAAAATAAAGTGAGGCCGGCGATCGTTCCGTGTCCGTGTCGGAGGGAAGGGGGGGGGGGAGTTCCTCTTTCCCCTGACGCCCAACCTGCGGCAATTTTTGTCTATCTTGTAATCTCTCAGCTTTGCTTTGGAGTAATCAACTCTCGGCTCGGGTAGATCTATCCTGGGTGGAGGGGGGAGTGAGAGTAGAGGGGTAGTGGGGGAAGAAAGGGGTAGACGGGGAGAGGGGTGTGAGGGGGAATGGAGAAGAGGGAGCTGCCCTCACGGTCCCGGGGCAGCGCTCCCGCCCCTCCAGTCACCGTGCTTCACGCACAAAGCCCCGGCTCCCCCCCTCACTCTCCCCGGGAAGACGCAGTGAACAATACAGGAAGGGCCGGGCCGGGGGTTGGAGCAACGTTTATCCCTCCCTTCTCTCCTTCCCTCCATCTATCCTCTCTCTTTTCCCTTCTCTCCTTCCTTCCCTCCCTTCTTTCTCTCTTTCCCTCCCTCCCTTCTTTCTCTACTTCCTTCACTCCCTTCTCTCCTCCCTCCATGTCCGGTGGGCGGCGCGACTCACGTCGCAGCGGCCTCTGCAGTCCATCTGTCATTTTATTATTTTTTGTCTTGTTTCAATGTGGTTTTTATTTTTTTTGACGGGGTATTTTTCCTTGTCGGGTCTCCGTTGTCGTTGGGGCCGAGGAACGTGGAGCGGCCTCCAGCAGGAACGACCTAGGGCTCCAGTCGCGGAGCCTGCGTACCACTCACCATCATAGAGCTGGCCGAGTTCGGAGCGGGTGGAGCTGTGGTGGCGCGCTGCTGTGACCCAACCCCGGAGATTCGGAGGCTTACCGCAGGTCTGGTAGACAGTAGCACCGGGAGCCCGCGGGTCCCTGCTGGGAGACCGCTTTTCGGGGCTTCCGCAACGGCGACTTCACGCGCCCGAGTTGCGGGGTTGAAGAGTACCTGGAGCGGGGTCTTACATCACCGCTCAGCGCGGCTTGGAATGGCTGCGGGACTTTGCTAGCGCCCGCCGGCGGCTCCAACACCAAGACCCAGAGAGTGGCCTTGCACCACCCGGCGCGGCGTTAATGGCCGCGGGACAATTACCATCGCCCGCCGGGGGCTTTGACTCTGACATCGGAAGGGGAATGGGGAGTGCAGGGGAGGGATAAGTTTTTGCCTTCCATCACAGCGAGGAGGAGATGCGCTGTGATGGATGTTTGTGTAAATTGTGTTGTGTCTTGATTCTTTCTGCAGAAACAACATTTCTGACTGGGGTTCAAATGACAAATAAAATTGTATTGTATTGTATTGTATTCTCTCCCTCCCTCCCTTCTCTCCCTCCCTCCTCTCTCTCCTTCCGACCCACACCCACACACACATAACGCAAAGACAACTAACACACACACATCATGCACAGACAACGAATCCACACACAACTAACACACACACACAACTAACTTATGATGGGGTAGAAGCCCAAAGGGTAAGATACGTGAAAAGAAAGAGATTAGTTAAAACAAATGTAGATCCCTTGCAGTCAGAAAAAGGTGAGTTGATCATGGGGAACAAGGATATGGCGGACCAATTGAATAACTACTTTGGTTCCGTCTTCACTAAGGAAGACGCCAATAATTAGTTGATTTTCCAGGCCGGGAAGTAGTTGGGTAAATTGAATGGATTAAAGGCCGAAAATCCCCAAAAAAAAAAAATTTCATAGTTCAGTCACTCAAAAACAGATTGGGTAGTTCCTGAAACTGTGTACTTTTTTCAGAGGTGATCCACACATGGGGAATTGTTACTTCTAGGCTAACATGTATGGTATTATATTAAAATGTAGCTAGATCTGTTTATTAAAGATGGGGATCGCAGCACTTTTTGGCAAAGTTTGAAATCATTTGGACAAAGTCAGCATGGATTTACGAAAGGTAAATCATGTCTGACCTTATAGACTTCTCCTTCTTTCTTTTCATTTTCGAGGATGTAAAGTAGTAGCGTGGATAGGGGGAACCATTTGGATGTGGTGTATCTGGACAGGGCTTTGACAAGGGAACCTAGTATACAAACTTAAAGCTCACAATATTGGGGTTCAGTATTGATGTGGATAGCACTTCAAACTAGGAGTAAACGGGTCCTTTTCACAATGGAGGCAACAGTGGGGTACCGCAGGCTATTTGGGACCCCAGCTCTTTTATTATTAATGATTTGGATGAGGGAATTGAAGGCAATATCCCCAAGTTTGCGGATGACACTAAGCTGGGGGGCAGTGTTAGCTGTGAGGAGGATGCTAGGAGACTGCAAGGTGACTTGGATAGGCTGGGTGAGTGGGCAAATGTTTGGCAGATGCAGTATAATGTGGATAAATGTGAGGTTTCCATTTTGGTGGCAAACACGGGAAAAGGACTATTACCTTAAATGGTGGCCGATTGGGGGAAAGGGGGAGATGCAAGACCTGGGTGTCATGTACACCAGTCATTGAAGGTCTGCATGTGCAGCAGGCAGTAAAGAAAGCGAAGTTTTATGTTAGCTTTCATTGCAAAAGGATTTGAGTATATTTTGAGCAGGGATTCTACTGCAGTTGTACAGGTCTTGAGAACACACCCGTACAGTTTTGGTCCTTTGAATAGGATATTGCCATGTGCAGAATTTGACTGATTCCTGGGATGTATGTCTTATGAAAAAGCTAACTTGGTTTATACTCCATTTCCTTGAGAGGGGCTTCTTATAGAAACTTACAAAATTCTTAAGGGTTGGACAGGCTAGATGCAGGAAGATTGTTTCCGATGTTAGGGAAGTCCAGGACAAGGGGTCACAGCTTAAGGATAAGGGGGAAATCCTTTAAAACCGAGATGAGAAGAACTTTTTTCACACAGAGAGTGGTGAATCTCTGGAACTCTCTGCCACAGAGGGTAGTTGAGGCCGGTTCATTTATATTTTTAGATGTGGCCCTTGTGGCTAAAATCCCATGGAGAGAAACGTATGAGCTGATTTGGATGATCAATGATCATATTTTAGGCTCGAAGTCATGGATTTATTTCTACTGATGGGGCTGAACCCCAAATTTAATGCCTGGAATCGCCAATTGATTTTCCAGGCTCTAGTTAATTAAAAAAAAAAAAAAATTCATTTCAGTCACTAAAACAATTGGTATTGTAACTGTGTACTTTTCAGAGGTGATCCACATATTTTGTTTGTTACTTCTAGGCTTACATGTATGCAATTTTATATTAAAATGTAGCTCAGATCTGTTTGGTCCATTAACTCGCAGGCACTTTTTAAGCGCATATTTTGACTACTTTCCATTCTACCATAGAGATATAAATGGACTTTATTTGCATTTCTATGATTCTACAGGACTTGACTGGGAACCTGGGGCTCACCAAAATTGTTCCCAATTGGGCCCCGCACTTCCTAAGACCGGCCCTGATCAACAGTGAGACATTATTTATGTTTTTTCTTGATTCCGTATCTAAAAAATTTGAAGAGATAAACCTGGGTTTTAAAATCGGCCCCGCTACGAAGTGGAAACAAAAAGTCAGTGCTTAGCTGCATTTATCATGAACAAAATCTCCAGTGTGTGGAAGCGTAAGTTTTCATCAGTATGCTATTGAGATGGGTCGTGGCAAATAATAAAATGCCTGACAGCTTAAACACCCACTCCCTTTCAATAGGATATTGTCAATTTGCTGAGGTTGATTATGTCCAATTAATAGCTAACAATTATGCCATTCCTTGGCTTTCATCCGAGTAAAATGTAATTCAAAACCCATGTATTTTTTAATGATAAATTTAGCTTCAGAGGCGTTTTCTTTTTTATGTAAAAACCCACTTGAGAACCATGGGCGATTTTAAAATTTTACAGTCAGATTTATCACTTCTGAAACTCTTTAGATGCCAGAATCAAGAAAAAACACAAATAATGCCTTACTGTTGATGAAATGCAGTGAGCAAACGCGATAATTCCCAATAATTTCAATCTCGATATCTGCATGGCCAATGTTCGCCAAGCACTTTGGCTGTTGTTGTCCCTTCAGCTCTCGCTTCTATCTGTGTTTCTCCTCACTTTTGGAATTCTGAAGTAGGTAAATGTCTCTTATCCCGTTTCCATAAGTATTTACAGCGCAGTGACCCATTTCAGCGGGTTTGTGCCCGCTGCTGGAAACAATGGTCAGTGCTTACCTGCAGTTCATCGCGTGTACTCCAATTGGCAGAGCGTAGAAACAGTACGGGTCACGAGTCGTGACCCGACTGCCATGCAACCTCCCTATATGTGTGTGTGTGTGTGTGTGTGTGTGTGTGTGTGTGTGTGTGTGTGTGTGTGTGTGTGTGTGTGTGTCTGTGTGTGTGTGTGTGTGTGTGTGTGTGTGTGTGTGTGTGTGTGTGTGTGTGTGTGTGTGTGTGTGTGTGTGTGTGTGTGTGTGTGTGTGTGTGTGTGTGTGTGTGTGTGTGTGTGTGTGTGTGTGTGTGTGTGTGTGTGTGTGTGTGTGTGTGTGTGTGTGTGTGTGTGTGTGTGTGTGTGTGTGTGTGTGTGTGTCAGTGTGTGTGTCTGTGTGTGTGTGTGTGTGTGTGTGTGTGTGTGTGTGTGTGTGTGTGTGTGTGTGTGTGTGTGTGTGTGTGTGTGTGTGTGTGTGTGTGTGTGTGTGTGTATGTGTCTGTGTGTGTCTGTGTGTGTGTGTGTGTGTGTGTGTGTGTCTTTGTGTGTGTCTGAGAGTCTGTGTGTATGTGTGTGAATGTGTGTCTGAGAGTCTGTGTGTGTGTGTGTGTGTGTGTGTGTGTGTGTCTGTGTCTGTGTGTGTGTGTGGTGTTTGTGTTTGCTGTGTGTGTGTGTGTGTGTATGTGTGTGTGTGTGTGATGTTTGTGTGTGGGTGTGTGAGAGTGTGTGTGTGTGTGTGTGTGTGAATCTGTGTGTGTGTGTGTGTGAATCTGTATGTGTGTGTGTGTGTGTGTGTGTGTGTGTGTGTGTGTGTGTGTGTGTGTGTGTGTGTGTGTGTGTGTGTGTGTGTGTGTGTGTGTGTGTGTGTGTGTGTGTGTGTGTGTGTGTGTGTGTGTGTGTGTGTGTGAGAGGTGTGTGTGTGTGAGTGTCTGTGTGTGTGTGAGTGTCTGTGTGAGGTGGAGGGTGTGTGTGTGATCAACAAATAACAAATAGTACAAATAGTATAGTCTTTCGTAGTTCAGAGCTTATTCATTATGTTTAATAGCCTGATGGCTGTCAGGAAGAAGCTGTTCCTCAATGTGGATGTTACAGTTTTCGATTACAAAAGTCAGACGTGACTCCAGAAGTCGGGCATAAGTCAGTCAGTCCACAAGCCGTGATTCAGTC
Source organism: Leucoraja erinaceus (assembly GCF_028641065.1). Lineage (NCBI taxonomy): Eukaryota > Metazoa > Chordata > Chondrichthyes > Rajiformes > Rajidae > Leucoraja > Leucoraja erinaceus. The sequence continues at coordinate 55,603,071 of NC_073380.1, forward strand.
TGTCAGTCTAGAGGCCGTGAGTCAGTCAGTCCAGAGACCATGAGTTAGTCCCAAGGCAGTGAGTGAGTCCAGAGGCCATGAGTAGGTCGCTCCCCGTCCCCCCCCCCCCCCACCACCCCTTAAAACCCCCACCTCAAGACACTGCCCTCCGCCCGGCTATAGGATGCTCGTCCTCCTGACGACGCCCCCACCCCCCGCTGCAGGACACCCCCCCTCCCTCATCAGCCCCCGCCTGAAGCCGTCCCCCTCCCTCGGCTGCTGGACGTTTGCCACCCCCCACCCCACCCCGACAGCACACGCCTCAAAAAAATGTTTTGCACAATTTCTTCAATGAGTCCAGAGGATTGAGAATTACAACAAAACAATGGAATTCTTTAATTTGCCACAACCAAGAAATGGAAGGATGCACCTTGATGATGACAATCCAGAATTGTTGCAGGAATTGCAATATGATAGAACTGAACAACAGCAATTTGTTGAGGAGAATGGGCCTCTGCTGAATGCTGAGCAGAGAGCAGTGTATGCACTCAATTTAACAGAAGGTGAAGACATTCCCCTTCAACAGACCCAATTCCCCATTCAATCAAGTTTTGCTATGACGATCCATAAAGCACAAGGACAAACAATGCAGAAGGTGTTGATCTACCTCGACAAACCGGTATTTCAGCATGCAAAACTATGTGTCTCTTAGCCGAGGAAAGATGAAGGGAAATGTCAAAGTTTTCTTGAAGGATGGAACATCGACCAAGAATGTTGTCATTAAAAGCATGCTTCATTGAATGATGACTTCTGAGATAAATTCTCAGATTTTCTTTGTTAAAATTTGACCGCTCAATCTCAATTTAAATTCTCTTTTTTTTTTATCAACAGCAAAGAGACATAAAGACACAGTGAGCAGCAACAAGAGACACAACAAGAAATAACTTAATAATTCTTATCTTTAACATTTAAATTGTTCTTATATTTTAAGTCATTCACATTTTCAACTTTAATAAACCCTTTTTCCACTTTTCATGCCTGCGTGTTCTTCATCACAATGGGAACCTAACAGGCAGGAATGGATGCTCTGTGGGAGAGCCACTAAGGTTGTGGGGAGATGGACTGAATGCGTGGGGGGGTGAAGGGAGGAGGGGTGACTGAGTGAACCGCAGCGTACCAGGTGTGAGTGACTGCACTGCCAGCCCACCAGCCGTGAGTAAGTGAACTGCTAGCCCACCAGCTGTCAGCGACTGAACTGCCAGCCCACGCCGTGAGTGACTGCACTGCCAGCCCACGAGCCGTGAGTAAGTGAACTGCCAGCCCACCAGTTGTAAGTGACTGAACTGCCAGCCCAAAAATCCATTCGGCCCACAATGTCCACACTAGCCCTCTGGAAGCCAGTCCCTTTGGCCCACAACACCCATACTAGTGCAACAGCCCCCCCCCCCCCCCCCCCCCCCCCCCCCCCCCCCCCCAACGGTCCCACTTGGTCTAGTTCCTTTCAGAAATCAACTTCAATGCTCCATAGATTTTGTAGTTAATTAAAAAAATTACAGTAATAGTCCTTCCCAATTAACGACAGTTGATTATAATTGAAAGTTATTGATCCCACTGTAGTCATAAATTTTCCAACGTAATGCATACAATGAACCAAAAAAAATTGAACATTTATTTGTAATGTGCACGGAACTAAATTGGCTGTGAACTACTTGCTGCAGCTTTACAAATACATTTGGAACAACAACAAATAAATATGCAATAAATTGTCAGTTATTCGAAACCAGTCTCCTGAAAAAATGGCATATGTTTCATAACCACAGCAATTAGTTTACAATACTGATGCTGTCCACAATTACATTTGTACCTGTCAAAATGCATTATATATCATCGCTTACCCTCATTGGATGGATGTCTGCATAGGGTGGTTTGCCTTCTGCCATTTCAATTGCAGTGATTCCTAAAGACCAGATATCTGCAACACAATTGTAGCCTATTTCTTGGATCACTTCTGGGGCCATCCAAAATGGTGTTCCTATCACTGTGTTGCGTTTTGCCATTGTATCCTGTGAAACACATTTGATTTAATATCACTAACTAGCAAAGAAATGTTAAAAATTGAGTGAAATTGTAAACCCTCGTTCTTCAAGATAGTTGCCAAAATGTTAATAAATGTTCAAACCTTCTTTTCTAATATGCTCAATGAGCAGAATGGCTTCCATTAATGTTTATGGGAAAATGGAAAAAAGACTTAGTATGAAGTACTTATAGGTACAATACGATATGTTGAAGTCACACACAATTTGGCTTCGTTCGTGTATATTAATTTATGCTACTACATAAAAGAAAATATTAATTCATTTTATCCATTGATGAAAATCCAAAAGGGATTGAACAATGGTTTTGCAACTCTGGTGGTACACTAGCATCTCCCCTTGAGAGCTGATGAAAATGATCATTTCAACTGCTTCCGCAGAGCATCAGCCAGTATCCCATTTGAGTTATGGGGAGGGGGTGGCTGAAATTTCAGCTGCATATGTTTCTTATTCAGATGAGCCATTACATGTTAGAGCTAACAGAGATCCAATTGCAGTGTAACTAGAGTGAAAACAAATAACATGATTTTTTTTAAACAAAGAACAAATAACTTAGAGTTTGCATAACTTTCCCAGAGTTGAATAAATAATTATTTTATTTTGGAAATGTGATCCTAATAAAATTGAATAGGAGAATCTTAAGGCTAAAGTCTTGCAGGGACCAAATAAGTATTCGGCATTAAATGCTACTTGTAAGAATGTATTGCAAGATAGTAATGTCATTTGAAAATATGAAAAAAAATTTAAGATGCAAGAAAGAAAATATGTTTTCAGAGAATGTTAAAATATGTTATTCCCTTACGGAACGGGTTCCCAACCTTTTTCGTCCCATTTACCCCAGACAACTTTAATAGCACATAACAATGTCATTTCACATATTTATGAACAACTAATGATGAACAGTTACCAGTATACCAGAACCAAACACAGTCAGTCAATGAGAAAAAATATGTACAAATCCAGAATCGACAAATTTACCCCATGGGTAAGCAAAATTTACCTCCGGGGGTAAATTTACCTCAGATTAGGGACCCTTGCCCTACAGCTTCTGTATTCATGCATTATTTCCACATGGCACTCATTCATCCTGTGCAGATTTTATATTGACTGGGTTATGTTTACGTGGATTATGAATCCGACATTGTCTGAACCACTAGTAACTTGTTAGATAATATTTGATAGACCCATTCTGAATATTGGTAGATTTGTAGTAAGCAAGCTCATTGACCGAAAAAGCAGTTAAAAAGAAATAATCTTGAGCTGCATGTTTCATGAAGTAATAAAATGAGTAGTAATATATATTGAACGGTTACATTATTATTAATAGACAGAAATATAGTTAAACATACCAAGAACCCAACAGTACAACTAAACCTGAACAACTTTTTCCTATGGCTCTGCTTCAGAACAACTTAGATGCAGGCTTCTGCAGCTTGATAGCAAAGCTAATCATTTTTAAACACAGCTCTTTTAAAAAGATTCTTGTTTCAAAACAAGTGGACCTACATTATTCTTGATTACATGGCAGAAAAATATACTCAGTATATTCTGGCGTCCAACCTTATTCACATTAGCACCTCTCAATTTCCCTTCCAGTTCTCTCTGATCGTAATAAGGTGGTAAGCTATTGTATATTACTGATCATTTTGCTGCTTCCGAAAACAAGCAGTTCAGTTCACTTCCTCCGAGCTGCTTTTCATGTCAATTAGTTTGCTTATTATGTCTCTATCAAAATTCAGAATGGATCTATCAAAAAATAAACATAAAACACATGACCAGTACAACTGACAAGGTTGGATTCATTATCTACACTAACTAGCCATTACAAAGTCTGTGAATACAGAAGGCACAAAAGAGAGTACTTTTCACTTTAAATATCTTTCACTTTTGTTTCTTGCCTTTTTTTTAAAAAATCGGGTTTCTGCGGGGTCCAGCAAATAGAAACAAAATAATATGTATATTCTGAAAAATACCAATCCGTGGCTGTGGGAATATACCATGTCACCAAGTCATTTTTTAAGAGGAAGAATAATTTTGGAGATGTGTCTGATATAAATTTGACCGCTCCCAGAGGAAAAGTAACATATTTGGACCCCATTCCAAAATCAAGTAACCCCTGCTTGTTTATTACTTGTATGTACTGTGCCCAGTTCAGTCCTGTCATCACTTGCCTGAATCACATTCCCCCAAAACCATCTGCTTCCAATTGTAATTCATTACATCTACAAGTACCCAATTGATGCACAATGCAATCCAAATACATATATCGTATTGGTGTTTATATTCTGTACTAATTACATTTAAATAGATAGTCCTACTATTATAGTAATAGTAATTGTAACTTTTTTTTAAATTAGTGGCTACTAAAAACACAGGAATTTATTTTAAAAGTTATACAGACAAAATACTCCATCATGATTCCAAATTGTGTTGCCAGCACAAATTTGATTGGGTGGAGGGCCTCCTTCTTTGCCTTAACAATTAAACAATTTAATTTCCCACTATGAGAAACTGCTTTCTCATCATTTCACATTATCATGCCTCTGCCCCTTTCTCACCCCATTTCTTTGAAGTACCGGTATCTTGCTTATGGTCAGTGCTCATGCTTCTTATCACCGGATCTTCTTAATCTATTTCCTTGTAGGTTTTTCCTTTAAACTTCATTCCTAACCCCCAGCTCTGCTTTGAAAACTATAAACCCTCCACTCTTCCTCCAGTCCTGAGAGAGGGTCTTTGACCCAAAACATTGACTGGTTTCTCTTTTTACAGCTGCTGCTTGACTGGCTAAGATCTTCAACATTTTCTATATTTGTTACAACATTTGTTGCATTTATTCAGGTAAAGGTTGTTACTGCAATTCTACCAGTCATCTGACCCAATTACAGAAGGCACAATTTTGAAAGACTATTTTATCTTCATTGACATTGTCCAGTTGCTAATATATTTCCAGCTAAATTTTCTGGTTTTGAATTTGAGCAGCAATATTTTACTTCGACGGCCATGCAAATGAATGGTGGCAATGAAATTACGTAGGGACTCATAACTCTGCAATATTCAGCACTGTCTGTATTTGAGGAAGCTTTCCATATTTCAGAGAACGTGAATACTAAAATAAACAGTCTTTTAACAAGTTACGCTAACTTACGTTCAGAAAAAAAAGCAAATCAAGTGTTATTTACACACATTGTTTTCCACAATGTCTCAATGGTGACGAATAGAGACTTCAAGTATGAGTGGCAGTAAGTATTCAGTCTAAAGAGATCTTCAGCCATTCACAGGACTCAGTTGAACAGTTTCCTGTCTGGATACAAACTTCATTCTATATTTAGCAAATTGCTATTAAAATACATGTATCGGTAATTACAAATGGACTTATGATGCATACAGATTTAGAATTTACCACCTGCCGTTTGATATTTTTGGATGTCACTGAACTGCATCTATTTGTGTATAACTTCTTGCAACAGGATAATTTCATGTCATTGTGCGCAATGTGAAAACTGATAAAAGATGTCACGTACAAATTGGAAAATCTGATAAAGGAAAAGACAACTGGAAGTCCCACCCGAAGCCGAGTGAGACAGCCGATCTCAACCTCATCATGACTTCGGCGGCTGGAATTACGATCAGTGGGTTGAATTTTCCCTCTGCGGCCAGCGCTTTGGAACTCAGGCCCAACCTGTGGATCCATTCCCACAGCCGACTTCAGAGGCCAAATTTGCGAGCCAGTATGTCAGTCCCCCAGTGACCTAGGCAGACCATTCTAGTACCGTTCCACTCCTCTCGTGGACCATGATCTCTGTTGGTCCAACAAAACAGATAACCGGCAAGGCTCCGGAACCATGGGTACCAGAAAATCGGTGGTGGTCCTGTACTAACAGAGGCTAGGCATAAATTTATTCGATTTTTGTTGAAATGTTGAGTGTACTGCTGTTTATTTCCATTATATGACTGAAGTACACCATCTCCAAAATAGTTTATTCAGAGAAAATTAACAGGTCAATGAGCTTCAGTGACGATATTGCATTTTGAATCAGAATAGCATCAATTTACTTTGGCTCACAATGATTACTTACTGTCAGCTGACCTGCAACACCAAAATCCGCAAGCTTTGCATGGCCTTCCGTAGTCAGTAGGATATTTCCAGCTTTGATATCTCGATGGATTTTTCTCATGAAGTGCAGATATTCCAGCCCTTTCAAGGTCGATTTAAGGATTGTTGCTATTTCATCTTCTATTAACTATAATCAGATCACATAACATTAAAAATCAATATCATTTGAACATATATGTAAATAAAACATCAAATAAGTAGAAATTTAAAGCCACAAGTAATGACAGACACTGGAATCTTGAGGGAAATATAAAGTGCTGGAGGAACTCAGCATTTGTGGAGGGAATGGACAGACAATATTTCGGGTTGGGATTCTTCCTCCCATCCTCTGTCTATTCCCTCCATAAATGCTGCCTGGCTTACAAATTTATATGTTATTTCAATTTTAATGAAATAATCTACATTTCTGGTAGCAGCATTTTATATAAAAAACCCAAACTTGGTAAAGTGGAATGATTTTTATTCCACCGCTCTGTTGGTGAGGAATGAAATTCAGTCGCTTGCAAGGGGTGACATTGAAACAGGAAATGTGGAGTCAGTATGGATAGAACTAAGGAATTGTAAGGGTAAAAAGACCCTAATGGGACTTATCTACAGCCTCCCAAACAGTAGTCTGGATATATGGTCCAGCTTGAATCAAGAGTTAAAATTGGCATGTCCGTAAAGGTAATGCCATGGTTGTTATGGGAGATTTCAACATGCAGGTAGACTGGGAAAATCAGGTTCGTACTGGACCCCAAGAAAGGGGGTTTGCGGAGTGCCTCTGTGATGGATTCTTAGAGTAGCTTGTACTTGGAGCCTACCAGGGAAAAGGCAATTCTGGATTTAGTGTTGTGTAATGAACCGGATTTGATAAGGGAACTCAAGGTAAAGGAGCCATTATGAGGTAGTGACCAAAATATGATGTTTTAATCTGCAATTTGATAGGGAGAAGGGTAAATCGGAGGCATCAGTATTACTGTTGAACAAAGGGGACTATGGAGCTATGAGGGAGGAGCTGGCCAAAGTTGACTGGAAAGATACCCTAGCAGGGATGACAGTGGAGCAACAATGGCAGGCATTTCTGGGAACAATACAGAAGGTGCAGGATCAGTTTATTACAAAGAGGAAGAAAGGGGAGTAAGGGGCGACCGTGGCTGACAAGGGAAGTCTGAGACAGTATAAAAATAAAGGAGAAGTATAACATAGCAAAGATGAGCGGGAAGCCAGCGGATTGGGCAACTTTTAAAGAGCAACGGAAGATAATTAATATGGGGAGAAAAGATGAGGTCCGAAGGTTAGCTAGCCAAGAATATAAAGGAGGATAGTAAAAGCTTCTTTAGGTATGTGAACAGGAAAAAAATAGTTAAGACCAAAGTTGGACACTTGAAGACGGGAAAAAGGTGAATTTATTACGGGGAACAAGGAAATGGCAGACGAGTTGAACGCGTACTTTGGATCCGTCTTCACTCAGGAGGACACAAACAATCTTCCTGATGTACTAGTGGGCAGAGGATCTAGGGTGACGGAGCAACTGAAGGAAATTCACATTAGACAGGAGGTAAAACTGATGGGACTGAAGGCAGATAAATCCCCAGGGGCTGATAATCTGCATCCCAGGGTACTTTAGGAAGTGGCTCTAGAAATTGTAGACGCATGGTGGTCATTTTCCAATGTTCTATAGATTCGGGATCAGTTCCTGTGGATTGGAGGGTAGCTAATGTTATCCCACTTTTTAAGAAAGGTGGGAGAGAGAACACAGGGAATTATAGACCAGTTAGCCTGACATTGGTGGTGGGGAAGATGCTGCAGTCAATTGTAAAAGTTGAAATAGCGGCACATTTGGATAGCAGTAACAGGATCGGTCCGAGTCAGCACGGATTTACGAAGGGGAAATCATGCTTGACTAATCTTCTGGAAATTTGTGAGGATGTAACTAGGAAAATGGACAAGGGAGAGCCAGCAGATGTAGTGTACCTGGACTTTCAGAAAGCATTTGATAAGGTCCCACATAGGAGATTAGTGGGCAAAATTACAGCACATGGTATTGGGGGTAGGGTGCTGACATGGATAGAAAGTTGGTTGGCAGACAGGAAACAAAGAGTAGGGATTAATGTGACCGTTTCAGAATAGCAGGCAGTGACTAGTGGGGTACTGCAAGGCTGGGTGCTAGGACCACAGCTATTTACAATATACATTAATGATTTAGATGAAAGGATAAAAAGTAACATTAGCAATTTTGCAGATGACACAAAGCTGGGTGGCAGTTTGAACTGTGAAGAGGATGCTATGAGGACGCAGAGCGACTTGGACAGGTTGGGTGAGGGGGCAGGTGCAGTTTAATGTGGATAAATGTGAGTTGAACCACTTTGGTGGCAAAAACAGGAAGGCAGATTATTATTTAAATGGAGTCAAGTTGGGAAAAGTGGAAGTACAACGGGATTTGGGGGTCCTTGTTCATCAGTCAATGAAAGTAAGTAAGTCTCTGTGCCTCCCTTTCCACAGACTCTCAGTTTGAAGAGGTTTCTCGACTCAAAACGTCACCCATTCCCTCCAGAGATGCTACAGCATTTTGTGTCTATCTTGGGTGTAAACCAGCATCTGCAGTTCCTTCCTACACAGGTGTTCCTATAAATTCCTTATGCCAATATGTAACACCGCAAAATGTTCATGAACAACCAAGGGCAAAACCTCCACCTATCTGTGGATGTGGGTCAGTAAGAGACATTTTGGATTCAGTAAACATAATATTGTTAAGAATACCAAAATAAAAAAGATACAATCAAGCATGAGTGGACATTATCTGAAAAACCAAACTTCAAACTGAAGAGTGATTGAGCACATATATTGGAATCAAACACATGTATGCAAAGTAACTAAACAATATTCTTTATTCAGGCACACAATTTGGGTATCTTAGGCAAGTCCAGCATTTATCATCCTTTACCAATAGGAGAACTTCAAGAAGATAATTTGGGAGCCAAGTTCCTTAAGATGTTAAGTATTTTTTTTAAAAAAGGAAAAATAAACCTACCAGTGTACAAATTATACCTCTGAGGGAAAAAACTAAATTTAGAAAATGAAAGATGTGAAAAATAAAGGATAAAGGATAAAGTAAAAATATGAAATAGACCCATAGTGTAGCCAACACAAAGGGATTATGGTTCTTTTATACATACCAAATAAGAATAAACTGAAAGGAACTATAGGGCTATACTACCCACAGGATGACTTTCCATCTTCTGAACCCATATAACATGCTGTCTCCACACCTTTTTGAATTATAGAATGGATACAGCACAAAAGGAGCCTATTCCACCCATCAAGTTCTGCAAAGGCTCTTGACCCGAGAAATTCTCGAGTTGCATCTCCTGGACCTTTCTCATAATCTTGAAAATTGTTCTTCACAATATATTTATCTATTTCTGTCGAAGGCCATAATGGCCCCTGCCTAATGCACATCTTGTAGAGGTTCCCCCTCGTGTCACACTTGGTTATATTCATTTGTATTTTGTATGCGTGGTGTCTGGTCCTCAACCCTTGCATCTAAAGGAACAACCTTCCACTATTCACTGACCAGATACCATTACTTTAATGCTCTATGTCTACGTTGATAAACCATGTATGTTTTACTTTCACCTCACAAAATTTACAAATCCACACATCTGGTAGACTGCACATAACTGTGCAGCATGTTCAGGCTCTACTTCTGAAGAACAGAACACACCTACTCCAAAAACATATTTAGATACTGCATCAGCTCTATTCATTCTCAGTGCACAGTAAGTAAAACGCCCACTCAGTCTTGAGTTCAACCAAAAGGCAACTAAACACAAGGGACCACAGCTACCAATTGCTGTTTGATGTGGTAATCACACAATACCAAATTGCAATAACTGGAATGTACAACACCACTGGAAGCCAAAATTACAGGAGGAAAGAAATGATCAGATTCAGGGAAAGATACAATTATAACAAAATCCACATGTATCCAGTTTGCTAAGATCATAAGGAACACATCCCAGCCTAATCATCGGCAATGCATGAACAGCATGATCTACAAAAAATGTAATAATATTCCCTTTAACTAAAATGCAATGGATTTAACATTTTGTCTGACTATTTTTGAAACTTCACATCCATACCATGAGAAGTTAAATAAATGTAATGCAGTTGTATCAACACTGTATGTATTAACACGAATAGCTTCCACATATAGAATATAAAGTGACAATTTTTATCCCCAAATAATTTACAAAATGCAATGTAATTTTCCAAAGGAAAAGTGCACAAAATGGTTAATGTGAAAACTGATAATAGAGTGTTTGTGTGCAAGAACACATTCAATGATGTTCTATCTTTGATTTACTGGAATAGTACTGTAAATCAAATGTTGAGAAAAATAATTTAGGAGCATTAATGACAAAATGTAGCCTTTGAAGATTTTTTAAAGAATAAAATAAACATAAAGCACATTAATCAATTAAAGTTCAGTGTAAGACTAGTGTTTGTGCTTAAGTAGATTAGGGACAGCCAAGATTAGTCTGTTCCGTTTGAAGCGGAACCCATTGCAAACAACATGATCAGATTACCAGAATTATCATAGCAAGAAGCATTAATAACCATGCCACACTACATTAATGTAGAATTGGCAAAGAAACTGACTTAACAAAATAAAGGAAACTTCCTCTAATCAAGAATAAATCAATTTCTGCAATACAGCATAAAAATTCAAAGGCCGATAAGATTATTACAAACATCTGTACAACATTCCTGATTAAGCATGTTAAATCATACATAGCGAAAATGAAAGCAGAGGAAACTACTGATGGGAAATATAAATTCAAATTCTTTAACCACTAAGTGAAAATCAACTGTCCCCAAAACAAAGCTTCATTTTTAATCAAATGGATTATTTACAGCAGGTAAAAGTTCAGAAACGTTTGAAATCAAAGTAAGGGCGGTCACGGTGGCGCAGCGTTGGAGTTGCTGCCTTGCAGCAAATGCAGCGCCGGAGACCCGGGTTCGATCCTGACTACGGGTGCTGTCTGTACGGAGTTTGTACATTCTCCCCATGACCTGCATGGGTTTTCTCCGAGATCTTCTGTTTCCTCCCACACTCCAAAGACATACAGATTTGTAGGCTAACTGGCCTGGTAAATGTAAAAATTGTCCCGAGTCATTGTAGGATAGTGTTAATATGCGGGGATCGCTGGTCGGCGCGGACCCGGTGGGCCGAAGGGCCTGTTTCGGCGCTGTATCTCTAAACTAAACTAAGGAGATTATTTTTAAAAAGTTAAGGATCAAAACTTTTGTTTTTAAATTGCCATGTGTGCATTTTGACAGTCGTGAATTTTAACAGGATGATTACAACAAAGCTGCCCCTAAGATAAAAACGTTAAGTAACTTGAATAATTTTAATTAACTACCTTGAGAATTCAGTGTTTTAGAAGCCTGTGGAATTCAGCCAAAGCCAAGTAATGCCATGCAGATCCATATAGCACCCCAATGTTATCATCAGATTTGTACTTATAAGGTTTGTCAGAAGACCTTACACAAATCAAGGAGTAACAAACACCACCAGAGTCAAAGAAGCATTGCCACCTATTCTAATCTTTTATTGTCTAAATATTTTTACATGAGAGGAAATGGTGGACTCAGTGAGTGTATGATGTAAGAATAACCCGTACAACAAGAATAAACTGTAATAAGTGCAAAGAGACTTGGGAGTGCTGGTGCAGGATTCCCAAAAAGTTAATCTGCAAGTTGAATCGGTAGTAAAGAAAGCAAAGTCACTGCTACCAATCATTTTAAGATGGCTTGTATACAAAAAAAGGGATGTATTGTTGAGGCTCTGTGAGGCGCTGGTAAGGCCGCAATTGGAATATTGTGAGCAATTTTAGGCACCATATCTGAGGAAGATGTGCTGGCTCTGGAGAGAGTCCAGAGGAGGTTTACATGAATGATCCCAGGAATGAGTAGGTTAACTTATGATGAGGTTTATCGGCACTGTGCCTGTACTCGCTGAGTTTAGAAGAAGGGGGCGTTTCATTGAAACATACAGAATAGTGAAAGGCTTGGATAGAGTGGATGTCGAGAGGATGTTTCCAATGGTGGGAGAGTCCAGGACCAGAGGCCATAGCCTCAGAATTAAAGAATGTTCTTTTAGGAAGGAGATGAGGAGACATTTCTTTAGTCAGAGGGTGGTTATTCTGTGGAACTCTTTGCCACAGAGGCTGTGGAGGCAAAGTCAGTGGATATTTTTAAGGCAGAGATAGATAGATTCTTGATTAGTACAGGTTATGGGGAGAAGGCAGGAGAATGTGGTTAGGAGGGAGAGATAGTCAGCCATGATTGAATGGCAGAGTAGACCTGAGGGGCCGAATGGCCCAACTCTACTACTATTCCTTATGTAAAAACTGAAAATAACTTTGATCACAAAGAAAAACCTAGTCACTTCATCTGCATGGATTTGCTGTAGACTTGTTGGGCTGAAGGGCATGTTTCCATGCTGTATCTCTAAACTAAACTAAACATTACCCATTGTGTTTTTATTGTAAATTAATGGGGATTGAAATCAGTACAATACACTTAAGAAAATCTGTAATTTTAAAGCTTCACAGATAACTAGCCACACTCTATTTGCCTTTTCATTTTCTTTATGCTTTTGACATATGAACCGTATGCCAGCAGATCTAGTCTGACCACATTTGGGAATTTTGGACTTTCTCTTAAGAGGATTGCAGAGAATTCCAAAATATTGCAGCATCTGATCCTTCTGGTTCATACCAGCTCTCTGAAGAAGAAATCCAGCTTGTCCTATTACCCCACCCTTTCCCCATAGCCTTGCAAATTATTTTATTTTTGAGTATTAAGCCAGTCTCTTCTAAATGATACAATTAAATCTGCCTCCACGACTGTACGTGAAATATCATTCAGACTCTAATGACTAACTGTGTAAAAAAGGGTTTTCCTCATTTGAGGAAACAAATACTGTGTGTTATAACCAAATTATATGAATGTAGCTTATGCGGTACACCTGTAGAAATTTAAGAGATTATTTGTTGCCATATCGTATCTCCGCAATCTTCTAAGGAAGTGGAGGCGTTGACGGGCTTTCTTTATGATTGCATCAATGTGCTGGGTCCAGGACAGATCCTCAGAGATATTCATGTCCAGGAATTTGAAGCTTTTAACTCTTCCCACCACCGTCCCATTGATAAAGGCAGGTTTGTGGATCCTCATTCTTCCCCTTCAAAAGTCTACAATCAGTTCCTTGGTCTTAATGACATTGAGAGCAAGGTTGTTGTTCTGACACAATTTAGTCAATCGATCGATCAATCTCCTTCCTAAACTCTGACTCATTATCATTTATAAATCATCCAACCACAGTGGTGTCATCAGCAAACTTGAAGATGGAGTTCAAACTGTGTCCGGCTACACAGTCGTGAATATAGAATGAGTAGAGCAGTGGGCTGAGCATGCAGCCTTCAGGTGTACCTGTGCTGATCGTGATCGAGGAGGAAGTGTTGTTGCCACACGATCCATATCCCTCCATTCCCTACAAAGCCTCATAAACACCACTATTGTATCTGCCTGCACCACCATCCCTGGCAGGGGGTTCCAGGCACCCACCACTGTGTAAAAATCTTACCCCACGCATCTCGTTTAAATTTTGCTCCTCTCACTTTGAAGCTATGCCCTCAAGTCCTTAATATTCCCACCCTGGGAAAAAGGTTCATACTCTCTGTGTGTGTTTTTTATTAATTTCACACATATTTATATTTATTCTTAAATATTCAGTAATTTTTTTCTATGTGCAGATATAAAACGGGCTGAAGAGACAGGTTTTGGATTCAACTGAAAGCAAAGCAAACAGCTTTTTAAAGCACAAAAAGGGAAAATAAAATTGACTCTAAACATTGCCTAATGCAATTATATGTAGTCATGTAATAAGCATAATATGGAAGAAGGAACTACAGATGCTAGTTTAAACCGAGATAGACACAAAAAGTTGGAGTGACTCAGTGGGACAGGCAGCATCTCTGGAGAGAAGGAATGGGTGACGTTTTGGGTCGAAACCCCTACTTCAGACAATAAACATAATAAATCAACATGAAGAGAAGCTGCATCAATTGGGGTGCAAACCTAATTTCGACCATTGGTTGATATGCTATACATTCCTTAATAGCTTGTATTCAGACATTTCAACCTGCAAGTTTATTCAATCCTTGATTTGAAAATGTGTTAAAGTCATAACTGCTCAGTCCACATTATGTATATACCCAAGTTAGGGGGGGGAAAGAGAAGTCACATACGCGGGAAAAACAGGAGGTATTTAGATGTTGTTGTTAAGCCCCAGATTACATCATTTTCAAGCAGATTACCATCATAGAAACATGCAGCTCAGAAACAAGTCCTTACATCCCACCTTGTCCATGCAGTCTGTGATACCTACCTATGCTAATACCATAGCCATCTACACCTTTCTTATCCAATTACCTGTCTAAATGCCTTTTAAATATTATGATTATATCAGCTTCCGCTATTACCTCTGGCCAGTTATTCACCACTCTCTACGTGAAAACTCTACCTCTCACATCTTGTTTACATTTCATCATTTTGTAAACTTCTACGTCACCCTTAAGGGCCTGTCCCACTTACGTGACTTTTTCGGCGACTGCCGGCACCCGTCATAGATCATTGAAAATTCAGCGGCGATCAGACACTACGACTCTTTGGGTGACTAGGACACCTCTCAAGACTATACAGGCGACCCCTGGCGACATGTCGCGGGTGTCATGGGATGTCACCAGTGGGCATGTCGCCAGGGGGTCGCTTGTATGGTCGTGAGAGGTCTCCTAGTTTTGAACAACTGCAACATGACAACTCTTATACTCAATGCCTCAGCCTATGGATGAACGCATACCAAATACTTTTTTCAGTTACCATTTTCAGGGAACTGTGGACTTGCTATGTAATTTTGAGTTTACAGTAAGCAACTCCTCACTGTTTTCAATAAATTATTCCTCTGAAGTGCAGTGTAGAAATGTGATAAGCAAGAAAAGTTCAAGTGAACAAGAGAAGTAGTAGTACACGAGAAAACGGAAAAACCATCAGAAATCAAAAAAGAAACACACTTCTGAAGTTGGAATTAGATTTGACAATCCAAAACAATGTATTCTTGAACTTAATTTCCACCACATGTAGATAAAGTATTGCAAGTATACAAAAAATCTCACCTCAGTCTCTTTGTTGACTGTCATTTTGGTCTTAGTCTCTGAAATATGCCAAGATTATATTCCGTACTTTTGCACAGAGTTCAAGTGTCTACATTTCTTCCTGTATGTGATGATTTATGTACGTCCATATTCAATTTTAATTACCACAAATGTAACCACTTACATATTTTGGTTACGTTATTTTGCAGGGCTGTGGTTGTCTCTCAAAATCTTACCATCCTCCCTAAATTTGGGATGATTAGTCACTTAGTTATTTAGTATTAAGTTTCTGAACCCATGTTACCATCTGAAGTGATTTACTACATCTCAACCATTTTATGCTGAAAGTTCCAACTAAACTGCTCGATCAATTCACAGTTGGTAAAACTATTTCAGTACCAAGATACTGTAACAGGGTTATCGATGACAAATGCTTAGATACACCATTAACATCGCCAAGTTTTGTTTTAGTATATTCACAGGTCTGGTCACATAGCATTTTATTAAATCATGCTACAAACACACCATTAAACCAACAGTCAAATGCTTCCCATTTAAGAACTCAAATCTTCACATAAATATATATTGCGATCATTGTTGGCTTGATTAACAATCATCAGGATATTGGTCCAGATTGGTATGTTATGATTCACCTAGGCATGCCCCCTAACATTTGCCCAGGGGTCAGGCACACATTTAATGACATTGTCCAGTGCACAATGGCATTTGTAAACAGAAGTTGACTGGGAAAGATTCAACCTACGATCTGCGGTCTCCCTCGTAGTAAGACATGGTGGAAAATCAAGTCAACAAAGGAATGCAAATGAAAGGATCTGCACTGGGACACTAATATTTTAATCACTGCCTGCACTAGGTTTTTGCACTGCACCCTTTAGACTTTGGCAAAGCATCTTTGGCAGCATCTCAATATTATGAGCCTCAGTGCATAAAGCCACATTGCCCAATGGCTTTGGCCAAGTGGTTCCTAGAGACAGAGATCAACTTACATGGAGGGGGTATGGATGGTGTCCAGGTGCACAAGACAGCGCCTCGTACCTTTTTTCCCTGAGTTGCCTCTCATCTACAATGGTAATCTTTTATGCTGCTGCAAAATTGTAGATAAATTAGTGCTAAACTTACCAAGAAGAAACTGAAGTTAGTATTTGTATTGGCCGCATTCAAAAAATAATAACATATGCAGCACAGGCATTGTGGACCTTAGGTCGTGTTTCTGTGCTGCATGTTTCTATATTTCTGCGTTTGACACTCTACTTCTGAAAGTGGAAAATAGGCTGATGAAATTTTAGTAGATTGTGCCTCAAAGATGTTTTCTCCCAATACTTAATGAAGTTAGACACATTCTCGTATCATAAGATATTTCAAGTTTTACAACGTCAAGAACTTACTTTCCCAAAATCCTATTAAATGCTTCTCCAAATCTGAACTATTCTTACTTTGATATAGTAATCTATATTCAACTACCTTTTGGTATGCATGTTTTCAACTGACAACTTAATCCATTAGTGGAGCAGTTACATTTTCATGAATATCTATCACTACATAATTCACAAAGCCGTTGGTATAACCAATAAATTAAATCATACTCTACTGGTGAAATGTTCATTTCTTCAACTTAGCAGACATCCAAAGTTTTTTCATAAAAGTAGATTGCGTATACTGTGGTACATGGACCAACGCCAGAACTGACAACCCGTCCTTAGTTTGAAACAAAATTCACTGTCAGGCCAATGCTGTTACAGATAAGAGCAATTCAGCATCTCAGCAGCAGAATCACCTAAAAAGTAATCATTTTTATAAAAGCTCTAGTATTCAAAGCAACATATCTCATAACAATTTTAAGAAATAAAGGTAACTGTACAAAAAAACAATGAAGGCGATCTGATTTAAAATCTGTTATTATAATTGGTTTTGATAGTTGGCCAATTATATTCCTTCAGAGTGCACCTTCCAAATGATTTGATGTGCATCTGCAAAATAATTAAACCATTTGACTTGATCAATGTTGATAGATACTTAAGTTATGTTCGCAGAGAATCTGGATGGACATTGTTTAATAATTTTCAGTATTTTTGAACAAGTTGAAGACAATTGCAGCTCACTGCTGATATTTAGCAGAAGATGGTCTTGCATACAATTCATACAGCTTCAAATAGAAGATAACTGGATGTTGTCTCTCAGTTGCTATCAAATGGAATTTATTTGATCACTTTCAGATCAAAATTAAGATGTATCCTTCAGTATTTGATTTTACAAAAACTGGTCTACTTTTCATTTCCCTTCCCCAGGATAATTGCAGTTAGTGGGTGGGGTAGACAGATGGGATTGATCATGTGCATAAGTCATGCCATGACAATAAAACAGGCATGATGGTCCAGCTATTTTTTTTTACTTTGCTTCATT